>NW_020174788.1:4780862-4908441 GCF_003031525.2 Neophocaena asiaeorientalis asiaeorientalis
CCTTCTCCCATGGACTGGCTCATGATAGTAACTGTGGACCCCTTCATGGTGTCTGCAAACTCCCCGAGGTCCCCCCGTAAGTACTCCTCAGGTCATGGGCCCCCATAAGCTGAGCTTCTACAACATGGTCCTGCCCCCAAGTCACAGTTGCTTGGCCCTTTTTTTTTGAAAATTTGGAAATGAGACTGAGAGATTCTAATTCAGTCTAGGCTAGTCTCTTGAATAGAGGAGATACAAATTCAGGAGCTGTACTGTGGCTATAATCTGGCATTCCTGTGGTCCAAGAAGGAGAGGAAACTGTTCTTCAGGGTTAATAAAAAATAATAGACAAAATCAGACATTCAGAAAGGAAAAAAATGTCCAGAGACCAAAGAGTCTCATCATCTTCATTCCCCTTCCAAAATCCAGCTACATCTCTGTGATTTCCATGAAAACAACCCACAGCCTTACAATAAGTTTCACACTTTTATTTGATCTAGTTCAAGTCAGTTTCTATTAGGACAGAGTTCTAGCTAAAACTACAATTAATTCCTTTTTTTTTTTTTTTAAACATCTTTATTGGGGTATAATTGCTTTACAATGGTGTGTTAGTTTCTGCTTTATAACAAAGTGAATCAGCTATACATATACATATGTTCCCATATGTCTTCCCTCTTGCTAATTCCTTTTTTTAATCTGAATCTTTTCACAAGGGATTTCAGGCAACCATGAATAAAGAACGGATGGTCAGGTGGATAGAGGGTAGACAGACTGATTTCTTCCTAAGAGGGCAGTCCCCATTGGGCAAAGCAGCTAAACCACCCATCCTCTTCCCCTAATCCATCTCTTCACTTCAAAATATATCAACTGACCACCTGCTTGGATTTGAGGTCTGTTTTAAGTGCAGGGATACAGCAGTGACCTAAGATCTGCCCTCTTAAAACTGTTTGTGTACACACATACTCACACACGTATGCACACACACGTGCACATGCATACATAAACACACACGTGTGCTTCCACATGTACACACACAGGCACAAGGTGGTAGTAATCCAGACCCAGATGATGTTGGAAAAAGGAGAGCCAAGTTCAAATCCAAGATATGACTCAAAAGAAGAAACTGAAGAAGTTGACCCACTGAATATATTGAATGAAGAAACACAGATGAGAAGATTATTTTCATGTCTTTGTCCAGGAGAATGGAGGTGCCACTAAAAAAAAAAAAAAGGTGAAGAGAGCTGGCTGCCAGGAGGATTAAAAAAAAGAATGAATCATAAAAACAAGGAATATTGTGCCTAAGTGAAGAGAACTGAACAGAAAAGGCTGATGATGAAGTTGACATGGACAAACTTCTGACTGTATGGCCAGGAAACAAACAGCATTGCAAGATATTTTCTACTTTAAGACTCACACAGAAGGCTGGCAGTTTGAAAGCTTAGAGGCTAAGCATGGTGGAAAGTGTTGCTGATAAAATTTTGGTCATAAGCCACTAATGGTCCCAGGGATTCAAGCCCTTGTGGAATCATCATGGCATCAAAATGAATGACAATGGATCAAGTGAGGTTGCTCCAGCTTCTAAAAAATTCTCTTCAGCATTTGCTGAACAGAAAAGGTTTCTTGCCTTGACAGATCTTCACTGGAGTTGAAACCAGCCTATTTTGGTGAAGGATGCCTGACAGAATTTATGTCAGCAAGGACTTCATGGATAAGCCCATGTTGGAATAACCTGCTCTCATTGGTATAAATATATGTCAGGACTGAAAGCTTACATCTCTTTTACTCCTTCCATCTTTAAGACAAATGGGCTGAAGAAGCAGGCTCTTGGAATCTAATATGTTTGTAAGAAGAGCCTCTGTATCTAGATTTATACTAGTATTGTCTTGTAGCTGGCTTTCAAAAATGGCCCCCAGTGGTTACCCTTGTGCAATCTCCTCCCCTTGAGTGTGGTCTGGACTTAGTTACTTGTTTTTTGTTTTTTTTTTTAAAGGAAAGCCAACGTTGGGGGAAGATGTGCAATCTTTTTTTTTTTTAATTTATTTTTACTTTTGGCTGTGTTGGGTCTTCATTTCTGTGCGAGGGCCTTCTCTAGTTGCGGCAAGCGGGGGCCACTCTTCATCGCGGTGCGCGGGCCTCTCACTATCGCGGCCTCTCTTGTGTGCACAGGCTCCAGACGCGCAGGCTCAGTAGTTGTGGCTCACGGGCTTGGTTGCTCCTTGGCATGTGGGATCTTCCCAGACCAGGGCTCGAACCCGTGTCCCATGCATTGGCAGGAAGATTCTCAACCACTGCACCAGCAGGGAAGCCCTAGTTACTTGTTGATAACAAAGAGATTATGGCAAAAGTGATGGGGTGTCACTTTAATGATTAGGTTACAAAAGACTGAGCCAGGCCATGGGAACAGGCTTTTTTTATTTTTTAATAAATTTTTTGTTTATTTATTTATTTTTGGCTGCATTGGGTCTTTGTTGCTGTGTGCAGGCTTTCTCTAGTTGTGCCGACCAGGGGCTACTCTTCGTTGCAGTGTGCGGACTTCTCATTGCTGTGGCTTCTCTTGTTGTGGAGCACGGGCTCTAGGCACGTGGGCTTCAGTAGTTGTGGCGCACAGACTTAGTTGCCCTGTGGCATGTAGGATCTTCCTGGATCAGGGATCGAACCCGTGTCCCCTTCATTGGCAGATGGATTCTTAACCACTGTACCACCAGGGAAGTCCCGAACAGACTGTTTTTATCAGCCAAACTCTACTGAGCTTTCCCCCTTAGAACCTTCTATCTGGACTCACTCCATTTTGGTCAAGGATTTCACAAGAGTATACCCAAAAGGGAAAATGTTTGTAGGACTAATGAAATTCCAAGGATATGGGACTATATGGGAAAGTGTGGGAAAATTTACACATGAGCTTTGGCATTAATGGTAACTTTTTTTTTTTTTTAAAGAAGATGTTGGGGGTAGGAGTTTATTAATTTATTTATTTATTTTTGCTGTGTTGCATCTTCTTTTCTGTGCGAGGGCTTTCTCTAGTTGTGGCAAGCGGGGACCACTCTTCATCGTGGTGTGCGGGCCTCTCACTATGGCGGCCTCTCGTTTCGGAGCACAGGCTCCAGACACACAGGCTCAGTAATTGTGGCTCACGGGCCTAGTCGCTCCTTGGCATGTGGGATCCTCCCAGACCAGGGCTCGAACCCGTGTCCCCTGCATTAGCAGGCAGACTCTCAACCACTGTGCCACCAGGGAAGCCCGATGGTAACTTTAATTAAGGACACAGCTCTCCACATTTTTAATTATTCTCCCTCCAACTAGGGTTGACATACCTAGCTGTTTTGTGAGGTTATGTATGTCGTATGCAATATTTAGGACATACTTGTACAAAAGAGTATTCACTGTTTGAAATTATTATTTAACTGGATATCCACTATTTTATCTGGCAATCCTAATCCCAACACCCTTAATTATACTTGGAGAGGAAGGTTTGAGTAAATTGAAATTGATTAATCATATTTTTGAGCTTCTGGTGTTTTAGCACCTCTCAATAAATGAGTGTGTGGGGCTATTAAGTTATAAATCATTTATTACCTTGGGTGCATATTCCTGGAAGGCTGGGCTGGAGACAATGCAAAAAAAGGGTATATCCATGGGGTAAATATTAGAACCTGGGCTAAACATTTTGGTGTTCCATTGTCTACCCTAAAAACTAAACAAACCAACATTCAGAAACCCCACTCAGTTGTATCTGTATTTTTTAGCATTAGATATTTATTCCTTTGGCTTAAAGTTTCCTGCCTGCATCCTGAAAAGATGAATATCTACTTAGAGAGAATAGCAAAAAGTCTCATCAGGCATTTCATACCTTATCAGAGTCTTTCAATGAATAAGTAATATAGTTCCAGGTGCTTTCTCTTCCACCTACAACCAGTCAAAATTAATTACTCTCCCTTCTACATTCTTTTAGGTTCATTTATTCATTCTACAAAACTTTACTGAGTACCTACTATTCACTTACTATTTATTGAGTATCAGGTATTTTGCTAGACACTGGGTAGAGAGTGATGCCCAAGACATCCCTGCCCTCACCTATCAGAGTTCTCAGCACTGTACATGAGTACCTATAGGCCAGGGGCTCCTCAAAGTGGGGACCATGATTTACTCACCTCTGCAAACTTGGCTTCTAGCATAGCATCACGCAGTGGTCAGATTGATGCTTGGTGCTTGAAGAGTTCAAGAGGGAGAAGTTCCAGAAAGTGAGGCTAAATGGGCTGAAGATACTGTGGCCCCATTCATGATTTGCTGATAGGCTGACCCTTTCTAGAGGGTTGGCTGCCAGTCAATCTCTAATCTCCGTGCATAGTCCCTCTGAATGTTCCACGGTGATGTGGGATTTTCTTGCTCACAGGTGTACTGGTGCTGGGCACAACAATGTGGGGAGGGGCATGGAAATGAAGGTAAGTCTCCAGGGAGGAAAAGCCATTACATTTAACGCAAGGCTTGGACTACTGTTTCCCCTAGCCCAGCAGCTGTCTCAGAAATTGGCAACTCAGACATGGCTTGGAGTGGCATTTTGCCAAGTATTACATTTGATATACTATAGGAAAAGGCAGTTCACTTTTTCTGAAGGTGTTCATGGCTGCTCTGATTTCTGGGGAGAGTTCTCTACACTCATGACAGTTTGAGTCCTTCCCTCTGACTGCTCCCTCCTCCATCAAAGCATTATAAACTTCCAGAGCTAGAGGGAACCTTGGACATCAGAAAGGCTACCCCTTTTATTTAGCTGATCAGGGTGAAGTTACTTGCCTGAGGCTGCTTAGGCAATTAATCTTTTGATTCCCAGTCCACTACTTCATCGTCTCCATAAAATGATTTATAAACTTTAAAATTATTTTTTGCAAAAGAGTCTTTTTTTCAAATCAGTCATTTGAGGGATACGTATATACATGTGCATATACATGCACACATACACATATACATGCGTGCACACACATACAGATAAGGATGGAGTGACTCTGATTAAAGTAAGGGTAATGGCCAGCTCTACCATTCTGATTTTCCTTTGGTCTCCTTTGGAGCACATCCAAAGACCATGGGGTATTGCGGAGGGGGGCTCACTTGGATAACCACTACACTATCTGACATTGCATTCTAACTCTGACCCTGAAAGTTCTTTTTCCACAAGAAATCTAATAGATTTCTGGCCATAGTCATTCTAGAATGTAAGAGTATGCTAGGCTTGCTTCGTTTTGTCTCTGAAGCAACTCAGAAATCTGGTGCGGGGGAGAAATTACAGACAGCCAGGAAGATGCCTAATATGGTTTGGGAACCAAGAGGGTGATGGGAAAAACTGTCATCCCCCAGCCTAGTTGAAGGATGAAGATAACTTGATCAATGTCTCTGCACCCACCCACTGTTTTCCAGCAGGAACACAATCTAGTTTCCTTCCTCCGTGTTTCGTGTTTTTACAATCAGATTTATGGTAGATAGAATCATCAAGTGCATTTTAACATACCAAGATTTCCCCCCAAAGGTAAATACCAAATAAAACTATTTCTACCACTTGTTAGTGATTAGGAAGATGGAGGAAGACACAAGACACCTGCAATGATAAAAGCTTTGAGAGCATCTTTCCCGTGAGTGAGTACAGGACACAGAACTATGTATTGGATGATTACATCTCTGGACAGACTCCTTTATCATTCATAGACTGAGGCAGAAATCTCTTCTTGGCAATTCCCTAGTTCCTGTCTAATCTAACAAAGATGGTGTCTCCCCTTGACTTCAGACATTCAAGTTTTTAGTCTTTTCAAAAGCAAATTGCTAATAGATGATTATCAGTATAACAGAATCAGAGACAGGGAGTAAGATGCTCTTCAGAGACATTATGTATACCCTCCCAGGCTCCAAGCTTTTGCTATCAAGCTAACAGATGGGCCCATCTTGCTTTTCAATCTTCCCCTGGGTTGGTATCTGAAGGATTTTTCTGATTATAAAAGATATTTACACCTTTAAAGGGAACACCCTTTTAGCTAAAATGCAAAGACCACTGGGGCATAAGCGTAGCAAAGCTCTTCAGTCTGAGATAAAGAGCTATCAGTGCCATCCAAGGCTTTTTTTTTTTTTTCCATCCAAGGCATTTTTGCATTTAGATTTTCTTTTTGTCCCTGAGGTTATTCTCAGATGATGGCAAGAATTTTCAGGCAATTGCTTTTAAAAATAAAAACAATCACCTTTTAAATACACACACCCTCAACCCTAAAGCAAGAGGGGTTGCATAGCACCAGAGATTACCTACCCTCTCATTCCTGCCCAAGATCTATGCTCTACAGTGTCCTTGTATCTGGATTTAAGGGCAGTTTTCTGCTAACATATGATACTTATTTGCAGTTCTAACCTCATGACCAAACAAAGCAAAGCTATTTCTGCAAATGTTCCTGGAATTACAGGTGAGTTTTAAATTTTATTTTCTGAATGACAAAAAAGAGAATATTTTACTGCAACCAAAGCAGCTCTAGTAGCAGCAAATTCTACTCTAGCATCATTAGGACTTGTGTGCAATGAATAATTCAATAGTCACATCCTGAAGATCAGTTCATTCAATTGCAAGTGTTTGGTAGCTGTGTTCCTTGTCCTTGCTATAACCCTGCAACCTTTGTCCGTCTCCTTGACTCGTGCTGGGAGGTTCAGTTCTGCTCAACCCACTGTGGGCTGTCCACACACATCTTTAGGACTTGGCATTTCTGCTGGAACAGATCACTAGTATGGGTAGGACCTCTGGATGTACTGAGTTGCTCAGGGAGGACCTTGTGATCTCTTGTCCATATGTTCTGGCTAAGCAGCTACACTCTCTGAGAGTTGGTAAGGTCTGTTACTTTCCTTATGTGACCACTGACATGATTGGCCACGCTCTGACCCTCCACAAACTTCTGCGCTGGCGGCAGCCTGTCTCCAAGCTCCTTATATTGTGGCAGAAGAGAGTCCAGTGCTTGGTGCAGCCTTCTGTGGCTGAGTTTCATTTTCCCTACATCCTTTCTGAAGCGGCTGCCTTTTCTCCATCCTCATTTTCATCATGCACCCAGTGGTTGGGTGTGGGAAGTCTTTGCTGCTTGTACAGAAATAAAGGTTAAATAGTAGGCTTGGGAATGCTTCCCTTAGAGAGGTCTGCTGACAAGGTTGACCCTTGGCTGGTGCCTGAGAACTTGGATTTGGGGAGGTTCCCATCATTCCCTAACTGATTCTCTCACTGTGCCTACACTGTTTGTACAAATGATGTGGTTTATGCTGCACCCTTGTGTAGGGGAGCAAAACTTGCCACCCCAAAATATCTCTTTGGCATTCAGGTTATTTCGAGTTGAAAACAAACAAGGCCCAAAAGACTCAGGAAGAAACTTTGACCTTCCCCCTAACTGCCTAAAAGAATTTAGATAGAAGCTCTATTCTGCGGAAGAGGCCCATCTGCAAAGAATGTGGGCTAAATGTGCTGGGGGAAACTCAGCAGGGCCTACAGATCAGAGTCCACTCTGTGTCCCATTGTCTCTGCATGACTCAGTAAATATTTATTTACCAAACATTTGTTTTCCATCACGGTGTGAATTGCCTTCCTCTCCCTTTGAAGTCCCAAACCACTACCCCCCAACAACCTCTTTTATGTTTAGCTGAAGACGGTAGTTATACAGGTGAGGGCTCTGGCCATGTTGGTGAGTTACTCAGCTTTTCCGGGTCTCTGTCATGTACACATATTATTAAACTTTTGTTTCATTTTCTCCTGTTAATCTGTTTCATATCTAATTTAACTCTTAGACCAGCCAGAAGAACCTAGAAGGGGAGAGGACAATTTCTTCCTCCCCTACACTTGTTTTCCTTCTGGGAGTCTAGAATTTTGGTATGTGGTGGCAGAGGACACCAACATGAGCAGTCACCAATAAAACCCTTGGGTGCTGAGTCTCTAAAGAGCTTCCCTGGAAGCCAACACTTCATACTTGTTGTCACAATTGGATCCAGAGGAATTGAGCACATCCTATGAGACGCCCCTGGGAGGGCACTCTCGGAAGCTTGCTCCTAGTTTCCTCTGGAATTCACCCCACATGCTTTTTCCCTTCACTCATGTTGCTTTGTTTCTTATAATAAATTTCACTGTCATGAATTCTAGTTGTGAGTACAACTATATGCTGAATCCTATGAGTCATTCTAGTGAATGATCAAACCTGGGGGTGGTCTCGGGGATCCCACCTCCCTGACATACTGCTCCTCAGCTTGGGGCTCTAGACTCTCCAGCCGGGCATCCATCCAGGGCCTGCAGTTTTTCTAACAGTTGTAGAAGTACAAGGTCTCACTGTAGCCAGTGTGGCAACAGCATTGCCCTCATTACACTTCTTTTTTTTTATTGAGGTGTGATTTACATAAGTGAGATGTTCAGATCCCCTTGTTTAACTTTTGTGATGAATTTCTACAAAACCCACCAGGTCCTCCTGGGCAGGAGTCGATGATGCCAGTGTTCTAAAGTGAAATCCTGTGGTTGTAGCTGGAGCTGCAGTTTGTAGCTGGAGCTGTAGTGTGAGTACGTTTGCAGTCGGTTGGATGAGAGCCTTGGTGATGGTTCGTTTCATGTGTCAGTTTGACTGGGCCTTGGGATGCCCAGATATTTGGTTAGACATTCTGGGTGTATCCTTTAGGGTGTTTGAGGGTATTTCTGGGTGAGATCAGCATTTGAATTGGTAGACTGAGTAAAGCAGATTGGCCTCCCTAATGTGGGTGGGCTTCATCATATCAGTTGACGGTCTGAATGGAACAAAAGGCTCCCCCTGACTGCTTGACTGCCCTGAGCCAGGACATCAATCTTATCCCACCTTTAGATGTGAACTGAAACACCGGCTCTTCCTGCTTCCTGAGCCTGCTCCTCTTTGGACTGGAATTGACACCAATGGCTTTCCTGGGTCTGCAGTATACCCACTCACTCTGCAGATCTTGGGGCTTTTCAATCTCTACAATCATGTGAAGAAATTCCTTGCAATAAGTCTCTATCTATCTTCTATTAGTTATTTTCTCTGGAGAACCCTAATACGGTCCCCAAGCTAAAGCTTCTTGCACCAGGTGTTGAGAGGAACAAGCCTGCGGGAGGTGTGATCACTGTCTTTGCAAGGTTCAGAGGGAATCTGTCCACAGAAGCACGAGGGCCTCCAAAATTAAATCTGTTCAAGACTCCAAATTCTCAGCCACAGCTGTTGTTCCCATTCCAGACCCCAGAATACAGATCAGTTTCTTACAAGGAAGCTGAGCGTTTTTTCTTTTCTTTTTTTTTACTCTGCCTCTATCTTCTTCCTTAAAGCTTGTTTCTTTTCTATTTTATTTCCTCTCTTTGGATTCATATCTATCTATATTTATGAGTTTCAGCTTGGCTGCCGTTCCCAAGTGTTTTCATGCCCAAGATTGTGATTCTTGGTTCTTACTATTTCCCATTATTACTTTCCTCTTCTTTCAACAAGAACCCATAGCCCCTTTGCTGTAGCTGTGGTCCACCCTTATTTATTTTCCACAACTGTTGGCACAAAGCTCCAGTTATCTTTGGCACAGACACATTAGGAGACAAGGTGCGTGTGAGTGTGGTACAATGTGCAATGTGTTCTAAAGAAAAACACTGGAAGTGGGAAATTTACACAGTGATATGGAAATAGGGGTCCAGTTCACACGTTATACCACCCCCTGGGAAAGCTCATGCCTGCCTTTCTCTGCTTCTCCCTTAATCTTGTTGGGGAGGAAGAAATTTTCTCTACCCTTCTATGTTCTTCTGGCTGGTCTAAGAGTCAAACTGACATGAGACATATTAACAGAAGAAAATCAAACAAAAGTTTAATAGCATGTCTATATGGGAGAGACCCAGGAAAGCTGAACAAGTCTCGCAAAGGGCCGAAGACCTTACCTTAAATACGATCTTCAGCAAAAGACTGAAGAGGAGGTTGTGGGTAGTGGTTTGGGACTTCATAGGGGAGGAAGGCAGTCTACATAAACATGGAAAAGCAAACGTTTGGTATACAAATGTTTGCTGGGCCGCGCAGAGGCAGTGGGACACAGAGAGGAATTTTAACAGAGTTTGCTAGGTTCCTCCCTGTCTACACACCTAGTTCATACGATAATTATCTGTGGTGATCGCTCCCTTCCTGGAACAAGTCCTCTATCTACAGTCTTTTAGGCAGTTGAGGGAAGGTCACAGATTCTTTCTGAGTCTTTTGGGCCTTGATTGTTTTCAGCTAGAAGTAATCCACATGCCAAAGATATATTTTGGGGTGGCAAGTTTTGCTCCTATACAGTATTCTCCCTATGTTTTCCCTTCCAGACCTTTGGTTGCACTTTATTACCCTGGTTCTCAAACTACAGGGTGATCTGGGTTTTTAACAAGACCCAGGGTGATTGTGAAGTGCCTGGTATGAGGGCCACACTAGCTGATCTCCCTGCCTCCCCATCTTTTTATAATCAAATCTAGCCAGTGGACTTGGCATGAGAAGGCAGGTCATGGTAGCATCTAAACCTTGAATTGTGGGAAATCAGGGCAGTTTCTCTGGGTTTCTTTTGGTTTTGAGAATCAGGTGAATAATGATGATAGTATTCCTGGGGGTTTAGATGGATTCATTCATGCATTTCAACTATTACCTACTGAGAACCAGGACTGAAGCAAAGAATTAGAAGGCCTTGTCTCTGAGACGATGACTGGGTTAGAGAGAAAGGCGATGTGAACCCTAATGTAATCCCACTCCAGGACATGAGACATGAAACAAACAGACACCAAAAGGAGTTAAGCAACATATAAAGGCTCTCTGTTAATATGACTAGAAGAGAAAACATATGAAGCTCATAAAAAATGAAATAGGAATCCCAGGAAGAGAACATTATGAACTGCCTTGTAGCAAGAGAGTAAGGATTGAGAGAAGCTGGTGTTTTCAAGGCTGCTGATTTGAGGTGGAATTTATTATTTATTCATTTATTTATTTAAGAGAGAGGTATCACACTGTCTCTGGCATAAAAATGAATGAGTCACAAATGTCATGGACACAGGGCATATTGTGGCTACCCTCTGTGGCATTTGCTTTGTCAAGAATTCCACTACTGAAAATCCTTGGCATAAAAAATTGTATTACTTTGTGAAGACTTTAAACAGTTGGCTCTAGAAAAAAAAAGAATGTAGCCAAGAGAAAGTTTTTATTATAACAATGACTCTTGATGCTTCCTGGAATGATCAAGAGAGAGAAGAGAAAGGGACTTCAAGGGTCCACTATTCAACTTTCCAGGCCCGAGTTTGCAAAACTTTCACGCCATAGTGATCTTGCCATCAGAAGTAGGAGATGAGCCACAAATTCAATCCACAGCTTTTCTGGCCTGTGAACCATAAGCCAGAAATGTGAGATGCAGATTTTCAATTTTCTGGTAGCCACATTAAAGAAAGGAAAAGGAAAGGAGCAGGAGAAATTAATTAAAAATGTGTTTTATCTGACCCAAATATATAAAAAATATTATAATTTCAATATACAATCCAAGTAAAAATTCTTAATGAGATAGTTTTTTTTTTCTTTTTAAGTCAGGTTTTGAACTCCTGTGTAGTTTTTTATACTTACAGCACATCTCAATTCAGACTTGCAACATTTCAATAGCCACGTGTGGCTGGTGGTTAATGTGTTAGCACAATTCTACAGCCTATTTGCTCCTTCTTAGTTTCTTTGGTGCACAACGTGATGCTGCCATGATTCACGATTCAATCAACCATGGTCCCAATTTGTATGGTAAATGGAGATGTGACATATACATTTCTGCTTTTTGTATGAATATAGAACTCCCTATTTAAATAGTTGAACATGACCATCAATGGTATTGCTAGAATATTTTAATGTTGTTCCAATACATAATTTAGAACAAGAGTAGTACAAATGCAAACACCTTTCAACAAATATTTAACCATTATCTGTTAGTACCCGCTATGCACCAACATTGTTCTAGGAACTAAGTATGGAGCAACGAAAAAAACAGGCATAGCCACTGCCCACATGGAGACCATGTTCTTGATAGGGGGAGGTAGGGCATAAGTAAACAAACAAACATATTGTGTGTCACATGACAAGTGCTCAGAGAAAAATAGAGCAAGTCACATAAATGAGACTTGTAAATTTAAATTTTCACATTATCCAGTAGTGATCCAAAGTCTTTCCTCTTTTTCCTCTGAGAACCTTATAGAGAGACACTTATTCCCACTTTTCATTTCTTTGCTTCAGTGACCAACTACCCCTCACCCCCAAATCTAAAGCTCATAGAATTAAAGATACTGTGTTTTTTCTTTCTGCTACAGCCATTCACATGTCCAGAGAATTATCCAGCTGGCTTTCTGAAGTTCAAGGGAAAATGCTTGATTTCAGTCATATTCTCTGCTCATTGGTGAAAACAGGAAATAAAAATGAATTATGAGGGCATTAGTTTGCATGAAGCCACACGACATTCTATATCTAAATCATGAAAATTGTTTACTGTTACCAATTTTTTCCTTTCTGAGGTAACTTTTCTCCTATTACTACTTTTTAAAAAATTTAAATTATTTATTGAAGTATAGTCGATGTACAATATTGTATAAGTTACAGGTGTACAATATAGTGATTCACATTTTTAAAGATTATACTCCATTTACAGTTATTGTAAAATGTTGGTTATATCCCTTGTGTTACATAATATATCCTTGTAACTTATTTTTTTAAAAACAGTTTTATTGGAGTATAGTTGATTTACAATGTTGTGTTAGTTTCAGGTGTACAGCAAAGTGAATTAGTTATACATATACATATATCCACTCTATTTTTTTTTAAGATTCTTTCCCCATGTAGACCATTACAGAATATTGAGTTGAGTTCCCTGTACTATACAGCAGGTTATTATTAGTTATCTAGTTTATATATAGTAGTGTGTATATGTCAGTCCCAATCTCCCATTTTATCCCTCCCCCACCCTTATCCCATGGTAACCACAAGTTTGTTTTCTACATGAATCTACTTCTGTTTTGTAAATAAGTTCATTTGTACCCCCCCCCTTTTTTTTAAGATTCCACGTATAAGTGATATCTTATGATATTTGTCTTTCTGTGTCTGACTTACTTCACTCAGTATGATAATCTCTAGGTCCATCCACATTGCTGCAAATGGCATTATTTTGTTCTTTTTTATTGCTGAGTAATACTTCATTGTATATATGTACCACATCTTCTTTATCCATTCCTCTGTTGATGGACATTTAGGTTGCTTCCCTGTCCTGGTTGTTGTAAATTGTGCTGCATTGAACATTGGGGTGAATATATCTTTTTGAATGTATAATATTGATTCAATTTGTTAAGCTTTTGTTAATTGACTGAAACACAACTCAAACTATCTATTTTTAAGGGGCATTTATTGGCTCTCACAACTGTCAAGTCTAGAGTACAAGGCTTCAGGCATACCTTGATCCAGGTGCGCAAGTGAGATCACTGGGAATTCATGTTTCTCTACCTCTCAGCCCTGATTTTTACTGTTATTGCTTCACCCAGGCAGGGACTTTCCATGTGATGGTGATATAGTTTACAGCCTACCAGCTTAGCAACCCATGTGAAAATACCTTTTACCCAATGGATTCAGTAAGGATTTCAGGTGGCTCTCAGTGTTTGAATTTTATGCCTAACCATGGGGGATTCAGTGTTATGATTGGCCTATTTTGGATCACATGTTCACCTCCAGAGCTGTGATAGAATTAATCCTATAATTAACACATGATCTGAAAATAGAGGAGAGATACTCTTATCAGAAGAAAGCAGAATGGTAGCCGGGAGGGAAAAAAAGTGTTTATTCCATGGACTAACTATGACAGGTAGCATGATGTGCTCCTAGCCGAAGGACCGAGGTCTGGGTACTCTGTATTCTGTAAATTACTAAGGGACTACTTTGTATTCTTAAATGTCAGTGTCCTCACTTGTGGAATGGGATAATATCCCTTACTCTATTTAATTTACATGGTTGTGGGGAGAATAACTTTTGTTCAAAGATGCATAAGAGATTTGCATATGTTAAAGTACAGCACAATTATTTTATAATCCACAGTCAGTGATTCCTTTATCAACCAATTGCAATTCAAGGGAATAGAGAAAATGCTTCTTGTTCAAACACTTTCAGTTATAGAAATTATAGTGATAGAGGAACTAATTTTTAAAACATTTAAAATAGAATTTAGTAGAGTTTTAAACACGGGATATAAAGTAGCTCCAGTACAGTAAGAAACAGAAGGAAATTGAAGGAAGGTTTTTCCAGAATCTTCCTCCAACTTCTCCCCCTTAATTTGCCTTTCTGTTTAGAAGCAGTTATTTGCCTGTCCTCTCCTTTGGGTTCAGTGTTGCTTAATTCCTGCCTTGGAAGGAAGTACGTAAGTAGATAACCCCACAGGAGCAACAGATGCTGTTAGTATCTAGCTTGGTTGGTGGTACCCCACATCTTTCACATTAGTCTGGGTCTTCCAAGAAGCAGAAACCAAGATGGGATTAAATGTCCAAGGATTTCATTAGGGGAAACAACTGGGAGAAAAAAATGGGGAGGGAGGCAAGAGAGTCTGGGAGAACTGTCAGACTGGGGCAAAAATCTGATTCCTAATGCAGAAGAGAGGGAAGGGAGGCTTGCTGGAAGCATCATAGACTGATGGGTACTCAGAGGTGAGCTCAGCAAGGCTATCTCCAGGAGTGGGTGGCCACAGTATTCCTGCCACACACAGTTGTTGGTTGGGAGCAGTGGTGGAGAAATTTGGTGGATTTCATTAGCAGGGGCCCTCGATGAATTATGTTCCCTATAGTTGAAGATGTGTGAGGTACATTTGCATGGCAAACACATCTTTTGTTAATTTTTTCCCACTTGTTTATTCAGTAGGTTTATATTGTATACCTAATATGGTCAGGCGCCATGATGGATACAGGAGATATAGTAATAAATGTGACCGAAAAGGTCTCTGACTCTGTGAAGCTTACATTCTAGTGGTCTAATGATCAACTTTCCATTGGACTCTTCTGGGTTTTATGTTTGTCTCTCACAACCATATAAATTACCTATTCTCACCTCTGTGTACTCCTTACATATATTCTCTCTGGCTTGATTGCTAAACCCAGTTTCAGATAGTCTCGTCTTAGGGATCAGACTATAACTAGAGAAGAGATCACAAGTTTGGCTATTCCCAAGGATTAAGGTCCAGAGTTAGGCCAGAGGAGGACCAAAGCCCTCCATCCATCTGTAGGTTCTGCCTAGAAAGTCCTTGTTAGCAGGGTTATCTCAGTACATTTGGAAAGAATTGAAATGTCTTACCCTAGCATAAAAAGTCCTATTTTGATTATGCCTCTTCTTTTCTCCCTGATCTTGTTTCCCTCCCTCATCAAGCTGCAGCTACACAGGCTTTGTTTCTGTTCTTTGAACATACCAACCTCATTCTTCCCCAGGGTGTTTTATCTGCATGGAACTGCTCTTAGTTTGTCTGACAGATTCTTATATCCAGACCCCATCTCAAATATTACTTTCTCAGATAGGCCCTTCCTGACTATCCAATCTAAAGTAGCCACTTTTTCATCTACCATGTCAACTTATTCTAATTCTCTGCATAGCCTTTATCAGAATTGGGTATATATTTTTCCTTTCTGTGTCTTCATGTCTTTGTCTACAACTAGAATGTAAGTTCCATTAAGGCAGAACTATTATTTATCTTGTTGACCACAGTGCTTCTAATCTAGAGCCTAGAACAATTCTATTACAGAAGAAAACCAATAATTCCTTATTGGATGAGTGCAGGGAAATGGGTAGATGAGAGTTTAACAGGTTCGGGACCATGGAAAGCTCCTACTAAGTGTTGGCTTACCAAACTTTCCTGAAAAGTATCGAATTCTTGACTGTCATCAGAGGTCAGAGACCATCTGAGAAGCTGAGACCTTTAGGTACCCTGATTGCATGAGATGGTTCAGACATAGCAGCTGTCAGATTTTTTTTTTTTCCCATTCTTGAGTCTGTCTCGTTAGGTTTTGTTTGCAGTATCAAGTCTGGCTAGTCGCCCATATGTATACGTATAGCTGATTCACTTTGTTATATAGCAGAAAAGAACACACCATTGTAAAGCAATTATACTCTAAAAAAAAAAAGAAGCGCTGATCCACCAGAGGGTAGACAGCAGGAGCAAGAAGAATTACAATCCTGCAGCCTGTGGAACAAAAACCACATTCACAGAAAGATAGACAAGTTGAAAATGCAGAGGGCTATGTACCAGATGAAGGAACAAGATAAAACCACAGAAAAACAACTAAATGAAGTGGAGATAGGCAACATTCCAGAAAAAGAATTCAGAATAATGATAGTGAAGATGATCCAGGACCTCAGAAAAAGAATGGAGGCAAAGATTGAGAAGATGCAAGAAAAGTATAGCAAAGACCTAGAAGAATTAAACACCTAGAAGAATTAAAGAACAAACAAACAGAGATGAACAATACAATAACAGAAATGAAAAATACATTAGAAGGAATCAACACCAGAATAACTGAGGCAGAAGAACGGATAAGTGACCTGGAAGACAGAATGGTAGAATTCACTCCTGCAGAAGAGAATAAAGAAAAAAGAATGAAAAGAAATGAAGATAGCCTAAGAGACCTCTGGGATAATATTAAACATAACAACATTCACACTATAGGGATCCAAGAAGGAGAAGACAGAGAGAAAGGACCCGAGAAAATATTTGAAGAAATTATAGTTGAAAACTTCCCTAACATGGGAAAGGAAATAGCCACCCAAGTCCAGGAAACACAGAGAGTCCTAGACGGGCTAAACCCAAGGAGAAATATGCTGAGACACATAGTAATCAAATTGACAATAATTAAGGACTAAGAAAAATTATGGAAAGCAACAAGGGAAAAATGACAAATAACATACAAGGGAACTCTCATAAGGTTAACAGCTGATTTCTCAGCAGAAATTCTACAAGCCAGAAGGGAGTGGCATGAGATATTGAAAGTGATGAAAGGGAAGAACCTACAACCAAGATTACTCTACCCGGCAAAGATCTCATTCAGATTTGACAGAGAAATCAAAAGCTTTACAGAGAAGCAAAAGCTAAGAGAATTCAGCACCACCAAACCAGCTGTGCAACAAATGCTAAAGGAACTTCTCTAAGTGGGAAACACAAGAGAAGAAAAGGACTTGCAAAAACAAACCCAAAACAATTAAGGAAATGGAAATAGGAACATACATATCGATAATTACCTTAAATGTGAATGGATTAAATGCTCCAACCAAAAGACACAGGCTCACTGAATGGATACAAAAACAAGACCAATCTATATGCTGTCTACAAGAGACCCATTTCAGACCAAGGGACACATACAGACTGAAAGTGAGGGGATAGAAAAAGATATTCCATGCAAATGGAAATCAAAAGAAAGCTGGAGTAGCAATTCTCTTATCGGATAAAATAGACTTTAAAATAAAGAATGTTACAAGAGACAAGGAAGGACACTACATAATGATCAAGGGGTCAATCCAAGAAGAAGATATAACAATTATAAATATATATGCACCCAACACAGGAGCACCTCAATACATAAGGCAGCTGCTAACAGCTATAAAAGAGGAAATCAACAGTAACACAAAAATAGTGGGGGACTTTGACACCTCACTTACACCAATGGACAGATCATCAAATGGAAAATTAATAAGGAAACACAAGCTTTAAATGACACAATAGACCAGATAGATTTAATTGATATTTGTAGGACATTCCATCCAAACACAGCAGATTACACTTTCTTCTCAAGTGCACACGGCACATTCTCCAGGATAGATTACATCTTGGGTCACAAATGAAGCCTCAGTAAATTTAAGAAAATTGAAATCATATCAAGCATCTTTTCTGATCACAACGCTATGAGATTAGAGATCAATTACAGAGGAAAAAACATAAAAAACACAAACATATGGAGGCTAAACAATACGTTACAAAATAACCAAGAGGTCACTGGAGAAATCAAAGACGAAATCAAAAAATATATACAGACAAATTACAACGAAAACACGATGGTCCAAAACGTATGGGATGCAGCAAAAGCAGTTCTAAGAGGGAAGTTTATAGCAATAGTAGCCTACCTCAAGAAACAAGAAACATCTCAAATAAAAAAATCTAACCTTACACCTAAAGGAACTAGAGAAAGAAGAATCAAAACTACAATAAGCTATCACCTCACACCAGTTAGAATGGGCATCATCAGAAAATCTACAAACAACAAATGCTGGAGAGGGTGTAGAGAAAAGGGCACCCTCTTGCACTGTTGGTGGGAATGTAAATTGATACAGCCACTATGCAGAACAGTATTCTAAAAATAGAATTACCATATGACCCAGCAATCTCACCACTGGGCATATACGCAGAGAAAACCATAATTCAGAGAGTCATGTGCCACAATGTTCATTGCAGCACTATTTACAATAGCCAGGTCATGGAAGCAACCTAAGTGTCCATCGACAGACGAATGGATAAATAAGATGTGGTACATATATACAATCAAATATTACTCAGCTATAAAAAGGAACGAAACTAGGTCATTTGTAGAGACGTGGATGGATCTAGATAGGGACTGTCATACAGAGTGAAGTAAGTCAGAAAGAGAAACACAAATATCGTATATTAATGCATATATGTGGAACCTAGAAAAATGGTACAGATGAACCAGTTTGCAGGGCAGAAATAGAGACACAGATGTAGAGAACAAATGTATAGACACCAGTGGGGGAAAGTGGCAGAAGGAGGCGGTGGTGGTGTGATGAATTGGGAGGTTGGGATTGACATATATACACTAATATATATAAAATGGATAACTAATAAGAAGCTGCTGTATAAAAAAGTGAATTAATAAAAAAAGTCTGTCTAGGTCTCTTAGGAAGACTACCTTAATCCAATTTTTCTTCTCTATGTCTTGTGCAGGGGGTGCCTTTCTTTTCCTTAAGGCAGCTGCTAGTTATTGAGTGCCTCCTCTGTGCCAGGAATTGTGCTTGTTTTGGGGAATTCAGAATTAAATAAACAGGGCCTTTACACTTGAGGGGTTTGCTGTCCAGTCAGGAAAGCATGTTATAAAAGAAAAATGAAAGAACGGGCTATGAGGATAGAGAGTATAAAATGCCTAAGTCATGATTTCTCAGTAGAGAAACATTTGATCTGTGTTTTAAAGAGCTGACAGGAGTTTAGAAATAAGAACATACAGAAAGGGCATTCTAGAGAGAAAAGCATATAAGAGGCAGGAAAGTACGTGGTGAATTCAGGAACAGAGTGTTGTGGTGTGTGGTGGTGAGAAGCTTCAGGAAATGAAGCTGTGGTTGTTGGATGAGGCCCAATTACAAAAGGTCTAAATGTCATACAAATGATTTTGGAATTTTTTCCTGAAATAGTGGATAGGCTTAGAAAGTGTTTTGAGGAGGGGAGAGAGAATTTCAGACGGTGCTTTGAGAATATCACTGTGTTGTAAAGGTTGAAGGAGATATGGACTAAAAATGGCTTTTTTTTTTAACGTAAAGAGTGAAGTACTATGTATAATATTTTTTAAGGGCTTTTGAAACAAAACTGCTCTCCTATGATAAGGGGTAGTTGCTGTCAATTTTATTGTTGTAAGTATAACCCTGACTAGGGACTGTGTAGTGGAAATGTCTATTTGGATCAATTCAATTAAAAAAAGCAACTTTTTTTTTTACACAAATGATGCAAGTTTGTAATAGAAAAAAAATACAGATGAGTAATAAGAAAAATAAATTACCCCTAAACCCATCACTCAGAGATAACTATAGATGAATTGTGTGTGTGTGTATGTGTGTACGTGTGTGTATAGGGGAGCTATTTGGCATATATGCCTTGTACATATCCTGTACATATGCTTTTTTGCTTTATGATAGATCATGGACATAATTCTACATCATATCAATAATTATATATCTCCCTAATTATTTTAATGGTTACCTATACTTTTATTGGGTTGAGGTACCCCAAAGTCTTGAACCAACTTCCTCTTGTAAGATTTATTCCATATTTTGTAGGGGAGACCTAGTGGGAAATGAGGGAAAGGTCCCTGATCTGTAAACTTTGGACAAAGGCAAATTTTGAAGGTTTTCAAGGAGAGGATTAACATGAATAGATACCAGCTTGGCACAAAATTTCCAACTCTGTGAAGCTTTTCAAATAGCTTGTAGTCTGTTAGGCTTGAGATAGGGCTGGAGGGTGACCCTTGGGGTTTTCTCTGGATTTAGGGAACTCACATGTCTTAGTTGTTCTTATCTGTCCGCTGCCGTGGCAAGAACTTGGCGCCTGAATCTGAGCAGCTCTGACTCTGGCAAGAAAGACTGGAGGCCAGGAGTGCTGCTGGGCCCTGGGTTTCCAAACTTCTAGCTGTGAGCTTTAAGACCAGAAGCCATCAAACTTTCTGGATCAGTTCCCTTCTCAGTAAAATATTGTTACATTTACTTTAAAATTACATTCAAACTCTACTGTACTAGATATTCGGTACATTATAAGACATACAACAAATAGAAAATTTAAAAGTATAAGTGGAAATAAAATATTTTAAAATTAAAAAATCCATTTTTCTCTCAGTTAAATATTATTATTCATACAGCATGTAAAATAGTTGTGTATTATTAATATTTTAGGGAGATCAATGTGGTTGAATATGCTTCACTCGGCTTTTTTTAAAAAATTGTTTTAAGACTTTGATATTTATGAATTCTTGTCCAAGTTCAGTTTATTTTGATACTTAATTTTTACTGACTATCAAAATTACAAAGATACTGCTCAGAGATATGTTGATCCACATAGAAGAAGCGTATAATTGGATGCACTTTGTAAATCATGATGTTCATTTTAAAATTCTATCCACCCCTTTATGTAAAGGTTTTGGTTGAAATTCAGCCAGTAAATGTCTATCTCCTTCGATGTCAGTTAGTTGGTTTATTTTATTTTATTTTTTTTTGTGGCATGCAGGCCTCTCACTGCCGTGGCCTCTCCCGCCGCGGAGCACAGGCCCCGGACACGCAGGCTCAGCGGCCATGGCTCACGGGCCCAGCCGCTCCGCGGCATGCGGGATCCCCCCGGACCGGGGCACGAACCCATGTCCCCTGCATCGGCAGGCGGACTCCCAACCACTGCGCCACCAGGGAAGCCCAATTGGTTTATTTTTAAAGTTGGGTTGAAACCACTGAAATTCTTCATTTGAAAGACTTCCAAACAGGTTAGGAGGTAGAGTTTTTATATAGGACACCATTTTAGAATATACAGTGGGGAAACATTTCCAGCATCTGTTTCCAAAATGATCTCTCCATAGCAAAAATTGTTGTTACTACTGAAGCCTGCGCAACTGGAGCTCGTGCTCCACCACAAGAGAGGCCACCGCAGAGCGAAGCCCGCGCACTGCGGCGAAGAGTGGCCCCCACTTGCTGCAACTAGAGAAAGCCCGCGCACAGCAATGAAGACTCAACGCAGCCAAAAATAAATAAATAAAATTTTTTTTTTTAAAAAGTTGTTTTTTAAAGCAGACTTGGAAATTTCTAATTTTTTAAGTAAAAAAATGAGTAGCTTAACTTTAATTTCAACAACTCTTATTTTCCCATAAAATAATCAGCTAATCTTAGTTGGGCACTCAAGATTTTCATGAGTACTTCGTACCTCATTAGAAAGTCATATAAATATTCCACTATTTAGCAGTCTTATTTCTTTTATAAATTAACAACCTTAGTGACATTCTGGAGCATGCAAATTTAAGTACACTGAAATACTCTAAAACCACGTAAGCAAGAAGGGGTCCACTTTTGACTCCTCTGGGCCGTGTAACTCCATCCTTCTTTCTGGATCCATCACATACTTTTGATAATAAGTGACCTCCTGACCTCAGACAGAGGGAACTAGTGCCAGCCTGCACATTACGTAGTAGCAAAGCTTGATTTCCTTCTCAATTTCAACATAAAAATGAATACAAGAAGAGGTTCTGATTTGTTTTCTTCCTGTACTCCAAGCCTGCATGCTCCTTGAGGTTCATGGACACTGTGAAGTACCTTCTCTTCTCCAGGACACTGTTTCCCATGTTTAAATGAAGGAAATGGATAAGATAACGTGTTTGAGGGTTTTTCTACTTGGACACTCTAGTACTCTTTCAATTTTTCAACATAATGGGATTCAACTAGTAGAAACCTGTGGTGTTGGGATGCTGGATGGATGTTTTGATGACAGAGGTGGGTGTAGGAGAAGTACAATTCAATGAAGATGGGCAGTGATTGGCAGTCCCAGGTGGAAGAGGGTGGTGGAGGTGGCAGTAGAGATGTAGCAGTGAGGAAAGAATGGTCCTAGAGGCACTGCTCTTGCTTTTGACATTGGATAAGCTATTTTTGACTTCCTGGACCTCAGTGACCTCATGGTAAAATGGAGTGGGGAAAGGGGCAAGGTTATCTTTCAGATCTCTTTGAGCCATAAAGGACCCCAAGTTTGTGGGGTCCTTGGAGGAATAGAGAATACTGCAGAGCTGGCATCCTCATCCTGGAGTCCAGGGGCTCCTTTCCAGGGCTGGCAAAGGTGACCTTGGTCAGGACTGTAGCTTCTGGCGTCTGGGGGACCTTTCCATAATGGCACATTATGCAGTGACCGGGAGGGCAGCCTCTGGGCTCAGAATGCCCCAGCTCTGCCACTTACTCCCTGTGTGACTTTGGGTAAGTTTTTGAGTCTATCCACCTCTCATTTGCATCATTTGTAAAATAGTGGTAATAATAGGACTTTCCTCCTGGGTTGCTGAGAGGATTAAAGCTAAACGAAATAATACAGAGTAGACAGTTGAACACAGTGCCCGACATATGGTACATCTTTAATAAACATCTGTAATTGTTCTGTAGTTCTTATTTGCTTCCCTACTTTTACCTGGAGGGAACCAGCGGACTTCTTTGGTCAAACCCAAACTCAGCCCTACCAAAGAAAACAATAAAAATGAATGAAATTTGCAGAAATAGAAAAGTCTTTCTTCCCAGGGGGTCTGTTCTGAAACCCCCTGAGAGATCAACCCTTCCAGCTTTTTATGCTGGTTCTTAAATATGCCTTCTTCCTTCATCCCTGCAAATACCACCTCCTTGCACCGAATAAATCTCAATGCCAAGTACAACAAAGTCTTTTCTTTCTTTTTCTTTTTCTTTTTTTTTTTTTTTTAAGAACAGCTTGAAGCTTGTTTGAAGCAGAACTATTACTCTCTTAGAGCTTAGAATTTGCTAGTGTAAATCTCTTCCACAGCCAGGTGCGTGAGCCCAAAAAGATAAGGGCGTTAAGAGGTGTATTTCCATGTTGGAAATATGCTCAGATTAATTTGAAGGTACTCATTAATAGGATACTATTTCTCTGCTCTTGGGCATGTTATTATTGCTCAGCTCACCAACTTGATATCTTAAAATCAAACTCTTGATTAAAAAATGGGAGAGGGGTGCTTCCCTGGTGGCGCAGTGGTTGAGAATCTGCCTGCCAATGCAGGGGACACGGGTTCGAGCCCTGGTCTGGGAAGATTCCACATGCCGTGGAGCACCTGGGCCTGTGAGCCACAACTACTGAGCCTGCGCATCCGGAGCTTGTGCTCTGCAACAAGAGAGGCCGCAACAGTGAGAGGCCCGGGCACCGCGATGAAGAGTGGCCCCTGCTTGCCGCAACTAGAGAAAGCCCATGCACAGAAACGAAGCCCCAACACAGCCAAATAAATAAATAGCGTTCCCTTAAAAAAAAAAAATGGGCGGGGGAATTAAATATTTCTACTTCTAAATCACTCCCCAGTAAATAAACTATGAAATACTTTTGGACGCCTTTTTGGAAGATGAAAGGTTTTCTGAGAAAGAGGACAGGAGTAGAGGACTTGAAGCCAGAGATTGCTTCTGCAGCGAGTGCAGTCAGGTTGCCATAGCTGCGTGTGGACTCCTGGGATGGAGTAGGTGACTGAGGTCACCAGCCTGGGGGAGCCGGCAATTTCAGAAAAGTACCCAATTGCTCTCTGAAAGGATGTCAGTATAGCCCTTCATGAATAGGTTTTGATTGATCTATTTGATATTCTGTGTTTCCACCTGGCACCAGGGCATCCTCAGGAGTCTATGGCGCTGTGCCCTAAAAGCATGTGAGGTCGTAGAATAGACATGGCATGTTCTATAGTAGAGGTTGGTCTCGGAACGCCCCCTCCTCCTTTAAAGATTAAAATTAACAGGGATATAATTTGGAAGCTGTTTTGCAGATGTGGAGGTTGGGAACACAGGCCTTGTGTTTAGGCAAAACTGCACCAAATCCTGGCTCTGGCACTTGTGAACTTGAGCAAGTGACTTAACTTCTCTGAATCTCAATTTCACCATGTGTGGAATGGAGGTAATAACACCTACTTCATAGGATGACAATGGAGACTAAATGAAATGAAGTCTAGCTCTTAGCACAATGCCTGTACATGTAAGGGCTCAATAAGTGGTGACTATGATAGGCTCTTGGTAAGGGCAGTGTTAATCTGGTTGCAAGCAACAGCCATCAACTCAGTCTAACTCAGATAAAGGAAGGTTAATTGAAGAATATAGCAGGCAATCTCAAGGCAACCAAAGATGGGAAACATAATCCATCTGGTTTTGCAGGGGCTGACCTGGTAAAGCCTCCTTCATTATGCTTTTGTTTATATCTTCCTTCTATTCGTCTGCTGAAAGTATGTATTAGTTAATTCACCTCTGACATTTGGGATACTTTGTTGGAAAAATTTGAGAAAATTTGACTGAAAGTACTCCTCATACTTTGGATATAAAAGAAGAGAAATGATGAACTGTCAGAGCAGAAGAACCTCAGGTCTCATTTAGTCCATGGATGGCCTCAACCTAGCAGGGGGGTTGCCTCTCACCCTTCTTATGCCCATGGCAGACATCACCCATCGATCTTGGCAGGCTTTTATACTGAGTTCAGAGTTGGCCTCATAATCCTTCTTAGCATTGCACTTCCAGACAGCCATTAGCAAATGAGTGAAGGAAGCTCATGATATAAAACTGATCTTCCATTCTTTATACAGCCACTTTGTTATAGGTGAAGAATAGATGTTCAGGGAGAAAAAGTGACTAGTTCAAGTCCAACTCCAGCTCTGTCTATAGCCCTCTGTTCCCCTACTGGGTAAATTGAAGCAGTTGGACAACAGAGATCATCCATGACTGTATATACTCTTACTCCATTTGGTGTGGTCACCTGTGTGAGTAAGGCATGCCCCTTTCATGACTTGTCACTGTAGTATCCCTCAGATCTTGGGCCCAGGGCCTGTAGATCATGACCGCAGGGGCACCCATCACTTTCCCTGGAGATGTGCAACTTGGCAGCCTCTGATCCCTGGAACTTAGTAGGTGCTCAGTAATTATTTCTAAAACGACTGAATATGATTTGAGCAGAGATTTAGCAGGATCCAATGAGAATCATTTCACCATCATAATGTTCTGTCTTCAGGTCTTGAAAGCCCTTATTAGGCTCTTCTTTTAAAATGCAAACCATCTCAGGATTGTTTGCATTTTAAGCTCAAAGTAAATAGCATCTTTTGATTGAAAGAAGGCATGGGACTCACCTCACGTGTTATGTGAAGGATTAGATGAGCTAATACTTATAACACAGGTAGCATAGCGTGTGCCCTGGCCCATTGTAAGTGGTCAGTCCATGGTAGTTATTAGCATTATTACAGGTGGCACTGCCTAGTCATTACCAATTCTTTCATCCTTGAGGACTCCTTTTCAGCCAGGAAGCTCACGTTTTGACATTTTTTTTTATGCTGAACAAACTGTCTGAATTAAGCAGCATTTAATTCTTTATTTCATTTTTAGCTATCAAGGCCCATATGTGACTGCTAACCAACTTCTGGCTAGCAGAAGGGAACAGTGTTGACACACCAGGTTGTATCATGTCAGCCAAAAACAGGAGAAATTTGTTTTTTGATTATCTAGTGTGGCTTTATTACAGGTAAGTGTGCAGCTTGCATCAAGTCTTTAGAATTATTGTCTCTAAACAGTGACTACCAGTGATGACCTCTAGGCCATGACCCTGATCTAGCCCTACATCTGTGTTTCGCAGATGGGAAAACAGACACCCAAAGAAGAAAAAGAAACTTCTAATTGTGCCTTCATGGAGACACTCACTTAATGGCCAAATCTCACTTTGGTTCATACATACGACTACTTGGAAGAGGCGGGTATGTGGTTATCTCTTGCCACATACCAAACCTCCCCAAAGTCCAATGGCTTAAAACAACCATTTATCATCTTTTATGTTTCTTCGGGTTGAATGGGCTCAGCTGGGTGGGTCTTGCTTGGGGCTGTTCATGCTCAGATGGCAGCTGAGGCTTGAGGCATCTGAAAGCTGGAGTGGGCTGGGTATCCAAGAAGGCTCTCTCACATGTTGGCGGGTAAGGCTGGTTGTCAACTAGAGTGCCCGCGCCTGGTCTCTGCAGGTGGCTTAGGTGTCTCACAGCATGGCAGCTGGGTCCTGAGAGGGAGCATCTCAAGAGGGAGTGTTTCAAGAGGAAGGAAGCAGAAGCCGCCAGGCCAGCTAAGGGCTGAGCCCACTTCACTTTCACCATATTCTATTGGTCCATGCGGTCACAGGCCCACGAAGATTCAAGAAGATCAAGTAGATTCCACTTCTTGACGGTGGGGTGGCAAAGTCACATTGCTGAGAGCCTGTGGGATGGGAGATGTTGCAGTTATCTGTGGAAAGGAGTCAAAATTTCTGCCACGGCATCTTTTTTTTTTTTCCCCTCCCTCCCAAGGATTTGCAAACATCTGTGGTCCCCGCTGAGGGAAGTAAATGAAATTGTGGCCTTGTCTTCCCAGCTCTGCCAGTTCTCGGGGCAGGAGGGAGACACAACTTAATCTCAGTTGAAAGACTCAAAAGGGTTAAAAACTCTCCACTGCCTGGCAAAGCAGGAATATTAAATATTTTTAAAAATATATCTTACTGGAGTAACCATGTGCCTACTAGTAAGAATAAAATTATTTTTAAACTTGTTTTTGGGAAACGTTCATAATAAATCATCCTGTTCTTGAATTATTAAAAACAATGTTGAGTAAAGAATTGCTTAATTTAGTAAATAATTTTAAAGCAAGCCATTATTTTCTGCAAACTTGAATTTGCTGAAAGCACTTCAAGAATTTTATTACCAGCATGACTGCCTAATGTAATTGTGTAATTAGTAATACACCTGACACTGTTGGAGAGATTTAGTTTTACTGAGGGCAAGAAAAAAACGCAGTACTTTATTCTTTTTTAAGGCTGGATGAAGGACACTGCCCTGTTTTGCTGATTGAAGTTTTGTCTTGTTTCGTTTTTAAATGACATTGTATGGCTGAAGTCACAGAGTGAGAACCAACATTTATTGATATTGGATCTGTGGATAGAATACGTGGTTTGAAATTGGAGTGATCTAGGTTTGAATCCTGGTGCTGCCTCTTGAAACATACGCTTTTCTTGAGTAAGTTACATAACCAAAGTCTCAAGTTCTTTATTTATAAAATAGGAATAAGAATGTTTATTTCATAAGGTTGCTTTGACTCTTAACTGGGATAATGTTCACAGAAGGCCTGAGATTTTACATAGAAGATCTTAAGTAGATGGGACAATAGGTTAGGTTCCTTTGTCTTCCCACCTGATTCTGTTCGAGCACATGATTTTGTGTGTAGTTGGCTTGGATGGTGAGTTTAAGATCCATCTTAGGGGTGCTTGCTGGATGTAGGCTGGGACTGGTGAATGAGCTAGGTTGTTAATTTTTCACATAAGTACACCCAGGAAGGTGTTCAAGGAATGAACAACCTGCACGCTTAGAACGGCTTGAATTAAAAGTTTATCATAAACTACTTCTTACACTGACAAATTTTTCTTGTATTATTTGGTTTGGAGGGACAAATGTTGACTTAGGGAGAGGAGTTAGTTAGGAAACTATTGCTGTAAGCTGAGGGGATAGTGACTTCAGCATGACTGATGAGGTTCTGTTTTGTCAGAATCTTGGATTATAATCCCAGTGTGGTAGGCAGAGTTCTAAAGTGACCCCCAGTGACCCTCACTCTTGTAGAGTCTTCTTCCTGTGAGTATGGGTGAAACTTGTGAAGGTGATAAGCTATCACTCTCATGATTATGCTTTGTTACATGGCGAAAGGGATTTTGCAGATGTAATTAAGGTTACTAATTCGTTGAATTTGAGTTAATAAAAAGATGGGTCTCATCTAACCATATGAGTCCTTTAAATCTGGGTATAGAGATTAGATATGGAGGAAGTAAGAGATTCAAAGCCTGAGGAAGATTAGATTATCCATTGCTGGCTTCAGGGATGGAGAGGGCCACGTGGCAAGGACAGGAGACTGCCTCTAGAAACTGAGGGTAACCCCTGGGCAATGGCCAGAAAGAAATGGGGACCACAGTCCTATAACTTCAAGGAACTGAATTTTGCCTACTGCCATGTGAGCTTGAAAGAGGACCGCAGGCTATAGAAAGGATGGCAGCCAAGCCCAGCCCAGACAACTCCTTAATCTCAGTCCAATGAAATCTTGAGCACAGAGTTCAGCCATAGTGTGCTTAAACTTTTTACCTACAGAATCTGTGAGAGAATACATTTGTTGTTTTAAGCCACTAAGTTTGTGGTAATTTGTTATGCAGCAAATATGCCCAGCCTTTCTCACTGTGAGATCTGAAGCTGAATTATTTCCTTTCTATGGTTGTCAGTTGTCTTGCCTTTAAGTAAGAGAATTTTCTAGTCTAGAACACTGGTACACATATTAATTGTGCATCAAAATCACTTAGATGCAGCTTAAAATGTAGATCCCAGACCTTTTTCATGATCTCCTGAATCACATGATCTGGGAGTAAGGCTCAGGGCTGCATCGTTAACAGGTTTCCCCAGGTGATTTTGATGTTCCTGGTTCTGGAACACACTGGGCAGGAAATCGGTCTTTACCTTGGAATAGTGGTCTCTATGGTCTCCTCTGGCACTGACAGGTAAAAGTGACAAGGAGGTCCTCTTTTCTTTTGCTACAGTAAGAGTAACAAAAGACCCAGGGCTCACTAGGTGTAAGGCAGTGCGTGGGGGCTCTACTTACCTGCTCTCATTTATGCCTTGAAATTACCTGTAAGGTGGGCCCAATTATTGGCCACATTTCACTGCAGCTTGAGGAGGCAGAGCCAAGGTTACAGAGTACAAAAGAGGTAGAACTGGAATTTGAACCCTGGTCTCTATCTTTCCCAGTTAGGGTCTTAACCACTGCGCATATTGTCTGCTGTGAAACAGAAAGTCTATTCATCTCTGTATCTTCAGCACCAGAACACTCTCTGGCACATGGTAGACGAATAAGAAACATATCTTGGTGATCAAATTCTCCTCCGGGTCCCCCAGCTCCCCACCCGGTGCAGGGCAGTTTGTGTGACAATGGAGAGGGAGGAGAAGAAAGCTCTTCTGCGTCGTAAGTTTCTTTGACCTCGCCCCCCATTTCTGCTGCTTTTCGCCTCATTCGCTTTTTATTCAAAGGCCAAAACTGCTGAGGCTCGCCCCACACCAAGGCTCTGCTTTGATTCCTATAGTTCCGTGAGTGGGTCTTAGCTGAGCATGGCACGCAGCACTCAGGTGAGGAGACGGAGACATTCAGAGCCAGGCCCAAAGCTGGGACTGAGTACATGTGTGGTTCAGGTGCCTGACTCACCACAGCTGCCCCTTCACGTGGGCGGAGCTAACAGCAGCCACTCCCACAGCACGGGACCCCGCTCCCCTGGCGGAAGCTAACGAGTCGTGGGCGAGACACGGAGGAGTGGAAGCTGGAAATGGAGAGACTGACCTGGTGGCCTTTGAAGCTGACTTCCCATAATGACAGCACTCTGGTAAGAAGGGCCACCCGAGCCCCCGCCTTTCTTTTTTTTTTTCCTTTTTTTGCGGTACACGGGCCTCTCACTGTTGCGGCCTCCCCCGTTGCGGAGCACAGGCTCCGGACGCGCAGGCCCAGCGGCCATGACTCACGGGCCCAGCCGCTCCGCGGCACGTGGGATCCTCCCGGACCAGGGCACGAACCCGTGTCTCCTGCATCGGCAGGCGACCCTCAACCACTGCGCCATCAGGGAAGCCCCCCAGGGAGGCCACCCCTACCCGCCCCGCCCTCCGCCCCGCCGCCTTTCTTGATACTCCGGTATTTTTTCACTAAGTTTCCTTTATGATTTAAGATGCCAAAGTCAGATTCTGTTGTCGGTAATCAAAAGAACCTCTGCTAGTGAAGGAGGAGAGACTTTCAGAGCTGGAAGGGGCCTGGAATGTCGTCTGCCTCACCGTGTGACCTGGCTGAACCTGGCAGGGCCTTCTCTGCCCTAAGAGGATCCTTCATGCCCTTAGACTATAGTATCACTTATGCCCTTCCCCACCATCTGTGACAACCACCCTCTCCCCTACCCCTCCCAAATGACTCAACTTTTGAGCTACCTTACAGGCCCCATCTCCGCTATGCCAAAGGCTTAAAAAAGTTGTACCATAAATAATTAAAATATCTTTCCTCTTCTACTCCACCCTTTTTTCTCTACGTTTAACTTTCCCTGGTTATAATACAAGTGTATTCTTAAGGTAATATAAATCTATTTTCATTATGAATTGTTGCAAACTCCAGCTTTGTGGCATCATTATAATAGCTAACATTTTTGTGCTAACACTTAGAAGCCAGGATTACTAATATGTGTTAAGTGCTTCATGAAGTTAGACTTGTTTAATTTAATCTTCTCAAAAAATTCATTGAGGTGTAGTTATTATTACTCCCTGTTTCACAGATGAAGAAATTGAGGGTTTGAAAAGTACTAAATGAATGAGGTTATATTTCAGAGCTGTCTGCTCAAATAGTGACAGCAGGATCAAATTGTGAAGCATCTCTATTTTTCCCTTCTATCATCATCTGTGCCATTTATTTTGCATATTTAAAAAAAAAAAACAGGGCTTCCTTGGTGGCACAGTGGTTAAGAACCTGCCTGCTAATGCAGGGGACACGGGTTTAAGCCCTGGTCTGGGAAGATCCCATATGCCGCGGAGCAACTAAGCCCATGCGCCACAACTACTGAGCCTGCACTCTAGAGCCCACGAGCCACAACTACTGAGCCCACATGCCACAACTACTGAGCCCGTACGCCTAGAGCCCGTGCTCTGCAACAAGAGAAGCCAGCGCAACGAGAAACGCACACACTACAAGGAAGAGTAGCCTCCGCAACTAGAGAAAGCCCATGTGCAGCAATGAAGACCCAATGCAGCCAAAAATAAAAACAAACAAACAAAAAGTGCTGAGAGGTTCAGGGTAATGTGGTTGCCACAAGAAATTTGGACACAAAGGGAGGGACTCTATCTCCTTGTGTCGGAGAATCAGGGAAGACTGTCTTGAGAAGTGGCAACTGGGAGGTGTGGTAGATTGTTACCTGTTTTTCTAGAATCTTAAAATTCTCTATCAAGAGGTAGAGTGTATGTCCCCTCCCCTTGAACATAAATGGGTCTTTGTGACTGCTAGACAAATAGAATACAGAGCAAGTGATGGTCTGTGACTTCTAAGGCTGAGTCATAAAAATGCCGTCCTGTCATATGCTCTTTTTTTAAAAAGAAATGTTCATGCAGTCTTTTAAAAAAATTAATTAAATTAAAATTAATTTAAAATTAATTAACGTATATTTTGGCTGCGTTGGGTCTTCATTGCTGTGCGCAGGCTTTCTCTTGTTGCGGCGAGTAGGGGCTGCTCTTCGTTGCGGGGCGTGGGCATCTCATTGCGGTGGCTTCTCTTGTTGCAGAGCATGGGCTCTAGGCGCGTGGGCTCAGTAGTTGTGGCACACGGGCTTAGTTGCTCCGCAGCACGTGGGATCTTCCTGGACCAGGGCTCGAACCCATGTCCCCTGCATTGGCAGGCAGATTCTCAATCAGTGAGCCACCAGGGAAGCCGCTCATATGCTCTTAAAATGCTCACTCTTGCAACCCAGTCACCATGCTGCAAGGAAGCCCAGTTAACTCAGGGAGAGGAACTGAGCCCCATAGCCTTTGCTGAGCTCTCAGCCAATGGTCAGCACCAATTTTCTAGCAATGTGAATGAGTTATCTTGAAAGTAGATGCTTTAGTCCCCAGTTAGGCTATTCCAGCTGATGTCACATGAAGCAGAGGTGAGCCGTCTCCCTAGGTCCTGAATAAAGTACAGATTAACGAGCAAAATAAATGACTGTTGGTGTTTTGGAACACTTAAGTTTTGGAGTAGTTTGTTAAACAGCAGTAGATTAATGATAGAAAAGAGGCTTTGAAAGATGCACATCTTTCCAAACAAGGTTCTGAAGGTGCTGTGCTGATTATTGGCAGCTGTACTCCGGTGGTGGTGGTAATAGAAGTAATGACAAATATAATAATAATGATGATGGTGGTATTACTATTAGTAATGGTAGCAGTAGCTAAGTTTCACTAAGTTTTTTTCTGTGCTGTGCTCATGTTAAGTGCTTTACACTTTATCTCATTTAACTCTAATGATGATTCAGTGAAGTAGCTACTAGTACCCTCATTTTACAGACAAGAACCGGGGTACTAGAGAATTTGAATTTTCTTTAAGGTCACACAGCTTCTAAGGGGTGCTACCAGAAGATTCATTCCCTCATGCAGGCAGGGGTTATGTGGACCTTTCAAGGAAAACCCTGTAATCAGAGTTACACAGAAGTGAGAATCACTAGTAGCTAGCATTCTTTCACAAACCTGTTTACATTTTCAAAGATACCCATTAATCAAAATGAAGAACTCTTCCATGGAGCATGTCTGTAGAGCTCTCTGGAGGCAGAAGACGTCTTCCTGGCACTTGTTAGACAAAGGGCAGAGATCCAGCTGACATGGCCCTGACAGCTAAGCAGGCTGATATATGTCATTCCCTCTAAGCTGTGTCCCATCCTGAGTGGCAACTTAATTGTGTTATGACCCTGTTGGGGCTCAGGGGGCCACCCCCAAATATGCTCCAATGGCATTTGATTATTTTGAATTAAACTTAAGAAACGGCCAACACAAGAGGGGTACTCTGATCCTCCTCTCTGTCTCCCTGAAAGCAGAAAATAAATCTCATGTGAAAAGTGCACTCCCTTCATCTGGAGGTAGAAGGACACCCTCATCGCCAGAGACAGGGAACTGGGGCCAAAATGCTTGTATAAACAAACCTTGTTACTTCTTTACTTTGCTACCCCAAGTCCAAACTCTGTTTAGGTTCTTCACTAATTGAACATCTAAAACCTAAGTTTCTTTGTCTGGTCAATTCCTCACAAATTCACAGTTTGTCTAAAAAGTATAAAAGCTGCCTGTTTTGACCACTTTTTTTTTTCCCCCAAATTTATTTATTTATTTATGGCTGTGTTGGGTGTTCGTTGCTGCGTGTGGGCTTTCTCTAGTTGCAGCGAGCGGGGGCTACTCTTCGTTGTGGTGTGCGGACTTCTCATTGCGGTGGCTTCTCTTGTTGTGGAGCACGGGCTCTAGGCGTGCAGGCTTCGGTAGTTGTGGCACGCGGGCTCAGTAGCTGTGGCTCACAGGCTCGAGAGCGCAGGCTCAGTAGTTGTGGCGCATGGGCTTAATTGCTCCGTGGTGTGTGGGATCTTACGGGACCCGAGCTTGAACCTGTGTCCCCTGCACTGGCAGGCGGATTCTTTTTTTTTTTTTTGCGGTGTGTGGGCCTCTCGCGTTGCGGAGCACAGGCTCCGGACGCGCAGGCTCAGCGGCCATGGCTCACAGGCCCAGCCGCTCTGCGGCATGTGGGATCTTCCTGGACCGGGGCACGAACCCGCGTCCCCTGCATTAGCAGGCGGACTCTCAACCACTGCGCCACCAGGGAAGTCCTTGGCCACGTCTTAAGTCCCGTTCTATGAGACCTCTGTGTGCACAATTAAAATTGGTGGTTTTTTTCCTCCTGTTAATCTGTATATTTTTAGCCTTAGTAATAGTCCAGCTACAAGAACTCAAAAGGGATAAACGGGGACTGTTCCCTTCCCCGACAACTCCTGTTTTACCCATGAGGAAACCGCAGCTTAGAGAAGTTGCTAGCTTGCCCTGGATTACACAGAACCAAGACTCAAATGTGGGTCTCCTGACTTCGGAAGATGGGACCAGCCTGCAACTTGATTCTTGCTGAATGCCTCACACTACATGAAAGATTCAGGGAGGTGGATGATAAAAGACCGCCGCTGGCAGAAAGAAAGCAGTGATCTGAACACCTAAGGGAAATCCTAAACAGCAGAGGGAAGAAAACAAATATTAAGACACCCATGGATAGAAAAAAAAATAGGGAAAAGAAATCAAGCCATTTGGAAGTGCTCATTGAGTTGCCGCAGCAGATAATTTAATAAGCCTTCTGTTCGGTCAGGCTTGCTTCCCGGCTCTCAGCAGGGTGCCGTATGGAAGCTCCTATGCAGTAATTACAAAGAATGATCTTTCCCCTTGTCTGGGATCTTAGGCTGTGATTTGGGGAGCTGGCACTGCTGAGATGTTTTTCTCGGAGGCAGAGTTTGGAGCAGTGCGTGTGAGCGCTGGTGTGCTTATGTGTGTGTTGCAGGGTTGAAGGACCGAGTCTGGGATTGGTCCTGAGAATCTCTTTGCCCTTGTAGCAACCTTTCTTCTGCTGCTTCCTGGGACCTGGATGCCAGGGTAACCTACCTGCCTCGTACCTGATTAAGGCTTTGCCACGCTGTGGCCTCAGGACTCAGCGTCCTGCCAAGTGTCAGTAAACTCATCAGACAAATGAATCCTTCCTTTGCTGGTACGGTTCCAACTCAGTTAATATTCATTCAGGGGCTTCCCTGGTGGCGCAGTGGTTGAGAATCTGCCTGCTAATGCAGGGGACACGGGTTCGAGCCCTGGTCTGGGAGGATCCCACATGCCACGGAACAACTAGGCCCGTGAGCCACAATTACTGAGCCTGTGCGTCTGGAGCCTGTGCTCCGCAACAAGAGAGGCCACTATAGTGAGAGGCCCGCGCACCGTGATGAAGAGTGGTCCCCGCTTGCCACAGCTGGAGAAAGCCCTTGCACAGAAATGAAGACCCAACACAGCAAAAATAAATAAATAACTTAATAAACTCCTACCCCCAACATCTTCTTTAAAAAAAAAAAAATATTCATTCATTCAACAAGTAATTATTGAAAACCTGTAAGTGCTAGGCCCTGTTCTGAGAACATCCATGCTCTCATGGAACCTGTGTTTTAGAAGAGAAGATTGGTGGAAATCAAGAAAACATCTAAGAATTTCAGAGACTGATAAGAATAATATGATGGTATGTGTTTGGTTTGGGTGACAGGGGATCAACTCCAAGGAGGTGACATTTGAGCTGAGACCTGAATGATGAGGGGGAGCCAGTGTGGGAGGGGCATGGGGAGGTGTGTGCAGGCAGGGGGAACTGTGGATGCAAAGGCTCTGAGGTGGGGAACTGTCTTGTATTGAAGGAACAGGAGAAGGTCACAGGGGACAGTGGTCAAGATGAGGCTGAGAGTAACAGAAGCCAAAATAATTCAGGACCCTAAAGGCCAGGCCGACCAGCTGGATGACATGACCTGATTTATGTTTTGCTGTGACACCCAGTCTTTGGATATTAGAGTTGGAGGTTGCTTTAGAGCTCAGAGGTGACTTTCCCAAGGTTCCAGGGCTGGTTATGACAGATGATTTAAACAGTCTCCATTGTACTTGAGATTTTCAGGCCTTCTGTAGGCACTTGAGGAGCTGAATGTATTGGGAAGACTGGGAAAATGTTCTTTTATTGAGATGTAATTGACATTTAACATTGTGTGCCTTGAAGGTGTTGATTTGAAACATTTTAATGTTGCAGTGTGATTATCACTGCACTTTTAGCTAATGCTTCTATCACATCATATGGTAATCATTTTGTTTTTGTGGTAAGAACATTTAAGATTTAGTCTCTTATCATCTTTGAAGTATGTAACTATAGTCACTATGCTGTACATTGGATCCCCAGAACTTGTTCATCTTCTAACTGCAAAATTATACCCTTTGACCAATGTCCTCCCAGTTCCCCCGCCTTCTAGTCCCTGGTAACCACCATTGTACTCTGTTTCTAGGAGTTTGGCTTTTTAGATTGTGCATGCCTGTGAGATCATATGGTATTTGTTTTTCTCTGAGTTATTTCACTTAGCAGAATGTGCTCAAGCTCCGTCTGTGATGTTGCAAATGGCAAGATTTCCTTCTTTTTCATGGCTGAATAATATTTCATGGTGTGTGTGTGTGGTGTGTGATATATATATATATATATATATGATATATGTATCGCCCTTACCCATTTATCTGTTGATGGACACTTAGGGTGTTTCTGTATTTTGGCTATTATGAATAATGCTGCAATAAACATGGGAAAGCAGACATCTTTTTGATATTCTGTTTTCATTTCCTTTGGATATATACCCAGAAATGGGATTGCTAGATTATATGGTAGTTCTATTTTTATTTTTTTGAGGAACATCCATACTTTTCCTCAGTGCCTGCAACATTTTACATTCCACCAACAGTGCACAAAACTTCTGATTTCTCCACTTTCTCACCCACGTTTGTTATCTTTTTTTCTTAATAATAGCCATCCTAATAGGTGAGAGGTGATATCTCATTACGGTTTGGGTTTTCACTTCCCTGATGATTAGTGATGTTAAGACTTTATTCTGTTTATATGGTGTGTTAGTTATATTGATTGACTTTCAGATGCTAAACCAACCTTGTGTTCCTGGGATAAAGCCCACTTGGTTACGGTGAATAGTACTTTTTATATGTTGCTGGATTCAGTTCGCTAGTATTTTGTTGAGGATCTTAATGTCTATATTCACAAGGGATATTGGTCTGTGGTTTTCTTTTCTTGTGATGTCTTTGCCTGGTTTGACTTCAGAGACCTCATAGAACGAGTTAGAAAGTGTTCTCTCCTCTACTGTTTTTGTGTAGAGATTGTGTAGAATTGATATTCTTTAAATGTTTTTAAGAATTCACCAGTCAAGTCCCCTGGGTCTGGGCTTTTTTGCTCTTGTTGAAAGTTTAAGAATTGCTAACATAGTCTCTCTGTTTGTTAAGGCCTATTCAGATTATCTGATTTTTAAGCCAGTTTCAATAATTTGTGACTTTCTAGAGATTTATCCATTTCACCCAAGTTATCTAATTTGTTGACATATAGTTTCCATAGTAGTTCCTTATTATCCTTATTATTTCTGTCAGGTCAGTAATGATATTCTTTCTTTTATTGCCGGTTTAAGTAATATGAGTCTTCTCTCTTTTTTTCTTAGTCTGACAAGCTAAAGTTTGCCAACTTTGTTGATCTTTTCAAAGAACTATCTTTTGGTTACATTGTTTTTTCTCCATTGTTTTCCTAATCTATTTTTCAGTTATTTCAGCTCTAAACTTTATTGTTTTCTTCTTTCTGCTTGCTTTGGGCTTGGTTTGCTCATCTCTTTCTAGTTCCTTAAAGTGGAAATTTAGGGTATTGATTTGAGATCTTTCTTCTTTTTTTTAATATAGGCATTGACAGCTATAAATTTGCTTCTAAACACTCCTTTTTCTGCATCCTGTTTTGCTGTGTTACATTTTTAATGGAGTCCCCAGTGCAGTCAGATCTCTTTGTTGTCCACAAAGCTGCTGGCTGTTGGCTACCAGGACTCTGACAGGGGAGGGAATAGCCTGAAGTTAAAATATCACAGGCTCTGCTCTTTTGCTGGTGTTCAGTAGCCTTTCTTGGATAGATGATTTTCAGATCATTTTGTGGCTTGGTTAATTGCCAGAGTCTAAAGTGGTTGATTTTCATTGTTTTGCCCATATTTTCATTGTTTTCAAGGGGACGGGAGGCCGCTGAGATCCATACTCTGCCATTGTGGCCTTTGGTGACTTTTAAGTGCTCTGACAACCCTTTGGGGTGGGTACTGTCATGATGTGCTTTTGGCAAATAAGGAAACTGAGGCCCAGAAAGATTCATTAACTTCCTAATGAAGCTGAATCTGGCCTCTGTACCCCGACACCGAATTAATTCTCCAAGACAGAGTTTTGGTTGAAGTAGAAAAGAATAGCTTTATTGTTTTGCCAGGCAAAGGGGGACCACAGGGGAATAATGCCCTCAAAACTGTGTGTCCCGACCTGGAGGGGGTAGTGAGGAGTTTGATAGTAATGGCTCAAAGAGAGCTTGATCAGCTCGTGGACATTCTTCTGATTGGTTGGTGGTGAGGTACACGGGAGTCAGCATCACCAACCTTCTGGTTCCAAAGGGTCTGGGGTTTACGGGCTTGTGGGAAGTATGCAGTTAACTTCTTCCACCTGGTGAGGGTTTCAGTAGCTGCAAAACAGCTCAAAGATATTGTTATGTGTATCCCTGGAGGGGGAACCGGGACCCTGCCCCAAGGCTGCACTATTGTTTCTGGACTGCTCCTCCCTTGTCTCCACATCCCCTCCCTTCCCTGATTAGCAGCTGTTTGAACCTGCCCTTTGGAACTCAGGGAAGGTCATGGAGGCTGAATGAAGCCTATTTCCTACAAGCAAGAAACAGGGGACACGGAAACGGAAAGGCTTTTGTGCCCAGGAGCCCTGCAGCGTGCTGCTCAGTATCACTAAGGCCCCACAGCTAGTAAGTGGTAAATCCAGGATTTCAACTCATGTAACCTCTTAGAACTTTCTGTCCAGCTGTTCCCTTTGCTGCAGATGTCTTCCTTGGGTAACTTCTTTACCTCCTTCAAGTCTCCTTTCAAGTCGTACTTCTCCGTGAGGCCTAGCTTGGCCATCCTCCCTCTGCTGCTTTTGTTTCCAATTTCCCTTTAGTCTCTTCTGCTTCTTTTCGCCATCAACATAGCATTTAGAAAAACACCATATCTGTACCATGTTTATTGTCTGTCTCCTCTTGCTAGGGGGTCATTTCCATGGAGGCAGTCATCCTTGTCTGTTGATTTTCCCTGCTAGGGTCTGAAAGACTGCCCAGCATATGTGAGGCTCTCAGTAAATGTTTGCTGGATCTGACCCAGAGCCCCAGATCAAAACCCTAAGTTAGCAGCAGGGTTTGAACTTGAACTCTCACCTGCCTTTCTCTGAAGCCCGGGTTCTGAATAACAAGTCCTGTGGGTTCCCCAAAGAATGAGGTCCACTCCAGCGCAGGCACTGTCCGGTTTGCCTCACCAGAGGTGATACAGGGTTTATTCCCAAATTGCCCTCTAGGAAGCTGATGCTGCTTCGTCTGTCTCTGCCTCCCCCATCTGTCTCCTTTCCCCCACCAGCGGCTCTTAGCCACACTGTTCCCATGGTGTGGGGATGTCAGGACTGGGGCAGGGGCTGAGTGTCTTCTGGGCAGGCAGGCAGCTGATGCCAGCATTTTCCTGCAGGGAGTGGACCTGCCAGAGGCACAGAAAGTGTGATGTGTGTGTGTGTCTGTGTGTTCACGCATGCACATATATGCGCACACGGTGGGTATGTGGAGAGACAGTAGCTGTACGTGCACAGTCCCTGAGGTGGGAACTGGCTTGGAAGAGTTAAGGAACGGGAAAAGGTCATTCTAGGTGGAGCAGACTGGACTGAGGTGAGGAAGGCAGGGAAGGCGGGGGGCAAGGTGCTGCATGCATGAGCTCCGGGGGCAGGGGAGCACTGGGTGGAGCCCGTCTCTCTTGGAGCATGAGTGTGAGCACAGCTGCCCCTCTTCTGCTGCCCTTGCCTTCTTGGGTCTTTCCCTTCTCTGTGGCTCTGAAACACTTCTGCAGTGACCAAGTCTCGGATAACAGATACAGATGACAGACCTGGAAAACCATTCAGGCATACCCTTTCACATGACGGAAGAAAACTGAGACCCAGAGAGGTTGAGTGACTTGTTCAAAACCACACAGGAAGTTGGTGGTAGATTCTTACCTCCTAGATCAGAGCTCTTTCTATCATGGGAAATTTTATTTCTCGTTTCTTTCTCTTTTCCTTTCTTTAAAAAATGTTCTTTGTAGAGGGTGGGTACTGCAGTAAAAACTTCCCACCCATTACATCCATTAACTCTTTATGAATGAGGCAGGTATTGCAATTAACCATACCTAGCAGATGAGAAGCTGAGACGCAGAGATGGGGGGTATCTTTCCCAAGGTCACACAGTCGGGGAGTGGCAATGTCAGGATTCTAACCCAGGTCATTTCACCTTCCAGTCCTGTATCAGGCCCCCAGTCCGTCTTTTCCCTTCACTGACTGACAGACCAGTTAGACGCGTGGAGGCTGTTTAGATGGGTGAGGAGCCGGGTGGCGGTGGGGAGTGGCAGGCAGGGAGGTGGAGTGAGTTAGGCTGATCCCAGGATGCTCTGCTGGTCCTTCCCCAACCTCAGAGGAAGTGAAGCACCTGTCATGCAGAGCCCATCCAGGCCTCACCCACAGCAGTACCTTGGCCCCAGGATCTGAGTGAATTAACCTTCTCCGATGTGTGTCTCTGCTGGAGTTCTTGGCCTCTCAACCCACTGAGAGGTCACCTGTCTTGCTGCCTGCAAGCCCCCAGGGCTGCTGATTCACACTTGCCCATTTCCCAGTCATCATCTGCACCGTCCTCTGGCCTTCCTCACGGCCCCCTTTGCTGTAGTTCACAAACCTTGCACAGCATGGTAGGCAACCACCACCAGTGTCGGTGGTCCCACTTGAGAATTTTCAAAGTGCTTTTCTCATGAAACCTTTCGTATTCTCCTCTGTGGGATTCATATCATTGTTATCCCCATTTATTCAGTGAGGAAAACTGAACTCTGATGTTAAAGATACATGAAAGCACCCAGGAACACAGGACCACAAAACTAGCAGGTGGAGTTGGGGCTCAAGGCGTGGTCTTTATCCTCCCCCACATGTGCCAGTGTTGCACAGTAGCTGCCGTTTGGTGACTGTCTATGCGTTCCTTAATCCTCTAATTTTTGGAGCTGAGGAAGATGGTGCTCAGAGGGGTCAGGACTGGCTGTGGGTTTCATAGCTGGCAGACAAACTCAGGTGTGGGTGATCCACGCAGCTATGGGCTGAATTGTATGCCCCCCAAATTTACGTGTTGAAGTCCTAGCCCACGGTACCTCAGCATGTGACCTTGTTTGAGACCAGGGTTGCTGCAGATATAATCAGTTAAATTAAAATGAGGTCATACCAGATAGGGAGGCCTATAATCCATTAGGACTGATGTCTTTCTAAAAAGAGGAAATTTAGACACAGACATGCACACAGGAACAACGCCATGAGACATTAAATGCAGAGATGGGGATGATGCTTCTATGAGCTGAGGAATGCCAAAGATTATCAGCAAACCGTCAGAAGCTAGGAGAGGCATGGGACAGGTTCTCCCTCAAAGCCTTTGGAAAGAACGCATCCTGCTGACATCTTGATTTCTAGCTTCTAGAGTTCTAGCTTCCAGAACAGTTAGACAATGAATTTCTGTCGTTTAAGCCACCCAGCCTGTAGTATGGCAGCCCTAGGAAATGAATGCAGAAGGCCATATTCTTAACGACTCCAGGGCACTGACTCCTGTTTCCCAGAATCTTAGGTTTTATAACTGATGGGATTTTACTTCTAAATTCCAGACAAAAGGAATGATAACAAACCCCTGAGTGCCATTTGGACAGCCAAGAGGTGAGAGAGGCCAATTATTAGTTCAGCCAGGGGTGTTGCTGGCTGTGGTGGTAGAAGCAAAATGCAGCCCTGCAGCCTTAGCCAGTGGGATGCCGCAGACAGCTCCTCACTTCCTTGCTCCAGGGAGGCTGGGTTTTGGAATGTTAGTTAGACTAGAGCATCTGATGCTTGAGAGGCCCAGGAGGGCCATGGAGATGAAGAAGTACTGGACTGAGAGCTAGGAAACTACTCTGCCACTCATCCTGCTGTGTGACCTTAGGAAAGCCTCCTGCCCTCTCTGGGCCTCAGTGAAAAACTTTGACTAGACGATGTGTAAGTGCCCTGAGAATCTCTGTCTCTGATCTAAAGGAAATGGAGACAAAGGAAATCTTGTCATTTGCAGAAATCAAAGAACTCAGGAGCGTTCCTTTCCAATTTGGTTTCACGTGTATTGATGAGGCAGGCTGCCCTGTCGCTCAGTGTGTCAACTGCCAACTCTTTCTCTCCTTGACTTGCAAAGATCTCATTTCAGGCTAATGATGATGGTGGTGATGATGACTATTAATAAACATGATGTACTTATGGGGAAAAAAGGAACTAAAAACATACATTTGGGGCTCGCTCTCAATAGGCTTGCTTTGGTCCTTTTGAATGGGGCCGCGCTAACTTAATGAGATCATGGGCAAGTCCCTGTCCCTCTCTGCTTTCCCTGTCTGTAAAGTGAGGGTGTTGGCCTAGGTCTGTGGTTCTCAGACTGTAGTGCCCGGAATGGGAGCGTCTGCATCACCTGGGAACTTGCTAGACGTGCAAATTCTCAGACCCCATCCCTGACCCAGTGAATCAGCAACTCTGAGGAGGGAGCCCTGGCAGTCTGTCTTAACGAGCTCTCCCTTAGAGTCTGATGCACCCTCAAGTCTGAAAACCACTGCACTAGATGGCCCCTTTGGTCTCCCAGCCCTGACTGCCTTTGTTTGCTTGTAAGTCCTGCCCCATGAGAGGGACCTTCTGTGGGATTCTCAGAGAGAGGGGTGAGAAGTGGGCAAAGGGCCTTTGCCCTTGACTTCCCTCCCATCTCAAAGTTTTAATGCCTCCTTTTCATCCCTCCTTTCTCTCAGTGTCCTCTAATGACAGGAGCTTATTAAAATGGGGGATTTTCCACCGGCCTGTTTCAGAGGTCCTGGGGAGGAGTTTTAATTGCCAGACTTCACACTGAGGGTGTTAACATTTATTAAAGTCAGCTCCTCTGATTGCCTTTTAACAAGGTGGTGACTGTGCATAGGAGATAACGCTGGGCACAGCCTGGTGAGGCCTCAGAGGAGGCTTAAAATAATCAGGCCCAGGGAAAATAGGAAGGCAGCGTGGTGCAACGGTGACACAGCATCGGCTCTCCGCCTGGCTGGAGGCCGAGGGGTCGGGGCTGCCGTGAGAACAAGGTGGGCATGGGGAGGAGGGCAGGGGGAGTGGGAGGAAGGAGAGGCTGGTGCTGGTCTGGCTTTCTGGGAACAGAACTGTCATGGTGCTGTGGCCCAGGGAGCCAAGGCTCTGAATCTGGACTCCAGCCTCTTTGGTAGTCTAGATTTGAATCTTACATTTTTGATAATTTTGAAAGGAGGGATGGGAGCGTCCCTGTTGGGTAGCGGAGAATGGGAAATGCAGTCAAGGCCCTGGATCTCATGTGGATTTGCTACAACTGCCTGGGCCTTCGTTCTAGGCTCTTCCTCTCTGCCTGCTGTTGGCTGGCGTGGCACAGCAGGGATTCAAACTGCATTGCCTGCTTCTACGGGCCCAGCCCTCCAGGTACGGGGTGGAAGACTGGTAGAGCTGAGAGGTTCTCACTTCTCTGGGGCTGATGAGCTGAACAGTCTCTGTTCCTTCCTCCCCTCCACCTGGAGTGGCTCTGATTTCCTCCAGTTCATGCCAGGGAGTTTCTAAGAGACATTGGCACAGGGTGAAAAGAAAAACAACATTGTTGCAACCCTGTGCCTGAGGGCTCCTGTTGCCCTGAACTGACCTCATGGCCTTCCTCCCTGACCCCACCTGATCCTTCTCAGGGTTCCCCCTCTTGCTGGAAGGTGGGCCCAGCCCTGCCCCTGTCCCTTCTCACTCTGCCCTGTCCCAGCATCCTGTCTGTCATGACATGCTGCTGATTCTCCTCCCCACAGGCTCCAGAACCTGTCCCCTTGTTTCCTCCCATTCGTTACTGTCATAGATTAGGTTTGGATGGACAATGGAGGCTCTGAAGCGGTGGTTCTCTTTCCTGTCCTGTCCCCTCAAAGCCTTCTTCCTCCAGCTAGAGTGATCTTACCTCACGTCACCCCGAGGTTCTTCCCTTCAGTGCTTCCCTTTTGCCCACCAAGTTCAAGCTTGCATGGTTCTGGGGTCTGGGGTCCTCCATGAGCCCTGCCCATCCCACAGCCTTACCATTTGCCACTCGCCCTCCCTGCTCAGCCAAAGTACACGCCTTCTGGTTCCCTCAGTACCTTTCAAGGGTCAGCTCAGGTGTCACTTCCTCTTTAGAGCCTTCCCTGCCTCCCTGGGCAGAGTATATAATTTTCCCTTATCTGCCAGTGCCTCTAGTAAACCTTATATCCCCCAAGATTGTAATAGTTTGCATAACTGTCTTCCCTACAAGTCTGTGAATTCCTCAAGGCTACAGAGAGCATAGATGATTCAACTTTGTATCCATGATGTGTGGCAGGTACTTCATCAGGACTTTTGAATTGAATTCTGCAGGGATGCTCAAAAAATCCCTTTCATCCCCTCCCAACTGCTGTTTTCAAAGTACACTGGCATTCGCCTAGAGGTTGATGGTCAGAGTAGAACTGAAGCTGCCATGTTGGTAAATGTCATGAGCAGCTGGTGGGCACTGAAGGGCTGAGTTTTGTGCGACTTTTCTCCTTAATTGCTGTGTGACCTTGGGTTGGTCACTTGGCTTTTCTGGACTTTAGTTACTCTACCAGTACATTTGATAACTTGATGTCCTTGGCTCACAAGGATTGAGACCCAGTGGCAAGTTCTCCATGTACCCCACTACTACTAATTATTGTCTGTCAAATTGTTGAGCATATGCCAGGCACCATGCAAAGGCTAAGCCTTTTATCTACCTTGTCTTATCTAATTCTCCAAACAACCCAAGGAAGTAGGTATAACTACCCTCATTTCCCGGAGGCTCAGAAACATGTAAGTTACTTATGTGAGGTCATGCTTGTTGAGCCGGATTCTATTCATTAAGGGGGCGATGAAGAAGAGAATGACGTAACAAGGAAAACATGTTCAAGGGAGAGTTGATCATCCACACTCATCACTGTAGACCTACAGGCCCTGGCTCCCCTCTGACCTCACCTCATGCATTCTGTCCTTATGCTGTGCTCTGGCCACAGGTGCCCTCTTGCTGTTCCATGCACATGCCAAGCTTGTTGCTGTCTCAGGGACTTTGCAGTTGCTGTTCCCTCTGCATGAATGCTTTTCCAGCTACTGTTTATGGTCTCATCCTTCATGACTTAGCTCAACTGTTACCTTCTGGAAAAGGCGTTTCCTGACTCCCCATCTAAAATATTTCCCTCCCTCCCCAAGTCCCACCCTGACGCATCCTTCTGTTAGTTTCTTTCATAGCACTCTGTACACTTTGTACTTATTCTCTTCGTTTTTTGTTTTTAATGTCCCAGATACCCTTCCCCCCTCAAATGTAGGAACACTGTAAGGGCTGGGATTTATATGTCTTCTGCATGGCAGTATCCTCACCCAGTGCCTGACAAATGATGATGATAAAAAATACCTGAGTGAACAACAAAGTAACAGAAGGATGGCCAGCCCTCAGGTGACTTGCTGTCTTCCTGCCTGGGCGGTACTCACACTCATTGAATAACCTTGGTCAATTTCCTGGACCTCTTTGGGCCTCAGTTTTCCCACCTTGAGAATGAGGGCTTTGGAAGAAAACAGGGGTCAGCAAATGCTCTTAAAGGGACACAGAGTAAATATTTTAGGCTTTGTGGGCCACACGGTCTCTGTTGCAACTACTCAACTCTGCTGTTCTCGTGCAAAGCAGCCGTAGGCAACATGTAAACCAAAGGGCATGGTTGTATTTTTTATTTTTATTTTTTTTGTGGTACATGGGCCTCTCACTGATGTGGCCTCTCCCGTTGCGGAGCACAGGCTCCGGACGCGCAGGCCTAGCGGCCATGGCTCACGGGCCTATCCACTCCGTGGCATGTGGGATCTTCCCGGAGTGGGGCACGAACCCGTATCCCCTGCATCGGCAGGCGGACTCTAAACCACTGCGCCACCAGGGAAGCCCAAGGGCATGGTTGTATTTTAATAAAATTACAAGACCAGGAGGCTAGCCTGTGGGTCATAGTTTTCCGACATCTGGACTAGAAGGCACTGGAGACCTTCAGACCTTGGATATTTTAAAACCCTTATTGGTCGCCTTCTAAGGAGCTTTGTTTGGCTTGGTTTCTTGGCCTTAATGTAGAAAAATCCCAGTTCTGGTAGCATGTATGTTTGGGACCCTGAAAGAGACACTAGTATGGAAAGGGATAATAGACCCATGAAGGCTGCTTGGCATGCCAACATGTTACAAACAATGTTTGAAGGCTTTCCTGAGATGGTTATAGACGTACCTCTAAAAATACAGAAGATTGTGAAATTTGGGGACCACCTTTGGAAAGTGTCTGGAGGGCGGCTTTCCCAAGCTCCCCTTCTCCCTTCCCTGAAGACATGTTTAATCTCCTTCACTCTTACTGAACCCCTGGATGTTCAGTCTGTGTGTGACACCCCGTCTCCCCTTAGTTGCATTGCCTTTCCTACCCTCAAGTGTGTCTTTTTTCTCCACTGCATTAAAATCTCCTTGACAGCAGAGAAGTTTATTTCTTCCTTTTCCCCACACAACATCTAATACTGTTCTGGGCACATAGAAGTGCTGAATAAGTATTCAGTTTACATCCTAGGGCCCCCTGCCCACCCTTCCCATCACGCATTCCTCAAGAGGCTTATGCTGCTGTGAGGATGGATGTCGATGGCTTTTCTTTTTGTTGGATTCCTTTTTCTGTGTTGTCTGGGATCTGGGTTACCAGACACACATCAGTGTCATTTACAGTCAGGCCATGTGGCTGTGATGGTCAGATGGATATCATCTGATACCATCAGAGAGGCAGGCAATTGCGTGGGAGGGAACTGGAGCCCTGGACGTGGAATGAAAACATCCTGGATTTAAGATACAGCTCTGCTGCTAACTCGCTGAGGACATTTAAGCAAGCCACTTAACAAACCACGTAAGCAAGGCAAAGCCTTGGTTTCTTTATCTAAATGGGGAGAGTAAAACTCTGAGGGTTTTTGTGAAGATTAAGTAAAATGATTTATGTGAAGGAATTGGTAAAGAGTAAAGGACCATACTAACATCATAAAAATTATTAGTAACAAGCTACCATAACCAACTAGGACCTATTATATAGCACAAGGAACTATCCTCAATATTTTGTAATAACCTAGAAGGGAAAAGAATCTGAAAAAGAGTATGTATATAAACTGAATCGCTGTGCTGTACACCTGAAATTAACATGGTATTGTAAATCAACTATACTTCAGTTAAACACAGAACAAACAAACAAACAAAAAACAAGCCACCATCATCTCTCACCTCCTAACTGGCCTCCCTGCTTCCACCCTTGCCCACTGAGTCTGCTGTCCAAGTGGCATCTAGAGTGATCTGTAAATGTGAGTTGGATCTTATATCTTGCCACTCTTCTGCTAAATCCCCAATGGCTCCTATCTTACTCAAAGCCTAAGTCCTAAAAATGGCTGATAAGACCCCACCTCACCTGGACCTGTGGCCTCTGACCTCATCTCCCACCACTCTCCCCTCTAGTCACAGTCTTTTTTTAAAAAAAAATTATTTATTTATTTAGTTGTGCTGGGTCTTAGTTGCGGCATGCGGGATATTTGTTGTGGCATGCGGGATCTTTAGTTGAGGCATTGGGATCTTTAGTTGTGGCATGTGGACTCTTAGTAGCAGCCTGCAGGATCTAGTTCCCTGACCAGGGATCGAACCTGGGCCCCCTGCATTGGGAGTGTGGAGTCTTAACCACTGGACCACCAGGGAAGTCCCTATCCACAGTCCTTTTGTTCCCACCTCAAGGCCTTTGCAGTTGCTCATCTCGACACCTGGTATGTTCTTTCCCTAGACATCAACATGGATCGCTGTGTTGCTTGCTGCAGGATTTTACCTAAAGCTCACCTTCTTTCTCAGTGAGGCCTTCCCAGGCCATTCTTTTTAAAATTCCATCCCATCTCCCTTGCTTGCTTTGATTTTTCTCTGCAGCACTTACTACAGGCTAACATAGTATTTATATTACTTGTTTTGTTTTTGTCTGTTCCTGTACAGAGTAGATGCCTCATGAGGGCAGGGATTTTTATATTTATTTATTCACGGCTATATTTCCAGTATGTTAAGCACATTGCTTGACACATAGTGGGTGCTTAATAAATATTTGTCAAGTGAATAACAGAAGTTACGGCCCAGTGAAGCTGCCTGCTGGGGCACACAGGAACTGTATAGCACTCGTTGGTTGGTATGAATTCATTCATTTCCTATAGCTGGGTCCCAATCAATGCTAACCTTTTCCCACTGAGACCTATGGAAACAGCATAATAAAGTGATTAAGAGGGTGGGCTTGGCAGTCAGACCAAGGTCAAGTCTAGTGTTTACTTCTCACTACCTGTATGAGCTTCAGCAAATAATCTACCTCTCTGAACCTGAATTTCTCAACTGTGAAATGACAGTTTCTACTTAGATTGTTTTGAGGATAAAATGGGGCTTATTATTTGTGAAAAGTGTTTAGACACATCCTTAGCCCATAGTAAGTTGCTGGCTGATGGTAGGTAATTTTATGTCAGGAACTGTATAATAATACCAGCATCTTCTAAGAGTGTGTAGGAACAAGCATAATTTTAACAGCCGGTCTTTTTGTGTGAATTTGCTCAGAGTTGTTCCAAACAAGGCTTTTGCCTTGACAGTTTCTATCCTTTTCCTGCTATTTTGCAAAGGTATGTTGTTTTCCCTTTTCCTACTTCTTCCCACCTCCCTCATCTTTCCTCGACTCCAGGAAATCTGAGTTTTCATCCTTCTGTGCCACTTACTGGCCCCTCTTGACTCCAGTCACTTTGCCACCGTAAGCCTCAGTTTCCTTATAGGTGCAGTGGGGCTGAAATCCCTGCGCTGCCAACCTTGGTGGGATACTGAGAGGACAAACAGAGAAGATGGATGTGAACAGAAATACACAGCAAGTCCTGCAAGTAACAGGCCTGCTCCTCATTTTTATCACCGCTTCCCGGCAACGGGAGTTGTGAATGCCCAGCCAAGCCTCCGTGTTCTTGCCCATCCTTGGGAATTAGATGCAGCCTGTGTACAATGGGAACAGCTTGCTTTTTTGTCTCTGAATCTGTAGGTTTATGATCGATGCCTCCCCAAAGCCAAGATTGAGTTTTATCTTTGGAGAACCGTTTTAAAGCATGTTATATGGGAGATGACATTCAGTTAGTTCAGCAAAATAATTTAAATTATTGTTGTGACTTGAACCTGGCATTTCGGATCTGTTTAGGCCTCTTGAAAGCTTGAAGATTTTTCAGCATTGTGAAGCTGCTAATTAACTATCTAGCCAGAGGTTTTCTGCATCCAGTAAACATACTGTAATTCCATTATGATAGTTCTCTGGAGAAATCAATTGTGTCCTTGGTGGTGAGCTGGAAAATCATCAGCCAGGAGAGAGTGATGGTGAATACAGGCCCAGAGATGGCAATTATGGGCAGGGAGTCAGACTAGTTCCCTTTCTCCTTGCTTCCTTTGTCTGTAGGGCCCTGCAGATTTGAAGACTTCAGCCTTCTGTCCCGTTAGATTTAGAATATTAGAATGGAAAAAAAGATAACCCTCTTGGAAATCAGCTAGTTCAGGGATGGCGAATGGGCTTCTTTTCATGTGCCAATAGGTGGTGCTTGCCTGAAGCAAGTTGTTAAGGATTTTGGGTCCCTACTGCTTTATTTGGCGATTTATTTTGTACTTACCATGCCCCAGGCATTTTCCTAAGCCCCATCCATTTGGGTTAACTCACTTAATTCTGGCAACAATGTGATGAGGCAGGTACCATGAATAATCCCTTCTGTACAGATGAGAAAATTGAACTAATTTGCTTCAACTCACACAGCTTATAAAAGGTAGAGCTGGGATTCAAGCCCAGGAAGTTGGAGTCCATTAAGCTCTAGTAATATTGTGTAGTGCTTGGCCCTGAGTCTGACACATGTTGAAAACTGGGTGAAGCTGGCTTGGGCAGATGCTGCTGTTGTTGTCACTTGGGGTTGCCATAGATATCTGTGCACTTCCCAGCATAAGAAGTGGTTAAGGAGAACACTGTTCCTTTGCCTGGCTACACTCTGCTCATCCTTTAGATCCAGCTTCAAGTTCATTCAAGAGAGGCTTTGCCTGATCCATCCCAGCCATCCTCCTGGTTCAAAATAGGTGCCCTCACCATGATCTCCCATGACATCCTTTGTTCTTGCCTTTTTACATTTGCCTCAGTTTGTAGTATTTAATATGCGTTTGTGTGATCCTTTGTTGAACACCTGTGTCCACCTGCCTGTGAGTTTGATGTTGTGTCCCCAGAGCTTGGAAGATGGTGGGCACTAAATTGCTAGATGAATAGCCTGGTTGGCTAAATAACCAGGGTACCCTAAAGTAGTGTTTTTCAAACTGTGGGTCTTGACCCCTTAGTGAGTCTTGAGATCCATTTTGAGGCTTTTGACAGTATTTAAAAGCATGAAAAAGAAGAGTAAGTATTAGAACACTTCACATATAGAAATGATAAATACATTTTGTGAAGCGTTCACTACAGCATGTGTACACTGGGTTGGATGTAAATGTATTTCTGTGCATTCTAGCCAAAGATTTTGATAGCCCTGGTCTAAAGTGGATTGCCACAGTGCATGGGGAGTGGGACCAGGTGACCTCTAAGGTCTCTCGTTTCTGATGCTGGGGGATCTACAGGCGAGGCGGGAGGTGTTGGAGCCCAGGGCTTATTCCTCTCCATCTGATGCATTATATTTTTCAAGGCTATTTGATTTTGCCTGGATGATTTGGAGGCGATCTCTCTCGTTCAGTCAAGCTTGTGCTTGCTTTTCAGGCTGCTAAATGAAGCCTTTGATCACAATTGAGAATTCACTGTTTCCATTGGTATTACAGCTCTAAATTTGCCCATTTCCAGCAGCCGCTGATTCTAATTGAAATGGAAGGGCTGTGGGGTTTTTTTTTTTTCCCCTTTGGGGTTTAATTGTGTTTTTCTCCTTAGGTATTGCCAACTGCTGGTTTCTTTTTAAGAGGAAAAGGGGATATGATTGGAGAACAATGTGACAGAGCTTTTCTGGGCTAGGGTGAGTGGCAGGTTACAGCTTTTAAGACCTAATGTCTCCAGGATAGAGGACTGGACCAAAAACAAACCAGATTTTCTTTTCTTTCTTTAAAATTGACTAGCCTTAGTGGTAGGTTAAGAATATTCCTGGACACACTCTGGCATATTCTTTGCTTTTGTCCCTACCATCTTGCCACTCAAAGCGTGGTTAATGAACCAGCTTATCAGCATTATCTTAGGGCATGGCAGAAACAGAGACCTGCTGTGTTTGGATCTATACTTTTACAGGTCCTGTGGGTGATTCCTGAGCACATTTCGGTTTGAGAAGTGTGGTCCTGCAAGACCCAATATATGGTGGGCAAAACTGAATAAATGATTGAACTTGCTGAGAACTTGTTGGACGAACATGGGAATTGTTCTGCAGTCAGGAAGTTAGGTTGGTGAATTAGTCAGGGGTCTCCAGAGAAACAAAATCAATAGGATATAAATTTTTATCTGTCTGTCCATCAAGACAGACAGATACACACACACATACACACATGCACACACACAAAGATGTTTATTTTAGGAAATTGTCTTTTGTGATTGTGGAGACTTGCCAGGTCCAAAATCTGATGGGGGACTGGCAGGTGGAGACTCAGGAAAGAGCTGCAGTTCAAGTCTAAAGGCGGTCTCCTGGTGAACCAGGAAGACCCGATGTTGCAGATTGTCTTAGTCTGGGCTGCTGTAACAGAATGCTATAGACTGGGTGGCTTATAAATAAGAGACATTTATTTTTCACAGTTCTGGAGGCTGGAAGTCCCAGACCAGGCTGTCAGCATGGTCAGATTCTGGCAAGTGCTCCTTTCTGTTTTGCTGACTGCTGCCCTCTGTTGTATCCTCACATCCTCATGTAGCAGACAGAGAGGAAGCAAGCACTCTCATGACTCTTATAAGGGCACTAATCCCGTTCCTGAAGGCTCCACCCTCTTGATCTCATCTAATCCTAATTACCTCCCCAAAGTCCAACCTTCTAATACTACCTCATTGGGGGATAGGGTTTCAAGATAAGAGTTTTGCTGTGGGGACAAACATTCAGTCCATAACACAGATGAAGTCCGAAGGTCGTCTGCTGGAAGAATTGCTTTTGCTAGGGGGAGGTTAGTCTTGTTCTGTTCAGAGCTTCAACTTTTTCCACCCACATTATGGAAGTAAATCTGCTTTACACAGAATTCATCAATTTAAATGTAGATCTCATCCACAAACACCCTCACAGAAACATCCAGAATCATGTTTGAACAGATACTGTCACTGTGGCCCCACCAAGTTGATACATAAGTTAACTATCACAGTTGGGAAGAAATTATGGGGAAAGACAGGAAGAGAGATCATCCTGGGTGACCAGGAGACATTATTTCCAAGGATTTATCTTTTTCATCAAAGAACCAGTATGTATATTCTGGAACTTGGATTCTTCTCAAAAAGGCTGATGCTGGCTTGGAGAGAAGAGCCAGGCCTCGGGAAGAGCAACCCCAGCAGGCCTGGGGATGCCTGGTTGGCTCCAGGGCTCAGACTATTGGTTCTGGAGGCAGACCAGGGGCTCACCCTGCTCAGTCACTTACTAGCTTTGTGATACTGGGCAAGCCTCTTAATTCCAGGGCCTCACTTTCCTAATCTGTAAAATGGAGTCATACTAGTTCTTGTTCTTAGAATTGTCATGAGTATGAACGGAGACCATGCTCACAGAGCAGTTAGCACAGAGCCTGACACAGGGTGATAATAAATAATAGCTGCTACTGCTGCTGCTGTTTTCTGCCAGCGTTGCTGCTGTGGCCTTGATTTCTGGTGTGTGTTCCTCTTACCGGGCCTAGGTCTTAAGAGTACCATCTACAGTTCACATGCTGATGGATGCCTCTATAAGAAGCAAGATAGCTGGGTCAAAATCTGGTATCCTTACAAGCAGGTGGAGCGGTCTTATTTTAATCATTGCTGTTGCATTGGAATGAAGCATTCCAAGGTGAAGGAAGAAAAAGTTACCCCTCATTTGGGCAGACTCATTTTCTGATAACATGCATTCTCCAAAGACTGGAAGTTCCAGCCTCTCTGAAACGGTGACTGAGATGAAACACAACCCCCATCCCCCCCCACCTCAGACCGTCTGTGCTTCTGCTCTCATGTGTCTGCCCTGCCCCAGCTAGGCTCCTGCCCCATGTACTACATTTCAGTAGCCTAGTTTAGTCCAATCCTCTTAAGCAGATAGAGGGAAGTGTTTTCATTTAGCAAGATTTCATTGCTGAGGGCACTAAGAGACAGTTCTTCTGGAGCAGAGAAAGTATTTGAATGTATGTTGTGGAGGAGGAAGCACCTCGCTGGAGTTTTAGGGCTCACATGCTTGCTGGCTTGGGGCCACTGCAGCTACAAGTGCATCAGTTGAAGATATCTAGGCCAGTCTCCCTCAGGAGACATCCATCCCCTCTGCGATAGCCGTGGTGGTGGCTGTGAGGCTCCTTCTCCACAGGCTAAGGGAGTGACTCACCTGCAAAGCAGCCCATTTCTTGATTGGACACCTCTGGCTATTAGACATTTCGAACTTTCTTTGTTTATGTTGAGTACAGCTCTGAGGGGTGATCACTCCTCCTTGTATTTTCCTGAACTCTCACCATCACAGTAATCACTCTTTAATGTCCTTTGTTTCTCCATTTCTGCCCTTCCCTCCCCTGTCCCCACACAAATATTAGAAGAAATAGGAATGAGAGTGGCAATAATGAATTCATTCCTTCACTTACAATTAATTCACCCAACATTTATGAAGCATCTGCTATTTGTCAGATGCTCCTCAAAGCACTGGCAATAGAATGATATACCAGGTTCCTGCTCACACAGAACTTTTGCTGGTAGAGTAGACAGAGGACACAAATAAACCAACAAGACCATTAGAAGGTGACAAGGGCTTTGATAGAAATACACAAAGAGAAATGATCATGAGAGCTCTTGGTGTGTGGGAGGGAGGGAGGGAGGGAGGGACATAGAGAGAGGGAGGCTGGGATTAACTGGTTTTTCTTTAGATGGAGTAGTGAGGGAAGGCTTCTTGCAGTGGTGATATTTGAACCTAAATCTAAAAGAGTAGGAACTATGCCATGCAAAGGATTGGGGGAAGAATAAAGACATTAAGGTGGGAAGCATTAGATGTGTTGGATGTACAGAAAGAGTCCATCGAGGCAGAGGCTGAGGGAGTAAGGGAAAGAATGGTGAAAGATCTAATGGAGAGGAGGGCAGGGCCAGCTCTGAAAGGCCTGACAAACCAAGGCAGGGAGTTTGGATTTTATTTGGGCTGCAGTAGGACGTCATCGGAGGATTCTAATGGGGTTTGGTGGTATGATTTAAGTTTTAAAAAGAGCACTCTGGTTATGTGTGGAAAATGGATTGCATGGTAGAAAGGGGAGAGTGGGAGGACCAGTGAGAAACAATCATAGTATGTAGTGATAGCTGAGAGGGTGGATTTCAGCTATGTGTTTGGAGGCAGAAACACTAGGACTCAGTGATGAACTGGGCGCTATGGCTGAAGGAAAGGGTGTCCTCTCTTTATCCCTGGGGCTCGGAAAAATACCAGAGGGATATCTGTGTGTGGGTGCCATATGACGAATATTTGTGTCCCCTGAAAATTCATATGTTGAAATCCTAACCCTCAATGCATTTAGAGGTATTAGGCTGGTATTAGGAGGGAGAGTGTCTTTGGGAAGTGATTGTATCATGAGAGTAGAGCTCTCTTGAATGAGATTGGTGCCCTTTAAAAAGAGAACTCAGGACTTCCCTGGCAGCGCAGTGGTTAAGAATCTGCCTGCCAATGCAGGGGCCACGGGTTCGAGCCTTGGTCCCGGAAGATCCCACATGCTGTGGAGCAACTAAGCCCGTGCACCACAACTACTGAGCCTGAGCTCTAGAGCCCATGAGCCACAACTACTGAGCCCGCGTGCCTAGAGCCTGTGTCTGCAACAAGAGAAGCCACCGCAATGAGAAGCCCGTGCACCGCAACGAAGAAGAGCCCCCACTCACCGCAACTAGAGAAAGCCTGAGCACAGCAACGAAGACCCAGTGCATCCAAAAATAAATAAATAAATTAAAAAACCCCAAAAAACCAGAAAAACCTCAGAGATCCCTGGCCCCCTTTATCATGTGAGGACATAGATGATGGCCATATGTGAACCAGGGAGAGGGTTCTAACCAGACACCATATCTGTCGGCATCTTGATCTTGGACTTATCAGCCTCCAGAACGGTGAGTAATAAATGTTTGTTGTTTAGGTCACCCAGTCTATGGTATTTTTGTAATAGCAGCCCAAACAGACTAAAACAGTGGGAAGGGAGAGAAAGAATCAGGTATACTTGACAATCAAAGGGGCGTCTTGTTCTTGGAAGAGAGTTCATTTCTACCTGAAAACACTTACAGATCTGGTAACTATATGGATAAACACATAGAGTGTGCCAGAACAGGGAGGGGCAAGCAGCTGGGCAGAAGAACCAGGCTGTCCAAGATATGGCCACTCCTACCTGCCAACGTTCAGGTCAGCCCAGGGCTGGGGGCAGCGGCAGGTTGGAGTCGCCTCCAGCGGAAAATGACTCTTGCTGTGGAGAAAGATAGGTGGCACCAGACCCTACCCCCTTCCTGTTCTAGCGTTGGGCATTGGCCAAGTGACCATTTCTTCACCTATGAAATGGGGTGATGATCTTACTTACAGTGTGTGGTTGTCAGCAAGAGTAAGATAACCTGTCACAAGGACCCAAGACAGTGCCCAGTGCTGAAGAAGTGACCAGTATGATGGATCTCGTTACCGTCTTCACCAGCTTAACCAGCTTCTTCACTGTTATCATCAACATCCTCAACATCTCCTTTTGTTGGGGAAGCCCAGAAAAGCATAATGGGTCTCAGTCTCAAGTTCTGAGCTTTGGGAGAATGTAATGTGTGTATTTTGTAGGGTGGTGGGTGATGAAGATTAAACACCATGTTGCTAAGACCATAAAAAATAAAACAAAAAACAACAACAAAAAAGAATGTGCCAGAAGAGGTCTTAGAGACCTAGACTGCCTTTTTTTTTTTTTTAATGAACATATGACAAAATTAAAGTCACAAAGCAAATCAGTGGCAGAGCCAAGACTAGAATCAAGTTCTGAGATCCAGGCTCCTGTTCCTTCCACTAGCGCACTCTAAACGAGGGTTCTCAGGCCAGGGTATTAAAGGTAATGAAAACGAGGCAACCAAGAGGATCCCAGGTGTATCAGTCATTTGGTGGGAAAGGAACTGAGAATGAAAGAATGATTTTTCATCTATTTCTTTCCTTCAATCTTCCATGGTTTCCCATTGCACACTGTACTCAAAGCCTTACAAAGGTGGGAACGACCTCTGTGTACTCACCACCAGGCTCAGTCCTGGCATGTATTAGGGACCCAGTAAACACTTGTTGAATGAATGAATCCATGTTTTAGAAGTTGAGGGTCCCTTCACAGGTATTTTCTAAGAAGTCCCTTCTACTGATTAAATGCTTATCTCATTTTGGGCTGGAATCATATCAATAAGCTGTTCAGTCCAGGGATCAGATAGTCCTGCTACATGGTACACTGGTTGGGTGACACTGGAGACAAATGTTCCTTAGGTCACACTTTGAAGACTGTTGGAGATATGGTCAGGGAACTTGGAAAAATACCGAATGTTGTTAAAGAGCCTGGGACTATTAAGCCTGAAGTAGAGCCAAGACAGAGTTAGATATTCAGAGGGTTGTCTTGTTAAAGTATTCTGGCTAAATTTGGGGGGATCTCAAATAACAGAATGAGATCAATGGCTCTAATTTTCAGGAAGGAGGAAAGGTTCCTGTTCAGTGTAAGGGTGAACAAAACAGCATAGCCTTTTGAAAATGCTATAGATTTCCTAGAGTGAGGCAGAGGAATAGTGAATTGGTTGACATGGGATTGTTGCTGGTTGCCAGGAATGTTGTTAAGCGGGGGTGGGGGGGGGCGGCTCTGATTTTGGGGAGGCAGGAGTGGATGTTTTCTCAGGCAGTGTTCTCCACCCTGAGATTCTAATGTACTCCTAGGAAGTTAGTATTCATTCATTCATTCACTCATTCATTCATCACCTACTACTCTGTGTTGGGCTCAGTGGTGAGTTTACATATATACTCACTGGGAATACATGCCCAGACTCTCATTTGAGCTTTTAACCCAGTAGGGTAGATGAGATTGTCCGTTTGTTCCCCTATATTTCTAGAGGCCTCTTGATCACAAAACCTCCTAGATGGAACAGAATGTCTTCAAAAGTGTTCACTGGAGCCAAACGCACTGCCAAATGGAAACCCAGAACCCCCCAGCTAGAATTGTAATGGGAGAAAGCATAGGAAGCAGTAACTTTTGTTTTCCTAAGTGAGCTTAATTGTTTAAAAGCCAGCTGGCTCCCAGGGTCCTGATGCCACCTTTTTATTTCCCTACAAATGAAGTTCTTCTCTGCCCTGTTCCTTCTCTGCACGTCTCAGCCAAGAGCAAGCTCCGTCTACAAGTAGCTTTCAGTGACAGTTACAGTGGATGCTGTTCCAAGCATCATCTTTGCTGGAGCCAGGGGACCTGGCGGTGCTGTGAGTCAGCGTATTGTCTCGGAGGGTAGCACAGTGGGAATATGAAGGCTTCTCTGGCCAGTCTTTCCTCCCTGGCACTGTCCTCTAGGCTGGGGGTGTACTGGAAAAAGGCAGCCAAATCTAATCAGAAATAAAGAGCTGGGATTCAAGATACACTCGTTCCTTCTGAGTTTGGTGTGGTCACCAGAACGCATCACTTTTTTTTCCTCTGGGTGGTTTGCATTTCATCTTGAGCACATTCAAAATCCATCCCGTTGGGTAGGAGCTGCCCCTGGGGCAACTGCATTGAAGCAGAGAAGAGGTTCATGATGTGTCTTGTCTACCCCATCGTCACTGTTTCTTAAGCTGCTTTCCTGTAAAGACACTCTTTTTTTCCCCCCAGCTTCTCTTGGTCTGGTTAAATTTATTCCTTAAGTAATACTCGTCAAGAAACAGGGCTTGAGTTGTAGGCTGAGATTCTTTAAATCCCTTCTAGGCAATTCTCATCATGTCCATTAGTGATAGTTGATCCCTCGTTGGGGCTCACTAACTTTGAACTCTGAAAACATGATAACTTACCATCTGTCCGGAGCTCCAAGTCCCAAGTCTTTCTCTTTCTTCTGTCCTCTGAGAGGCTCTGACTTGCCTTTCATCAGGGATACCCATTCCATAATAGTTTATCTCTGGTCAACAGTGTTTAGACTTTATGGATAACAAAGATTAAGAAGGTATTTACATTGCTCTGAATATTACCTGATGGTTAAAATTTAAAGCATTTATTTTGACGGCAGCACATAGAAAACCAGCTGATGTGTACAATGACATTTACTTTTCCACAAACGTTTGTTGGCTGCCATGGTAGCATGGATAGTAGTAGGCAGGCAGGTTCTGGAGTCCAAACAGTTCAAATTTTAACTTCTTCATTTTCCACCAATATAAATTTAAATCAGGTACTAGCTACCCTGAGTGTCAGCAACTTAACCTGTACAATAGGGCTAATAATAGTATCTGCCTCAAAGAGGATTAAAGGAGATAATATGCATTCAGCATTTGCCAAAAGTAAGCATGTAATACCTGTAGGTGTTAAGAAGCTGTGTATACCAGGCTTTCTTTATGACTGTCTTGTCATGAACCCTGGAGTAACTGGTTGGAGCAAGGGTTAAAGGAAATGAAACCCCATTACAAACTGAGTATAGTGTTACTAATTTGAAGTATCTTTCCTCTAAATATTTGCCTGTTTATCTTTACTTCCATCTTTGTGCTGCCTTAGGTCTTTTCATAGCTATTGAGCCCCATCTGTTCTCATTTATATTCAGTTGCTATTTAAAATATGTGTTAATTATCTTCTTAACACCTCACTGCTACTGATTCTGAGCACTCTGTTCTTGGTTCCTTTGGTTTATACCATCTGCGTAGGGTCCCATACCACTTGTATTCATTATCTCTTCTGCTGTTTTAGTGGTTCTTGACTCTTTTAAAAAGAACATGTTTAGAGTAACCTCCTTTAACTAATATTTTAAAATAGATTATTCTGATTATAAAAGTAATTCTCATTATACAAATTAGAAAAATACAGGGGAAACAAGCCTATAAACCTTCTACCAAGACAAAACAAGGATTTGTATGTTAAATACATTTTCTTCTCTTCTTTCCCCCCACATGATCCTATATATGTGTTTTAAACTTAGGATCATACCATGTATAAGATGGGAGTTTTTAGCTACAAGTAACAAAATAATCAACTCAAACTGGCTTGTAAAGTGAGGAAATAGATTAGCACACATAATCGAATATCCAGAGGTAGAAGAGAATTAAGGATTACTTTAATCCAGTGGCTCTGCTTCCATTTTGTGTGATCCTCTCAGCTCTACCATCTTCTTCCTCAACTAATAAAGCAACATGGCTTTAGCAATCCCAGTCATCACATCTGTACCCAAAAAGTCCAGGGGAAGAGGGCCCATCTCGTCCTGCAGACTACCTTAAGTGTGGAAAGCCTTTCCCAGAAGTTCCCGGAAAACTTTCCTTTGCATATCATTGGCCCCAATTGAATAATGTGTCTTTTCCTGGATCAGGATTATAAAGGGAGATCAGTCTACCATGATTAGCCCAGATCAGTGGGTCTTCAGTTTGAGTGTGCATCTGAATCCCCTTGACAGCTTGTTAAAACTTGGATTTTGGGCTTTGCCTCCAGTGTTTCTGACTCAGTAGATCAACATTGTGCCTGTGAATTTGCATTTCTAGCAAGCTTCCAGCTGATGCTAATGTTGCTGGTCCAGAGACCACACTTTGAGAATCACTGGCTTAGATAAATTTAGACAATTTAGACAAATTGTTTGCAGGTAGGTTCAATTTCCCCAAATATTCTGTGGCCATGCAAAAGAATGGAAAGTTGGACAAGAATGATGGAGAGAAAATCAAGGTGTCTGCTATATCCATGGTGATTTCTCCCATATCATCAAAAATTCTTTGACTGTATAGATTTCACTGTTAAACTGTAAAAAACCATGGTACTTCTGTATAATGGAATAATGTCTAGTCTCCTGTTGTTGGGCATTAATGGTTTTAGTATTTTGCTGTTATAAATTACACAGTAGGAATGCCAGTGCACAAAAACATTTGTGTGCTCCTCTGATTCTTACCGAAAGATGCATTCCTAGAAGTAGAATTACTCTTTCATCTATTCTTATCTCACTGACTCAGGGCTCTTTTTTGCAGAGAATAAATGTCCCATTTTCCCTCTGGCTTTCTTAAAGGGCCAGAACTTTATAGCCTGTGTACATTGATGAAATCCTTTCATGGAACTGTCAGGATGGGAAGGAGGGCAGGATGATTCAGCAAGTGGAAAAGAGCAGGCGAACAGGTCCAGACCCTTGAGAGTGCAGGGCTGGCTTAGGGAGCTGGAAACCATGTATGAGAGTATGTGGAGTAGTGGAAGACAATATGGGAATAGAGACCAGGGACAGTTTGACCTTGAATTTTTTCTTTTGGGTGGTGATTTCTAAACTTTAGTCATTTGCTATACAACTTTTATAATTTTTGTCATATCTGTGTCCCACCTGCATTATTATAATAATTTTTTAGTAAACTCATCTAAATTTATTTTTTTATAGAAACTTTGTATCATTAGGCTTAATAGAGACCGTATCAGTTAGATAAATAGAAAGTAGCTATATATATAAAACAGTGTTATGAAATTTGAACTCAATATTGTTGCCTGCTACAAAGTCTGAACTTTGTTATGGGGGAGGTGAGCTTGTAATATGAGACGCTAAAGACATACCAGCTCAAATAGGTTCTTGTTGTCAGTAGAAAGACTAAAAGGGATTTTGAAAAAAAAAAAAAAAGCTTTCTCGTGGTGTGGGTGAATATTATTTAATGTCAAATTGTACACTCCCTAAAATCACCAGCCTTCTGCTGTTAGGGCACCAATCCACTAGGCTAATAAACCTCCAGCCTCAGAACGAAGAATTAAACAGATCCATAGAATCGGTATCTCTGGGGTTGGTGGTAGGAGGTGGATCCAGGAATCTGCATTTTACCAAGTCTTCTGTGATTCTCATGATCACAGAAGTATAAAGAAGCACAGCTAGGTTGTAAAGAACGATTACATTTTCTCCCCTCATTTTTATATGGAAATACTTTTGAACTTATAGAAAACATGCAAATATAGCATTTTGATTTGATTTATTAGGTAACATTTCTTTATTTGTTTTATCATTCTCTTCCTCTGTGTGTGTGGCCTGTCACCTCTCTCTATGTCTCTCTGTGCGTCTCTGTCTATATATGTATATGTATATTTTTCACAAGCTATTTGAGAATAAGTGAAGTGTATTATGCACTTTTATCTCTAAATACTTAGTGGTGTTCCTCAGCCTTTATCTTTTACATTATTGACTTTTCTTAAGAATAGAGCTCTTCCTCTGTAACGTTTGGATTGGCCAAAAAGTTCATTCGGGTTTTTCCGTAAGATGTTACGGGAAAACCCGAATAAATGTTTTGGCCAACCCAATAGAATGCTCATTATTTTGTGTTTGTCTTATGTTTCCTCATTGGGAGCCTCCTAAGAAGTAGGCTATACATTTCCAGCTGGAATACTCCATTAGTGATACTGTGTCCATCCCAGGGTTCTACATCCAGAGCCATACAGTGTCCATCTGCCATCACTGGTGCTGTTCCTTGCGTTTGCATAGTCAAGGTATTGTCTGAATTTTCCACTATATTGTTAGTATTTTTCCTTTTGTAACTAACTGGCAATCTGTGAGGGAGAGATTTAAGACCAAGCAAATATTCTGCTCTTTACCATTGAGCATGTTGTTCTAGGATCAGCACTGTGGTAAGTGTACTGAATTGGAGAAAAAGGGAGACAGAGGTGCCAGCTAAGGCCTGTTGTCATAAATCAGGGGAGAGAAAGAGAGATCTGAAGATACTTGGGTCTGGGAGCATCTGAACAGGGGAACTGTTGAAACCATATGCGTGGATGTGGTTGCCCAGATGTCCCGGGCTCAGTAGCATCACTTCCACAGTTAATCGGGTCTGTTTTGGTAAATGTTCTACATGCACATGAAAACAAAGTGTATTTTTGCAGTTATTGGACATAGTGTTCTATATATGTTAATTATGATGGTCATGTTGTTGACTTCCCTAACCTTATTGATTCTTCATCAATCAGTATTTTACCAGTTTCTGAGAAAGGTGTGCTTAAATTTCCAACTGTGATTGTGGATTTTTTTCTTTTAGTTTGTCAGCTTTAATCTATTTTGATGATTAATTTTATGCACCCTCTACAAAAAACCACCTGTGTCCCTATAGGTAAAGAATATATCTTACCAATAGAATATTATTAGATCTTGCTTTTTTATTCAGTCTCACACAGTGTCTGTTAATTGAAATATTTAGGCAATTTACATTTAATTACTGAGATAGTTGGGTTTAATTATATAATCTTGCTATTTGTTTTCTATTTGATTTACCTTTTCTTTGTTACTTTTTTGGATTAGTCGATTATTTTCAATATTAAACTTTTTACTTTTCTGTTAGCTTTTTTTTTTTACTTTTGAATTTTATTTATTTTTTTATACAGCAGGTTTTTATTAGTCATCCATTTTATACATATTAGTGTAGGTATGTCAGTCCCAATCTCCCAATTCATCACACCACCATCCCCCCCGGCCACTTTCCCCCCTTGGTGTCCATACATTTGTTCTCTACATCTGTGTCTCTATCTCTGCCCTGCAAACCAGTTCATCTGTAGCATTTTTCTAGGTTCCACATACATGTGTTAATATACGATATTTGTTTTTCTCTTTCTGAGTTACTTCACTCTGTATGACAGTCTCTAGATCCATCCACGTCTCTACAAATGACCCGATTGCTTTCCTTTTTATGGCTGAGTAATATTCCATTGTATATATGTGCCACATCTTCTTTATCCATTCATCTGTCGTTGGGCATTTAGGTTGCTTCCATGTCCTGGCTATTGTAAATACTGCTGCAGTGAACATTGGGGTGCATGTGTCTTTTTGAATTATGGTTTTCTCTGGGTATATGCCCAGTAATGAGATTGCTGGATCGTATGGTAATTCTATTTTTAGTTTTTTAAGGAACCTCCATACTGTTCTCCATAGTGGCTGTATCAATTTACATTCCCACCAACAACCACTGTTGAAAATGATGTTTGCTGCAGGTTTGTCATATATGGCCTTTATTACGTTGAGGTAGGTTCCCTCTGTGCCCACTTTCTGGAGAGTTTTTATCATAAATGTGTGTTGAATTTTGTCAAAAGCTTTTTCTGCATCTATTGAGATGATCATATGGTTTTTCTTCTTCAATTTGTTAATATGGTGTATCACATTGATTGATTTGCTTATATTTGAAGAATCCTTGCATCCCTGGGATGAATCCCTGGGATAAATCCCACTTGATCATGGTGTATGAACCTTTTAATGTTTTGTTGGGTTCTGTTTGCTATTATTTTGTTGAGCATTTTTGCATCTATATTCATCAGTGATATTGCTCTGTAATTTTCTTTTTTTTGTAGTATTTTTGTCTGGTTTTGGTATCAGGGTGATGGTGGCCTCATAGAATGAGTTTGGGAGTGTTCCTTCCTCTGCAGTTTTTTGGAAGATTTTGAGAAGGATAGGTGTTAGCTCTTCTCTAAATGTTTGATAGAATTCACCTGTGAAGCCATCTGGTCCTGGGCTTTTGTTTGTTGGAAGGTTTTTAATCACAGTTTCAATTTCATTACTTGTGTTTGGTCTGTTCATATTTTCTGTTTCTTCCTGGTTCAGTCTTGGAAGGTTATCCCTTTCTAAGAATTTGTCCATTTCTTCCAGGTTGTCCATTTTATTGGCACAGAGTTTCTTGTAGTAGTCTCTTAGGATGCTTTGTATTTCTGTTGTAACTTCTCCTTTTTCATTTCTAATTTATTGATTTGAGTCCTCTCCCTCTTTTTCTTGATGGGTCTGCCTAATGGCTTATCAATTTTGTTTATCTTCTCAAAGAACCAGCTTTTAGTTTTATTGATCTTTGCTATTGTTTTCTTTGTTTCTATTTCATTTATTTCTGCTCTGATCTTTATGATTTCTTTCCTTCTACTAACTTTGGGTTTTGTTTGTTCTTCTTTCTTTAGTTCCTTTAAGTGTAAGGTTAGATTGTTTATTTGAGATTTTTCTTGTTTCTTGAGGCAGGCTTGTATTGCTATAAACTTCCCTCTTAGAACTGCTTTTGCTGTGTCCCATAGATTTTTGGATTGTCATGTTTTCTTTGTCATTTGTCTCTAGGTATTTTTTGATTTCTTCAGTGATCTCGTGGTTATTTAGTAATGTATTGTTTAGCCTGCATGTGTTCGTATTTTTTACAGATTTTTTTCCTGTGATTGATATCTAGTCTTATAGCATTGTGGTTGGAACAGATACTTGATACGATTTCAGTTTTCTTAAATTTACCAAGGCTTGGTTTGTGACCCAAGATATGATCTATCCTGGAAAATGTTCCATTAGCACTTGAGAAGAAAGTATAATCTGCTGTTGTTGGATGGACTGTCTTATAAATATCAATTAAACCTATCTTGTCTATTGTGTCATTTAAAGCTTGTGTTTCCGTATTAATTTTCTGTTTGGATGGTCTGTCCATTGGTGTAAGTGAGGTGTTAAAGTCCCCCACTATTATTGTATTACTGTTGATTTCCTCATTTATAGCTGTTAGCAGTCGCCTTATGTATTGAGGTGCCCTTATGTTGGGTGCATATATATTTATAATTGTTATATCTTCTTCTTGGATTGATCCCTTGATCATTATGTAGTGTCCTTCCTTGTCTCTTGTAACTTTCTTTATTTTAATGTCTATTTTTTCTGATATGAGTATTGCTACTCCAGCTTTCTTTTGATTTCCATTTGCATGGAATATCTTTTCCCATCCCCTCACTTTCAGTCTGTATGTGTCCCTAGGTCTGAAATGGGTCTCTTGTAGACAGCATATAGATGGGTCTTGTTTTTGTGTCCATTCAGCCAGCCTGTGTCTTTTGGTTGGAGCATTTAATCCATTCACATTTAAGGTAATTATCAATATGTATGTTCCTATTACCATTTTCTTAATTGTCTTGGGTTTGTTTTTGTAGGTTCTTTCCTTCTCTTGTGTTTCTTGCCTAGAGAAGTTCCTTTAGCATTTGTTGTAGAGCTGGTTTGGTGGTGCTGAATTCTCTTAGCTTTTGCTTTTCTGTAAAGCTTTTGATTTCTCCGTCGAATCTGAATGAGATCCTTGCCGGTTAGAGTAATCTCGGTTGTAGGTTCTTCCCTTTCATCACTTTAAATATATCATGCCACTGCCTTCTGGCTTGTAGAGTTTCTGCTGAGAAATCAGCTGTTAACCTTATGGGAGTTCCCTTGTATGTTATTTGTCATTTTTCCCTTGTTGCTTTCAATAATTTTTCTTTGTCTTTAATTTTTGTCAATTTGATTACTATGTGTCTCGGTAGTTTCTCCTTGGGTTCATCCTGTGTAGGACTCTCTGTGCTTCCTGGACTTGGGTGGCTATTTCCTTTCCCACGTTAGGGAACTTTCTGACTATAATCTCTTCAAATATTTTCTCAGGTCCTTTCTCTCTCTTTTCTTCTGGGACCCCTAGAATGAGAATGTTGTTATGTTTAATGTTGTCCCTGAGGTCTCTTAGGCTGTCTTCTTTTCTGTTCATTCTTTTTTCTTTATTCTGTTCCGTGGCAGTGAATTCCACCATTCTGTCTTCCAGGTGACTTATCTGTACTTCTGCCTCAGTTATTCTGGTATTGATTCCTTCTAGTGTGTTTTTCATTTCTGTTATTGTATTGTTCATCTCTGTTTGTTTGTTCTTTAATTCTTCTAGATGTTTTTGGTGAGTTCCAGTGTCTTCCTGTTGATGATTGTTCAGCAGTTAGCTGTGATTCCGCTGTTCTCACAAGAGGGAGTGAGCACACGTCCTTCTACTCCGCCATGTTCTTTGTTAGCTTTTTAATTAGTCATTGTCTTATTATTCCTTTAGTGGTTTCCCAGAAGTACATTATACTTCCTGGATTTATCATAGACTCTCTTAGATTAGTGATTCTACCATTTCCCAAGTGATGCAAGGACCTAACTACAGTTTAACCCATTTTACCTTTTGTGCTATTGTTGTTATATATTTTAAATCTATACACATTTTATTTTCTGTAAGCCAGGAAGTCTACATATATTTTTTAAACCCACAAAAGAACACACTAATCCTCTGTTCTCCCTTTTCTAATATTCTAATAAACCTTTGTTTCAAATTCTAATACCAGTTGTGGTGTTTTTCAGTTCTAAAATTTTCATTTGATTTTTAAAATAGATTCCAGGTCTTTGGTGAATATGTATATTTTTATTTATTATTTTGAACATATTAATCATAGTTACTTTGAAGCTCCTGTTTGATACCTTTACTTACTGACTCATCTGTGGTCTGTTTTTACTGACCCATTTCTTTTGATATTTAGTCATTTGGTCCTTTTTTTTTTTTTTAGCTTGCCTTATAAATTTTTTTTTGTATTATGAATGTTATGGATAGAATGTTGTATAAGTTCTAAATTAAGTTGTCTTTCTCCAAAGAGGTTGACTTTTCTCCTAGTAGGCGATAGAGTACAGGTGAGTCAACTTGATCTTGTCATGGGCTTTCTTATGATTGGCCTATTTCAGTTTTGTCCTTTCTACTGGGGTGTGGCTCTTATTTGTAGGGTATGACCATCATGGTATTTCAGGATCTTTGCAAAGGCTTGTCCACTTTGATGGCACTTACACTTCAAATTCCACCTTTTCAGTCATACGATGGCTGAAATATTTTCTCAGATTTTTATGCTTCCAGTTGCTTTTATTTTTCTTCCTACTGGGTGTCTTGGAGTCTTCCTTTGCATAATACATATTAGGATCTGATCAATAATTTGGGAGGAATATGTGCCCAGTGCCCAGGTTGTATTTTCTCTGAAATTTTGCCCTCACGTCCTAGCTGCTTTGTCAGTCTTGAATGTTCACTTTAGTCTTTTCAGTCCATTAAGGCTGCCATTTTTTTCTTGGGCTCTATTTATCTGCACTACAATTTGGAAAATGCTCTCAGAGGAAAAGAGAAAAGCCAGAACAAATAGCCCCTTTGTAGAATCTCTCAAAAATCATAGCCCACCTCCCCTCATTTCTGCCTGCATTGATCTACCGTGGCTTCAAACATTTTTTACATATTTTGGACAGCTTTCATAGTTGTATTTGGCAGGAGAGTTAGTCTAGGATAAGCTAGTCTATCATGGTAGGGCTTGAAAGTCTTTTATCTCAGTTTTAAGTGAAGAAATTGAAGCTTGGGAAAGTTATGTAAATTGTCCAAGGTCGAATAGCTTGTAAATGGCAGAGCTGGGATTTAAATCTAGGTCTTTCTGACTCCCAAGCTATGTTCTTGTCCACTACACCTGGTACATCCTTATCATAATAGTGACTTTGTACTGAGTGCTTATTAGGCTTGAGGCAATGTTAGTTGCTTTCCAAATAATATCTGTTTTCTTGATAAAAATCCTATCAAAGAGAAGGTGCTATCTCTATTTTACAGATGTGGAAACTAAACTCAAGAGTTCAAGTCTGTTTTTCAAGGGTAATGAGAAAATAAATGGATTTGAATCCAACTCTGTACCATCTACCACCCTCATACTAGAAACTAATTATTAGATGCATGAATTTGGCCAGTCACTTCTCTGAGCCCTAGCATTCTGATTTGTAAATGTGGATATCAGTAATGTTGTTTGACTTGCAAAGGAGGTCATGGGTGGGAAGACAATGTAAAGGTGCATGGCATTCCTAGACATGAATACTAACTGGTGGACAGTTTATCCACTCATGCTACAATATTACTGATCCAAATGGAGGAGTCCCATGGGGACCCAGCAATACTGAGATTCCGTGAGTGTTTCTGGTGACTTTAATTTTGGTGATCACTGATAACTTGGAAAAAAATATTTTTAAATATGTCTTTTAAACATTGTTAAAGAGTGGATTTAAACAATTGCATAAAATAAATTAACATATGTAAAGCTGTTTTACTTGATATTTTTTAACATCTTTATTGGAGTATAATTGCTTTACAATGGTTTGTTAGTTTCTGTTGTATCACGAATAAAATCAGCTATATATATACATATATCCCCATATCTCCTCCCTCTTGCTTCTGTAAAAGTTACAGGAGAAACATTGTCTTCTATGGGTTATTTTTGAGTTATTTTACCAAAAATATTAAATTGTACATCAAAGTTCTTCAGTTTGAATAGGCTTAAGTAATTTTTAGTGCAATGTATATTATTTTTCTTTAAAGCAACAAAGGATTCCACCTCTTATTTTGAATAATGTACCTTAAAAGAAAAGAAATATCTCTGCTGATCCAGAGTTACAAATTTATATTATCCTCTGCTTACTATAATTTCCCTAATTTTGATTTTATTTGACTCATATTCAAGAAAAATGCATTCAACAACTACTGTTTGCCTAGCACTCCAGGGGAGACAAGCAAATGTCGGTGGCTCAGCCTCTGTCTTCTTTTTTTTGTTTGTTTTTTGTTTTGTTTTATTCTTTTTGTGGTACGCGGGCCTCTCACTGTTGTGGCCTCTCCCGCTGCGGAGCACAGGCTCCGGATGCGCAGGCTCAGTGGCCATGGCACACGGGCCCAGCTGCTCCGCGGCCTGTGGGATCTTCCCGGACCGGGGCACGAACCCGTGTCCCCTGCACCGGCAGGCGGACTCTCAACCACTGCGCCACCGGGGAAGCCCTCAGCCTCTGTCTTCTAATAATCTCCCTAGAGAGACAAGATCTCAGGCCTGAGATTGCCATAGTATAATAGAAATGAGTAGAACAGCTCTTATATTAAACATAAACAAGCACTGCCACCCATGGCACAGCCACTCTGGCTCTGGATGTTCAGGAAATTTGGGAAGCGTTTTAGATGTCAGATTCCATAGTTGGCCTGCCCAAATTAAAGCCCAGCTCTATTGCTTACTGACCAGGTGACCTTTGGCAAGTTACTTACCCTTCTAAGGCTTGTTCCTCTTTCATAAAATGGAGATAATAGCAGTACCTAACTACTAATAGGGTTATTGTGAGGAATTTATCCATATGAATATTTAACACAGTGCCTTTCTCAGTATAGACTTTCTATAAATTGTTATTGTTATTACTGAGTCTTTTTGAAGGATGACAGAATTTGGTATGAAGAGGTGAAGAGAAGCATTCTGGGAGGTGACATTGTTTGTAGAAAGGCAAGAGCCCATTCTCCAGAGTGCGAATCAGAAATGGGCAAGAGAAGGAATAGCTGGACACGTTTATGCCCACAATTTGGAACAGTCTGTGGTCCCTTCCTTGGATTTAGCTCCAATCTGTTTTTTGCTAAGCCCAGTTTTACACCTGAGGAGATGAGGGTTGATGAAAAAGAAGCAAGTAAAGTAGGTAAAGTTATTTTTCCCTAAAGTTTTCACCATTCCTTCTCTGTTTTTCACAGGCTCTTACATGAACCTTCAGAAGTCTAAGTTCTTCTTCTTGCCTTCACTCTGGCATTCCTGTGGGATTGAGGGTTGCCTCTTCTGCAGAGTTAGATTCACTTGTCTGGATAGTAAATCTTATCTATAATGAGTCAATTCCATTTTATTCATCTTTCTAGATTAATAAATAGCTCATAGAGTAGCCATATAAAAAATGCCCATCCCCTCATTACCATTATGCTTAAAACTTGCTGAGTGACATTGGGCAGCGTCAACTTATCCAAATGTTGAAGTTCTGCTGTTTTCCCTACCCCGTTACTTTAGAGCTAGCTGGGCTGCCATCAGCAGTGGCTCAGACCTCTGGTCCAGGTGTCTTCAGGAGTAAATCAGGACACAGCAGAAGTCTCATGCTGTGAGCAGCTGAGGAAAATCAGTAGGGACTCATTATTAGGGTAATGGCTTCCCCATGTCCTCCTCTAGTCCTAGGACTAGTGAATTACAATTTAAGGAGTTGTTCCCTCTAATATTTTTACTCATCAGTGGCTGATAGTGGACGGGGAGTAGGTAAAAGCTAAAGCCCATTCATGAGCTGTTGTTTTGTGGAGTATGGAGGTTTGACAAGGGTGACCTTGTGCCAGGGGCCCTACACCACCTCATCATATCCCAAGCTTCTTTGGGTTGACACTCATAGGGATCAGATTTCATCCTGTGTTCAAAGCCTGGCGGAGTAGCTGATAACCCCAGGGTCAGGCCAACATAAAAAGACTTTTGGAGACATGATATTTTAAAAAAAAAAAAAAAAAAAGGAAGAATCGCGATTCTGTCAGAAGCAGAAATATTAGAAAAACAAACAAACCAGATGACCCAGAATCTTGAATTAGCCTAAAAGGAGATCAGAACAGATATTGAGTATGAAATAAGAACAACCAATCAGAGAAATAACCAAGCAAAAATCTTCCTGTACAAAATATTACCATTTGGGGAAATTGAGCAAAGCCTTGAACATCTTTCTGTATTATCTCTTACAACTGTATGTGCATCTACAGTTATCTTATATTTTCAATTAAAAAGAGAGGAGATATTTCATATTGAAAGGGTGTATGGAGTATCAAAGAAGAAATAAGAATATTACAGTAATGTTTAAGAATATCAAAAGACAAAGATAAATTCTAAATGTTTCCAAAGAAGAGGTCCCCTGCAAAGGAGTTAGTTTAAGACAGAATTTTTAATAGAATCCTGGTTGCAGGAAGACCACTGAGTACTTTCAAATACTTTTTAAAATAGAGAAAGAGAATGAGAGAATAACAATATATCCTTAGTAGCCCAGAATTAAAGTCAGTAATAGGTAATACCAACGTGATAAGTGTATGAAGGCAAAATCAGATAGTGTGAGAATGTGCTAAATTCCTCATGTTGTCTTAAAATTAAAAAGATAAAGTAAGAATTTAAAAAAATGTATAGGAAAAGATGAAAAAATAAATAATAATTTAAGATGGTAGAAACAGCTCCAAATGTATGATAACCCCAATTTACACAATTAGTGTAAATGGACCAAACTTGCCAGTTCAAAGATAAAGATGGACAGATTGGATTTTAAAAAAATGTATGAGATCTGCACCAAAAGCATAATAGCACACACAGGTTGAAAGTAATAAAAAAAAAAAAAAAAAAGACGTGTTGGATAAAGACTAACCAAAGAATGCTGATATAGGTATATCAGACTTTAAACAATAACATTTTATTATATAATATGTTAGATTACAAATAATATAAAAATGGAAAATTTACTGGGAATGGTGGAAAATTTACTGGAAAATATACTGGGAGTGGTGAAAGATTCAATTCACCAAGATATAACAATTTAAATACAATCATCTCAAAGAATTTGATGCAAAAATTGATCAAACTTCAAGAAGAAATTGATAAGTATATCATTATCATGGGAGATTTTAATATTCCTCTTTTGATAAGGATGCAGAAATATAAGCAAGAGGATAGAAGATCTGAATTACCCAGTCAATAAGCTTTACATTGATGGACATATATTAGTTGGTGAAGTAAATGAATCATGGTGATGTAAACAATGAGGATGAGCCTTAAAATATAATCCTAAGCAAAAAATGTTCTCAGTAATCACCTACAACATGCTATTCCTTTTATGATGTTAAAAACAGTCAAAATAAAACAAATTTTAGGAATATACACAGATGCAATGAAATGGTAAAAAATGAAAGCAAGGGAAGGATGAACATGAAATTGAGCATAATGGTTTGCTTGGGTAGTGGAAAGGTCCTTGTTGATAGAGGCAGAGTTTTGTTAGAATCCTAGGGTTTATTGGGAGCTGGGGGTTCATGAGTGCTACATACATGACTAAGAAGAACTAATGAAAGAATTAGCCATATGAATAAAAGCTGGCCATATATTTGTAATATATTTCATTTAAATTATTTTGAGGGAAAATGGTGCTGTAAACATACAGATAAACAGCTTCCCAGAGAAATGAAGAAGGGTTTACCGTTTGAGCTGTTGCTTCAAGATTCAGCAGAATTTCATCATGTACAAAAAGGAGGACGGTCATACCATGCAGAGCAAGCAGCATAATTAACGTAAGCATTGGAGCAGAGAATATTTGCTCTCTGTTGGTGGATATTCCAGTGGTCTGTGCAGTTGTTAATGAGAGCCTGACAGAATGGAGGAAGTGGGAATGGAAAAAATACAATCTCATGGATATTTTGGAAGTAGAATTGAATCGATGGCAAATCAAAGAGAATAATACTTAGTACTCTGCCTGTCACTTAATAAGCACACAGTAAAGGGAACCTGTTGTTTCTATTGCTAATCATGGTGCTGGAGGGTGATGCCCAGGCTTCTAACTGGTAATGGTAATGGTAGATGTTGATAGCATCTTCTGAGATGACATAGGAAAGGAGGAGGTTTGTGCCATGATTACTAATTGAGGTTGTTTCAGCCATGTTAAGTTTCAGGTACAGTCAGTTTTGTTATAATGTGACATGTGTCACATGTGACGTGCAAAAATGGTAGCATAATTTTCTACAAGTTAAATGGTTAAGAAATATGTAAAAACTGCAGTAGGGACTTCCCTGGTGGTCCAGTGGTTGAGACTCCGCGCTTCCAATGTAGGGGGTGCAGGTTCGATCCCTGGTTGGGGAACTACAGTCCCACATGCCATGAGGCTCGGCACCCCCTCAAAAAAATTAAAATAAATGCAGTATACATGGACCTTCACCTTGCAAAAGACCTGAACTTTTGCTTGTGGAAGTGGGCATCAGAAGGATTGCACTCTTGAGTTATGGTGAAGTGGAAGGAGGGCTGTCCGAAGTTGGAGGAAAGTCATAACACATCTGTGTGGATGGATGTAGCTCATTATGCGTGTGGTGAACCAAGGCAGCTGTTGGATGTGTAAGGTGATTTCATGTGTACATTTTGTTTCTTGTAGAGGAAATTATACACAAGCAAATGTAAAATTTGCATTATGCTCAAATATGTATTATATACCCTGGTATATCAATCATGTTGCAACAAATTAGCCTTTCAAAACAAGTGTTATAGCAGAACTGACTGTACCTGTGGGACACTGAGAAGAAGTTAAGGCAGAGATAAGATAGTCCAAAAGCATTTAAACAACTCATTTTTTAAAATAACATTTATTTTTAAATTTATTTTTAATTAAAAGAGAGTTTTTAGAGGTTATAATGCTTTATAATTTTCAAAAGTTTCACACACACTGTTTCATATAATCCCCTAATAATCCTTTTCTCTTATCCCCTGTCCCTATATTGCCCCTCCCCACCTTCCCTCTCCCCACTGGTAACCACTAGTTTGTTGTCTATATCTGTGGGTCTGCTCCTTTTTTTGTTTTACCTGCTAGTTGTATTTTTTAGATTCCGTGTATAAGTGCTATCATACAGTATTTGTCTTTCTCTGACTAATTTCATGTAGCATAATGCCCTCCAAGTCCATCCATGTTGCTGCAAAAGGCAGTATTTCATTTTTTTTATGACTGAGAAGTATTCCATTGTATATATATATATATATGTATATATGTATATATATATACACACCACATCTTCATCCATTCATCTGCTGATGGACACTTAGGTTGCTTCCATACGTTGGCAGTTATAAATAATGCTGCTTTGAACATTGGGGAAGAATGCACGCCTCTTAACCCACCAATATCACCTTTAGGAATTTATCCTAAGGAAATATTAAGAGATGTTGCCCATGAGTGAATAAAAGCTTTTTAGAATAGTGAAAAATTTTAAACAGGGTTAAGGCCAACAATATAGGATTGTTAAAATAAATTACGGTCTTTCATTAATGAAAGAGTATGTTGTTGTTAATCATTTTGCAAAAGGGCATTTATTGATGAGAAAATATTCATGAAATATTACCAAAGTTTGAAATGATCATGTTTCACAAGGCTGTTTATAGAATATCAATTTTGTAAAACCTGTAAATACATACGTGTATAGAACAAATGCCGAAAAGACACATTTTAACATTATATTTTGGTAGTGAATTTGTGCTTGTTTTATCTTTGTGCTTTCTTATTTTTTTCTAATATTTCAGCAGTGAATTTGTATTTCCTTAAAAAAGATAATTTGCCTCATTTAAACTAAAAAAGCACGGCTTGGCTTGATTCAGGATACATTAGATGTCTCCCAGACCCATCTTTCATCTCAGCTTCTCCAGAGTACCTTCATGGTTGGGGTCCCCCTCCCCACCCTTGTGGGAGTTGGAAGAAGGCTGCTGGCTCATGTCTAGAGGAAAAGAGCCTGTGTATATTGTTATGATGAGAAGAAAATACACTCAATTTTAAGAAGAATAAATAAGGATTTTACTGATGGAACAAAGTCCTCGAAGTCAAAGACAGGAGTGGGACCAGGACACTGGGAGAGGAGCTAGCATGGGGTAGCAGGAGACACACACACACACACACACACACACACACACACACACACACATTTTCTTTCCCCTCTAGTAAGAGGACTTCTGTGTGTGGAAATGGATAGATTGCTGTTTCCTTCTAGATCTAATGGTCTCTGCTCATCCAGAGATGATGGGATTCACCTCCATCTCCCATCCCAGCCTGATTACTATTTTAGTCAGAGCAGTGTTTGGTATGTTTAATCTAAATCACTCTTTCTGGAAAATGTAATATATATATATTTTATACACACACACACACACGTATATTTATAAATGTGTGTGTGTGTGTGTGTTTAGCCTTTTGGGGAAATCAACTGGGCGTCATCTTTCAGCCACCAGAGTGCTGTTACATTAAATCTAACCTCAGCCTCCTCCAGCAGGGTGGTCTGTCACTTTTTGCATTACCTGTGGAGTTGCTATGATGATCTGCAGTAGGGAATGAACCACGCCTAAATCATGCGGAAGGGTGGAGGAATGCCATGTGTGGGAAGAGACACTCCAGAGCCTGAATCCTGTATCAAATATGGTGACATCCAAGGGTCCTGCATTTGGTGGTATTTCAGAAAGCCTGTCAACATTGTGTTTAGTATCCATTGCCATCAGATTAGGTTTATTTTATGTTTTCCATGTGCTGGAAGATTCAAAGGAAAGAAAGTAGTCTGGTGAGGACACAATATAGACCTGGATTGAATGAGGTTTAACTGAGTTGATGTTTATGTATTAGTCAGAGGGCAGGGTCATGGCAGCCACATCACTGCAGTGACTCACATGGTTGGTGGACCACCTGTACCTTATTCTGACTTCTTGAGGTTTTAAGATACAAATTCTTGGGCTCCAAGGTCTATGAGTCAGAATCTCTGGGGAGTGGCTCAGGATTTTAAATATACTTTCTCCTCCCTCCTTCTCTTTATGTACACTGATGTATTTGGACTGTTGGCAGAAGGTGTCCAGGAGAGGCTTCTTAGATGTGGGAGGCGGGAACTGAGGTCGGTATTAAAAGATGGAGAGTAGCAGGCCGACTTTCCAGGTACAGAGGAGCCAGACACAAAGGCAGAGAGGCGTCTAAGCAAGGTCCACTCTGTGGGCAGTGAGAAAAGCAATACGGGTGGAGCACATGGAATCAGCTGGGGAATATGGAAAAAACTGAAAAGAGCATTTGAGACATGAGTTTGAAAACCCAGCTGTTCTGTACTTTATTTTTTTTCATTTGTTTGATGATACAGATATAACTTTTGATATTTCTGTGCACACAATGTCATAAGCATGTATAGATTTTGACCCCACCTCCCAATTCACCCCCTACCCAGCAGACACAAAACTCACATTTCCAGGGAAGTAAAGCAGATATTACCATACTCTTTTTTATTCTGGTATTCGTAAGAGAATTTTACAAGTGGGCAACAACAAAATGAAACACTGAAGGTTCTTTAAACATCACAATTTATAAGGAGAATAAATAAATTAATCTTTTCACAATTAAATTTTATCTTAGGAAAAGAGTTTTGGATTTAGATATCCACTGTATTTCCATAGAAGTGAGAATATTTCATGAAAGAAGAGGCATAAATAAATTCTGTTACATTATGTAGGTAAATGAAAAGTCACAGAATTTACCAGCTTTGACATAAAATTTGTCTATGTTATAGCAGATTTTGCTCCCATCACGTACAGGTGCTTTGTTGATGCTCTAGATGTGTCTTATAGTATTCTTATCCATGTGCACTGAGCAGAGAGAGAAACTGTTCATTCTTCTATCATCTCTCTGCTGTTTTCCATATTAGAAATTAGCTGTCCTCCTCAGCGTTCAGGAGATGCGTTAGCCATTGGAAAGCTCATAAATCCCCTGGTTGAGCCTGCTCTGTGGAGATGCTGGCATGAGAAGCCGCTCCATTGTGTCTACACCTGCATTATGCTCTTAAGAGTTTCGGTTTGATGCTCATGTTCAAAGCTGTAGTGCCTTTTCCCTGTCACTGGCAGCTTCATGGGGGTGACATGTCCTCCTGATCATTCACATCATTAGCTTTGGCAAATCTTTTATCTGAACTGGCTTTTGACTCCTCTCATTTCCTGTATCACAAACACTTAAATTCGGAGAAAGTTCATCAAGTGGTCATTACAATATGAGGGTACCAAACAGATGTAATGATGTGGTTTAGCCTGTGAGTATAACTCTAAAAAATGGAAGTCCCTATAAAGTCCACTCCATACCACTTCAGTAATTCATAGGTGTAGCAAAACGAAGAGCACACGTAGGAGGCCATGAGTCATATGAAATTCCCCCTTTGCTGACTAAAAAAATTCACCCATTTTTCTCTAACTTGAGAAATTATATCAGGATGAGTCAGTGACAGTGACTTACTTTATTATAAGGATGCCTTTGAATTTAGCCTACTATACACAATGAATACATTGTTGGCAATCTCCAGTAGCTTAAAGTGTTTTTCACATGTTGATACTTGGTGTTACCAGTAGCTTAAGTGTTTTTCACATGTTGATACTTGGTGTTAAACTTGACAGTTGACGGAAACTACCCACAGAATTGTTGTGGTTGGCAATGGGGGGTTCCCCGCAGGAATGTGACATGATGAAACTGTTAGATAATCTTGGGATGTGCAGGATGAACTGGGGTTGAGGCTGGAGTAGGGAGATCAGTGAGAAGATTATTTCAATAACCCAGGGGAAAAATGATGTGCGCCATCTCAGCTCTTGATAGTGGGACTTGGAAAGATGGGACATCTGAGAGAGAGAAGGTGGTAAGAAGTCTTTGGAGGAGGCCAGTAGGAGGACACATACGGCATCTGTAAGAGAGGAATATTTTCTAGTGGCATCCTGTCTCCTGAGGAAGGTAAAAAGAACAAATCGAGGCAGTAATATGCTCTGTGTGGCAGCAAATAGTCGGATTACCCTGGGGAGAAACATGAAAAACCGCTGCTTGCGGGAACTACAAGTCATTTCCATCTTCCTGGGCTGAGCGAAAGCCCCATCTGCGTGATTTCTTAGCCAATTATGGGAAGTTGCCCGGGAAATGCAGTGCATTTAATGCAAGGCCACAAATCTGGGACAACTTTCTGCTTTGAAGATTTCCTTACTTCATCTGCAATTTCCTTTTTTTTTTTTTTACATCTTTATTGGAGTATAATTGCTTTACAATGGTGTCTTAGTTTCTGCTTTATAACAAAGTGAATCAGTTATACATATACATATGTTCCCATATCTCTTCCCTCTTGCATCTCCCTCCCTCCCACCCTCCCTATCCCACCCCTCTAGGTGGTCAAAAAGCACTGAGCTGATCTCCCTGTGCTATGCGGCTGCTTCCCAATAGCTATCTATTTTACGTTTGGTAGTGTATATATATCCATGCCACTCTCTTACTTTGTCACAGCTTACCCTTCCCCCTCCCCATATCCTCAAGTCCATTCTCTAGTAGGTCTGTGTCTTTATTCCCGTCTTACCCCTAGGTCCTTCATGACATTTTTTCCCCCTTAGATTCCATATATATTTGTTAGCATATGGTATTTGTCTTTCTCTTTCTGACTTACTTCACTCTGTATGACAGACTCTAGGTCCATCCACCTCACTACAAATAACTCAATTTCATTTCTTTTTATGGCTGAGTAATATTCCACTGTATATATGTACCACATCATCTTTATCCATTCATCTGCTGATGGACACTTAGGTTGCTTCCATCTCCTGGCTATTGTAAATAGAGCTGCAATGAACATTTTGGTACATCACTCTTTTTTTATTTTTTTGTGGTACGCGGGCCTCTCACTGTGGCCTCTCCCGTTGCGGAGCATAGGCTCCAGACGTGCAGGCTCAGTGGCCATGGCTCATGGGCCTAGCCTCTCCGTGGCATGTGGAATCTTCTCAGACCAGGGCACGAACCCGTGTCCCCCTGCATCGGCAGATGGACTCTCAACCACTGTGCCACCAGGGAAGCCCACATGACTCTTTTTGAATTATGGTTTTCTCAGGGTATATGCCCAGTAGTGGGATTGCTGGGTCGTATGGTAGTTCTATTTGTAGTTTTTTAAGGAACTTCCATACTGTTCTCCATAGTGGCTGTATCAACCTACATTCCCACCAGCAGTGCAAGCGGGTTCCCTTTTCTCCACACCCTCTCCAGCATTTATTGTTTCTAGATTTTTTGATGATGGCCATTCTGACCAGTGTGAGATGATATCTCATTGTAGTTTTGACTTGCATTTCTCTAATGATTAATGATGTTGAGCATTCTTTCATGTGTTTGTTGGCATTCTGTATATCTTCTTAGCAATTTCCTTTTTCCGGTCCTCACAGGGACGTATGGTAGTGTGAAGGCAGACTCAGAGGCGTTTCTGTCTCCATCCTGCTTCCTAAGAAGGCAACTTGGTGGGTTTCTGTCAGGGCCCTGCAGCCAGGGCACTGAGCTGTGCCCTAAAATAGGTGGCAATGTGGATGCCCCATGCTGGACTTCTTAGTGGGCTACTTGTCCCATCAGGAAAGGAGCCTGGCCTGAGGTGTGGGGTCCCTTTAAGTGAAGAGCGGTTGACCATGAAGATCTGGACACATTGTAAAAAGCCACTCTAAAAATATTTGCTCCAAGGGCCTTCACCATTATTTTATTTCTAAATAATAATAATTTCTAATTTTGCCCAGGGACTATTTGGCCCTCTTGCCTTGAACAATGAGGATAGTGACCCCTGCTGCTCCTGCCATGCTCCGCTAACAGACTTTGTTCTAGTTGTAATTTACCCAGATTGTCTGACATCCTGACTATCCATGGGTCTGACTTCTAATGTCTTGGGCCAGCATGAAGTTGTTTGCCCCCCTACCAGCAGGAAGGAAGGATCTCCCTCTTCATTCTCTTCTCTAAATTTTCTCCTTCTAAAATAATAATAATAGTGGTAAGAAGAATTAAAGTAACTTTCCAAAACTACCTTCAAGGAGAATAATATGACAGGAAGGATCTGTCTTCATACCCAGTTAAGAGTGGGGACAGGGGTGTTACAGTCTAGGCTGGCCGTCCTGGGTGAGCATCTCTGAATGTAGGCTAAAAAAATGGCTCCCCAAAGATATGTTCACATCCTAATTCCTGGAACCCATAAATGTTACTGTATTTGAAAAAACAAAACAAAACTCTTTGCAGATGTTATTAAGTTAAAGATCTTGAGATGAGGATATCAACTTGGAATATATGGTTGTCCTGAAATCCAACACAAGTGTCCTTATAAAACCGAGGCAGAAGGAGATTTTATATACATGAAAGAGGAGGGGGCAAAGTGGCCACAGAGGCAAAGACTGAAATGATGGGACCACAAGCTCAGGAATGCTGACAGCCACCAGGGGCTGGAAAAGGAAAGGCATGGATACTCCCCTAGAGGTTCTGGAGGGAATGTGTCCCAGCTGACACTTGATTTCAGCTCAGTGGAACAGATTTCAGACTTCCAGCCTCTAGAACTATGAGAGAATAAATTTTTCTAATTTTAAGCCACCAAGTTTATTGTAATTTGTTATGGCAATTGGCAGGAAGTGGTACAGTTACAAAGGTGTTTTTTCCTGTACTTGGCTTAGTAAGTACTAAGTACCCTGTACTCAGTAAGGGTCCTGATCTCTAGTTTGGGGAAGTAACACACAGAAAATTTGGGAAGAGCAAAAGGTGCAGGAAACATCGTCCTAATGCCCTGGTCTTCAGAGAATCTGACAGTTGTGGAAGCAACAGCCAGAGGTCATCTAATATCCATCCATTTTTCTACCTTTCCCTATAACAACTGAATATCTGTTATGAACTAAGCACTTTGCGAGGCCCAGACTTGTGGGCTTTTCCAAACACCTTTTTTCCATATGTCAAACCTGTCTTACCTGATTACGACCTTGAATTTATATCACATGGATGAGTCTCTTGGATAAGAAAATATAAAAAAAGGCAGGCTGATAAGAATAGCTGAATCAACTCTGTGGCCAAATTTCCATAGCTCTGAAATTGGGTCAAATCAATACAAAATAATGATTAAGTCTTGAGCCGGAATCAACATCTTGGCAGTGGAAGAGCAGGGAGACGCATAGCCTTGGGTAATGGAAACATTCCAGATTAAGCCAGAGTCAATCTGGGGCAGTGGCTATTTTTTTTTAAAGAAAGTATTTTAATTGAAAGTATATAGCCACATTGGTACAATCTAATCCAGGCCACCATGGAGAGCTGTGAATATTCTAAAGGCAGAAGGAAATGGGAGAGGAGAGGCATGAAGGAGGCTGGGGGCTCTGCACTAGATGAGGGAAAGCCCTTTGAATCTCTAAGGATGTGTTCTACCTATCAGCAGGGGCCAGCAGAAGATTTCGTTATGTTTTAGTCACCAAGTTTTCAGGCTCATTCAGAAGCAAGGAGGTATGGCAGCAAGAGAGATGCATCTGCAAACACACCAGATCCACCCAAAGTCTTTTTCCAGTTGGAAAGCCCATGGAAATAGTTTGGAATGGGTGTCATTTGGACTGACTAGTGCTTTGTACTCTGTGAGTCTGAGTTTTTCCACCTGCAGAGTGAAAGAAAATTAAAAATGCCAGCTCTAAAAGGGACATTATAGATCACCTTGCCCCTTCCAGCTGGTTTACAGATCAGAAGAGTAAACTCAGATTATGGAAATGACTTGTCCAAAGCAATGTGTCAAGGTGTTGGTGAAGCTGGGGTTAGAATCTAGTATCTGGGGCTTCTGGGCTAGGTTCTCCCGTATCCTATGGATTTTTGAAGGGATTGGCTCATGGATGGACTTCAAGGTTTCTTTAAACCCCCTGGATTTACATGCCACAATTTTGTGAATGTTTATATATTTTTTTAAAAGAAAGGAAACCTTTAATGTGATGTCCAGAAATGGTTAAGGACTTTTCAAAAACCCATCCATCAGTTAATTCGATGAAGATTTATTGTGTCTCTGCTGCTTGTCAGGCACTTTTCTGGGCACTTAGAACAGAGCAGGCAGAAGTCCCTGCTTTCAAGGAGCTTGTATTTTACAGGTGGGGATGAGAGACACTTAACGAGTAAAATTTATCATATGTCAGGTGGTGATAGGTGTGTGGAGAAAAACAAAGCAGGGACAGTGAGTCCAGGGGACGACTTCTGCTTTTCTTGAATTGGAATTAAATTTTCCCCACGAGTGCCAAAACTCCTTGCACTGAAAATTAGGAACACAGCACGATGAAGGGACAAGGCATGCTGTGCTGTGGCCATTGTACAAGTGGGCAGCTAGAGGCAAAGACGGTGTCCTCAGAAGCCCCTGATCCTGTTCACTTGTTCATTTTCAGGGATGCCTGTGCCAGGAAAGTGAGGAACTCATTGTCTTGAGGCCCCTGAGGTTGGATGCTGGGCCATCATAACTTACCGGGGGCCCCATGCTGTCCACTGTCCAAGATAGTGATGGTTTCTGTGTCAGCATTATTTATGACCTGCTGCATCACTGCATCCCAGGGAGGAGGGGAAGACAGGGCAGCCAGGGGGGCAGCAGCAGCGGCAGTTGATGGAGGTTCTGTGTTTGGGGATAAATAAAGGATGACCTTTCAGTGGTCTGTACTGCTTCCTTTTCAAAGCATTTTGAGCATGATTTGATCTTCACATGGTTCTTAGAGGCATGGCAAGTATGGTTAATCCCACTGTGAAGATTTATCATCCAACACTCAGAGAGGCTGTGGGGTCATATACGGCAGGTCAGAAGCAGGGCCAAGGATTAAAGCCCATATCCTCTTGTCTCCTTGCAAGAGTCTTTCCTCCTCCATCCACATCCTTGATTTCCTCCCTGTCTCGTTTCTTTTTTTGTTTGTTTTTTTGTGGTACGCGGGCCTCTTACTGTTGTGGCCCCTTCCGTTGAGGAGCACAGGCTCCGGACGCGCAGGCTCAGCGGCCATGGCTTACGGGCCCAGCTGCTCCGCAGCATGTGGGATCTTCCCGGACCGGGGCCCGAGCCCGTGTCCCCTGCATTGGCAGGCGGACTCTCAACCGCTGCGCCACCAGGGAAGCCCTGTCTCGTTTCTTTCTCTGATAATCCACATTGAATCCAGCAGCAAATCCTCCTTGGAAATATATCTAGAATCCAGCCGCTTCTCACTGTCCCACCTGACCTCCCTAGACTAGCCCACTGTTATCTCTTGCCTGGACTGTTGCAGTAAATTGCTGACTGGCCTCCCTGCTGTGGCCTTTCTCCCCCACCTACAGCTCCCAGTCCATCCTTCACTCAGCAGCCCAGGAGCCACAAGTGATTCTTTTAATATATGTCAAATCAAGTTGTTCTCTGCCTAAACATCCATCCCCCTGCCCCACTAGCTTTCCATCTCTCAAAATAAGAGCCAGAGTTCCTCCTGTGGCCCAGAAGGCCCTACATTATCTCGGTTCTTGCTCCCATTCTCACTTACTTTTCCCCTCTTCTCCCTCTTGCTTCCTCTGCTTCAGTCACCTTGGCTCTGCTATCCCTGAATTTGACACATGTGTTACCATTTGGGAACCTTTGTGCTGGCTCTTCCCTCTACCTGGGAGTGGTCCCTCAGAGACTTGTCAGACCATTTAGTATAAAGTGGCAGCTCCTGGGCTTCCCTGGTAGAGCAGAGGTTAAGAATCTGCCTGCCAATGCAGGGAACATGGGTTTGAGCCCTGGTCTGGGAAGATCCCACATGCCATGGAGCAGCTAAGCCCATGAACCACAACTACTGAGCTTGTGCTCTGCGAGCCACAACTACGGAGCCCGCGGGCCACAACTACTGAAGCCCACGTGCCTGGAGCCTGTGCTCCACAACAAGAGAAGCCACCGCAATGAGAAGCCCGCACACTGCAACAAAGTGTAGCCCCCGCTCACTGCAACTAGAGAAAGCCGGTGCACAGCAACGAAGACCCAACACAACCAAAAATAAAAACAAATAAATAAATAAATAAATTTATTTTAAAAAAATGGCAGCTCCTGTCACTCCCTATCCCCTGATGTTGCTTTATTTTTCTTCACTGCATTTATCAATACCTGATGATGTATGATCATTGTTCATTTAGTTATTGTCTTTTCCACTAGAACGTAGCCTTCCATGAGGGCAGTGACATTGTGTTAATCACTGTTCAAGACCCAGTGCCCCATAGAGTGTCAGGCACATAGTAGGCACATTCAGTTGTTAAAAGAATGAAAAAAAAATCCCTCTAAACAAGAACATTTATTGAAGATGTTTAGTAAGATGAAAAGGAGGATGTTAAGAGGCTGTATTTGTCTGCTCTGGCTGCCATAAAAGAATGTCATAGACTGGGTGGCTTAACAACAGAAATTTATTTTCTCACAGTTCTAGAGGTTAGAAGTCCAAGATGAAGGTACCAGCATGAATGGGTTCTGGTGAGACCTCTCCTCTTGGCTTGCTGACACACTTTCTCGCTGTACCCTAACATGGCCTTTTCTCTGTGTACATGCATGGAGAAAGAGATCTCTAGGGTCTCTTTCCTCTAATAAGTACACTAGTCTTATTGGATTGGGACCTCACCCTTATGACCTCATTTAATATTATTTACCTCCTTGAAGGCTTTGTCTCCAAATAAACATTGGGGTTTAGGGTTTCAACATATGAATTATTTTTTTTTTTGTGGGGAGGGGACAAACAGTTCAGTCCATAATAGAGGCTAACATTTATTAATCTCCACTGTGCGCCAGCACTGTGTAAAACACTATACATTTCCTCATCTAATTATTAGCCTTATTTTACAGACAAATTGAGGTTAGCAGAAAGGTTACCTAATTTGCCCAGGACACAAAGCTAATAAGTGGAGAAGTTGGAACTTGGACCAAGACCTGATTCTAGAGCCTGGTCTTTGATTCATTTATAGTCTACAGCCTTCCATTTCATTTGGAAGATGTGATGGGAATAGGTTCCTTGAAAAAGTTTTTAAGCTTTTTCCATTAGATTCTTCCATTTTCCTTGCCCAAGTCAAATATTTTCTTACTTTCAGAAGCATAATGGGGATTTGATTATTTTCATTCAATATCTATTCATCGAGAACTGTTGTTTCAGGAAGGTATATGAAATGCTATGGGGGATATAGAGAAAAAGTATATTATTAGGATAAACTAGGCTATGCTGAAGTGTAGTAACAATGACAAAATATCACTGGATTAACATACAATTTATTTCTCATTTATGGTACATGTCCAACATGGGTCAGTGACAGACTCTACTCCAGTGTTACTCAGGGCCCCAGACTATGGAGACTCTGCCATTTTATACTTGTACCATCTGGAACACATGGTCTCTGTAGTCACTATGGAAGAAGACAGAAGAGAGAGACCAATGCATTTATCTGCCAAATAGATACACCGTCAAGAGATAGAACTTTCCCATACCTTCAGAAAGTTCCCTGATGTGCTCTTCTGTTCACTTCCCCACTAGTGCACCTTCTCTCTCTCTCCAGCAGAGACAAGCACTTTCTGATTTCTATCGCTATTAGTTTAGTTTTGCCTGTTCTAGGAAAACTGTAAATTTCTGGCTTCTTTTGCTTAACATGATGTTTTGGAGATTCATCATTGTGTGACTATGAGCAGTTTGTTTCTTTTAATTGCTCATGGATAGCATGAATTAATCTCAGCCAGATGATCCTATGCTTATCTCTAGAGGTGCCTGATATTAACCCTGGGCCAAAGCTAGAGAATGTAATAACTGGGGACAAATGATGTTTACAACCATGTGCATGTGAGTGGTTTTGGGCCAGGATGTGCCAGCCTGTCATCTTTGCTTACTAATAATAATTGGACTGATGGTTTGCACCCGATTTTGGTAGAGCCTGTGGAGGGTTGACAGTAGATGGACTGTCCAGTAGATGGACAGTAGTTGGACATATGGCTGTAATGTACCTACCAGACCATTTCACTGTAAGAGACCCCTACCCCAAGCAGACCTTTGGCTTCCTGGTTCTGAGATTCTTTGCATGCATACCAGTGCTGGTTTGAGAACTGGAGACAATGCAGGTCTTGGGCAACCCAACACAATCACAGAAGCAGAAAGAAGTCTGTACTTAAGATGACCTATTATTGCTGTCTTTTATCCTTTGCTTATGTTAAGGTTGTTTCCTAAGGATAAAGGGTTTGAGTCTCCTGCCTCCTTTTAGCAATCAAACCACTGAAAGTAATTAACATGTTATTAACACAGGTGAATAGCAGTCCATTGCATGGATACACTGTAATTTGTTTATCCACTCACCTATTTCAACATACTAGTTTTAGACTATTATGAATAATGGTGCTATGGAAATTCTTGTACAAATCATTCTGAGGACATATGTTTTAATCTCTTGGGAAAATGCCTATTAGTTAATATTATTTTGCATAACAAATTACCACAAATTTAGTGATTTAAAACAACACATATTATCTCAGTTTCTGTGGATCCGAAACCTAGGCACTGCTTAACTAGGTCCTCTGTTTCAAAGTCTCTTACAAACCTGCAATCAAAGTGTCAGCTAGGGTTGGGATCTCATCTGAAGGCTTGATTGAGGAGTGATCCACTTACAAGCTCATGTACTGGTTGGCAGGATTCAGTTCCTGGGGGCTGTTGAACTGAGGACCTCAGTTTTAGCAGGCTGTTAGCTGGAGGCTGTCCTCAGTTCCTTGCCGTGTAGGTCAGTTTGATTTATGAAAGCATATACACTGAGAAGGCAACAGAGAGAGCCTGTTAGCAAGATAGAAATGACAGTCTTGTCATCTAATGGAAATGGAAGGCACATTAATTAATAATGGAAGCCACATCCCCTCAGTGTTGCTGTATTCCATTGGTTAGACTCAAGTTACTCAAGGGGAGGGAATTGTACAGGCTATGCATAGCAGGAAATAGAGATTACTGGGGACTGTCTTAAAGGCTGCCTACTGCAGAGTTGAATTTCTGGGTCATGGAATAGGCGCGTAAGTAAATAACTGTATACCAAACTGCTAAGGTATTTTCTAAAGTAGTTGTATCATTTGACATTCCCACCAGCAGTGTATGAGAGTTCTGGTTGCTCCACATCCTTTTCAACACTTGATATTATCAGACATTTTTCTTTTAGTCTATCTGGTGGCTAATGAAATGGTATGCCGTTTGAGATTTAATTTACATTTCTCTCATGGCTAATGATGTTGAGCATCTTTCAGTTTTGCTTATTGGCCATGCGTATATAGACTTCTGTGAAGTGTCCAAGTGGTTTGCCTTTTGGGGGGTGGCTTTTCTTCCTACTACTGATTTGTAAGTGTTCTTTCTATATTTTTGGATATAAGTCCTTTGTCAAATTATTGTATTGCAAATATTATCCCCTAATCTTTAGCCTGCATTTTAATTTTCTTAACAGTGTCTTTCAAGTTATTTATGTTGATATGTTACATAAACATATGAATACAGTTTTTGTTTTAAAGTTTTTAATGTTAACAAATTCAGTCCATCTTTTTTTATGGTTAGTGCTTCATCTACCCCAAGGTCATGAAAATATTCTTCAAATTTTTGTGTAGGAAGTTTACAGTTTTAGTTTTGTGCTTTTATGCTGAGTTGATTTTTAAAGTATGATATAAAGAGGGGAGTACAGGTTCATTTTTTTTCTCTCTCTGGATATTCATTCATTGCAGCACCACTTGTTGAAAAGACTATCTTCTCCACATTGAATTACTGTGGCATCTTTGTCAAAAATTAATGGGCCATCTATGTTTAGGTCTATTCGAGAACTCTTTCTTCTGTTCTAGTGATATTTTTTTAATCCTTGCATCAGTTCCACATTGTCTTGATTTCTTTAGTTTTATAAAATTTAATTAATTAGTTAATTTATTTTTGGCTGTGTTGGGTCTTCATTTCTGTGTGAGGGCTTTCTCTACTTGTGGCGAGCACGGGCCACTCTTCATCACGGTGCGCGGGCCTCTCACTGTCGTGGCCTCTCTTGTTGCAGAGCACAGGCTCCAGACGCACAGGCTCAGTAGTTGTGGCTCACAGGCCCAGTTGCTCTGTGGCATGTGGGATCTTTCCAGACCAGGGCTCGAACCCGTGTCCCCTGCACTGGCAGGCAGATTCTCAACCACTGCGCCACCGGGCAAGCCCCGATTTCTTTAGTTTTTATAGTAGGTCTTCAGAAAGTGTAAGTCCTACAACTTTTTTTCTGTATTTTTCCAAATTCTTTTGGCTAATCTAGGTCCCTCACATTTCTATACAGTATTTTAGAATCAGCTTGTCAATTTTTTAAAAAGCCTATTCACGTCACACTGAATCGGTACAGATCTATTTAAGGAGAAATTGACATCTTAACAATATTATCTCCAAAACCATGAACATGATATATTTTTTTTTTTAGTCATGTTTTATACTTTTCAGTATACAGATCTTCATTCTCTCAATTAAATTTACAGTCATCCCTCAATATGTGGTATTGGGTAGCAGGGAACTGGTTCCAACACCCCTGTGCATGCTAAAATTCAGGGATGCTCAAGCCCCTATTCATGTAAAATGTCATAGTACAATTGGTTCTTTCTACTCATAGGTTCTGCTTCTGTGGGTTCAACCAACCCAGATTGAATTCCAAGGTTGGTTGAATCTCAGGATTTGGAACCTGCAGATAGGAATATACTTGGTCCTCCCTATGTATTTCAGTTTTTTGATGCTCTTGTAAATGGTATAACTTTAATTTTTAGTTCTTTATACTAATGTATAGGAATATAATTAATTTTTTGGCATATCATCTTTTTATTTTTGGACTTCACTAAGTTCATTTACTAGCTCAAATAGAATTTTTTTGATTCCTTGAAGTTATCTATTTAAAAAATCATATTGTTTGCGAGTAAAGACAGGTTTACTTCTTTTCATCAAGATTTTATGCCTTTTCTATCTTTTTTTTCAGCCTATTGCCGTAACTAGCCACTCCAGCACAATGTTGAATAGAAGTGTGAGAACAGACATCCTTTTTCTTTTTCTGAATCTTAGATTAAAAGAATTCAGTATTTCACCATTAAATAAGATGTTAACTGTAGTTTTTTGGATAGATGCCCTCAGTTAGATGGAGGAAGTATTCTCCTATTGCTAGCTTATGGAGGGTTTTTATACTTAACTTCTCTTGAATGCTTTTTCTGCATGCATTGAGATGATATGTGGTTCCTTTTCTTTTTTTTGTTAACGTTTTTAAAAACAGAAGTATAGTTGGTTTACAGTGTTTCACATATACAGCAAAGTGGGTCTGTTCTATATATTCTTTTTCAGCTTCTTTTCCATAATAGGTTACTACAAGATTTTGAATGGTTCCCTTTGCTATACAGTAGGTCCTTGTTGTTTATCTATTTTATATACAGTAGTATGTATCTGTTAATCCCAAATTCCTAATTTATCTCCCTCCCAGCCCCCCTTTCCTCTTTGGTAACCGTCAGTTTGTTTTCTATGTTTATGAGTCTGTTTCTGTTTTGTAAATAACTTCATTTGTATCATTTTTTTAGATTCCACATATAAGTGATATCATGCAGCATGTATCTTTCTGTCTGACTTGTTTCACTTAGCATAATGCTCTCCAAGTTCTTTCATGTTGTCATGAATGACAGGATCTCTTTCTTTTTTAAGACTGAATAATATTCCATTGTGTATGTGTATCACGTCTTATTTATCCACTCATTTGTTAATGGACGTTTAGGTTGTTTCCATACTTGGCTATTGTGAATGATGCTGCACTGAACATGGGAATGCAGATGTCTCTTCTAGGTAGTGGTTTTGTTTCCTTTGGATATATACCCAGGAGTGGAATCCTGGGTCAGAAGATAGTTAGTTCTATTTTTAATTTCTTGAGGAACCTTCATGCTGTTTTCCCTAGTGGCTGTACCAGTTCACGTTCCCACCAACAACGCACGAGGATTCCCTTTTTCCCACATCCTCGTAACTTACTTTATAGATGAGGAGACCAAGGTGCATAGAGGTTAAATAACTTGCTCAAATATCACACAGCTAGGAACTGAGTAAGACAGTGATGGAGCCCAGGTCCCTTGATTTCTATCCCAGAACTCTGGTCACACCACACAAAGGACAGAAGGAAGCCAGCCCCTGTCTCCAGGAAGCCTGCTCCCGTGGATGCCTCACTAGAAGCCAGTGGCATTATTATGTCAGTTTCTGAGATACTGGCAGTGTATATCACTGAAGGCCCCATGGGTGGTGGAAATGGCCTCACCTGGGAGGTAGTTTCCCAGCCACTACTTGTGGTGACGCTTACAGATGAGACACATTTTATTAACAAATAAGAATCTAATGGATTAGGTCTTACCTAACGATGCATTCTGCATTCAGCTGTGCCTCTCCCTGCCTGATGCTGCTGGCATAATTAAACTTAATGTACTTTTAATGATGTCTTCTTAACTCAAGCATTCACATGCAATTAGCCTCAAAGGGGGATGAGCTGTTGCAGGTCTAGGGGCTGTTCTCTACAATGCCCCCTTAAGACTCAGGTTCAGATGTAAATGAATCATCACCTTCAAGGTTTGCAAATGTTAGCTTGGGTGTAAAGGTGGCTTTTAATGCTAGTCACTCTCATTTGAGCCAGAAAAATGGCATCTTTTTCTAGTTTGCCTTAAATTCCAGGTGTCAGGTCCCAGAAACCAGTATGAGTTGTAAATTTTGTTTTGTTTTGGATCTGAGTTTTTGGCTGGCTAAGGGGTAAAGAAAAGATCAGGGAAACAATGTGTAAGGAACAGAGCATTATACTGGGAGTTAAGATATCTGGGTTCTAGCAAGTAACATCCTCTCTTTGAACTTTATCTGTAAAATGAGAGGGTTAAGCTAGATGACATTTATGATTCCCTTCAGCTCTGGGAATTATTATTTAAATATGGTCTCTCTGCTGCCAACCTCTCTCCTACCTCCAGTCCCTCCTCCTTCCGACCTCAACTAGTGACTTCCAAAACAAGATCTATGTCATTCCCCTCATCAGAAATCTCCCATCACAGTACAACTACCAGTATTTATTGAGTATTTACTGTACGATAGACATTTATATTTTCATCTTCAACAGCCCAGTGAAGTTTGGTATTTTGTCATTTTTACCGATGAGGGGACTGATTCAGAGAAAAAGAGTTTGCCAGCTCAAACAGTGGGAAAGTGGTGAAGAGCAGTCTGTAATTGTACACAGTGCCATGCCGCTTCTCACATGTTCTCTGTGGCCGACAGACGAAAGTGGAGGCTGAGGCAGGCATACGTAGCCCGCAGGATCTCATCCCAATTTAGTACTTCTAGCCTCTTCTCTCCTCTCATACACTGTTTCTTGCCTCCCCTACCCCGCTCAATGCCAGTCCCTTCACAGATCTTCACATGTACCCTGATATTCAACCCCTGTATTTTCACTCAGGCTTTCCCTGCGGCGAGCCGCTTCTGACCAGCAGAATGACGAATCACCACACGCTAGATTCTTCTCGCATCACACTTTATTGGAGTACAGCTTGGTTTCAGGCGGATGGAAGGAAGACCCCGTACGCTCGAGCCTGTCTGCTTATATAAGGGCTTAAGGACTCGTGTAAGTCCCTGATTCGTCCGTATGGTTATCGCATTTCGCAAGCCGGACTTTGGATAGGCCACTGCTTCAAAACCTGATTAGCATATTAGGTGCATACGCCCTAGCGGCATGCGCAATGGCTATCCAGCCGCGCCCTACATTTCCCCTGATTGTTTTACCCTCCTGTCCTGTATCATCCCATCATAGCTTCAAGTACCTGTTCAGGTGTCCCCTCTGCCAAGATTCCTTTCCCAGTTCTTCATGTTTCCTTCCCCTTGTTTTTATTTTTATTTATTTTTAATTTTTTTTCTTCCCCTTGTTTTTAAAGCGCTCTCTCTCTATCGCGAACACAGGAAAGGCTTTGATGTGTCATAATTGAGTTATTCCTGTATGTCTCTATTACCTAACTTGACTGTGGACTGTAGATGATAAGGGATGTCTATTATGCCTCTCTTCTTCCTCCCCTGCACTTGATAGATAATTCTGTGCTTCTCACATAGTTGCCTCTGATGCAAGGGTGATATTCACAATACTTAACAACTGGTATGGCGTGTGCACCGACGCATGACGGTGGACTCTGGCTGTAGTGGTGAGTCCATGTGGAACATCACCCCTCCCCTGATGTTTGTATAGGGAATTGAAACCGTCAAAGGAAGGACTGCTAAATGGATTCTTTCTTAGTTCCCTTCCACTTTACCATACTGCCTCTAAAATGATCTCCTGCACCGCTCTCCCAAGGTGGTCTCCCTTCCGGGTCCTCTCCCTCTGGTCTCAGCTCCATTGTACTTACCCTGCTCTAGACCTCTGTTTCCATTCTCAGACCCTCCAGCTCACTCCAGCCTTAGGAAGTACGTTCTCCCGTTGCCCTCTGGCACATATGGCTCTTCCCCCACCTCTTCCCATGGCTGGCTACCTCACGTTGGTCAGCTCTCTGCGCAAACATCATCTTAGGGGGCTCCCCAATAATTCTACTGAAAAGCCTCCCCACCACCTCCACCCAGTTTCTCACAACACTCTGATTGTGTCTTTCAGAGTACCTGTTAAACTCTTTGTTTGCTTATTGCTTATTAATGTTCTCTTCCTTATTAAAATGTAAGTTCTGAGTATAGACCTCTGCTGTTGTATTCACAGCTGTATCTCCAGTTGGTATACAGTAGGTACTCAAACATTTTAATTATTTGTTGAATAAACGAATGAATATCAAAGGAAACCTATTTTATTTGAAAGTCATTAGTACTGCTATACATAGGCTAGGCATTCTGCTGGGTACTGGGGCATATAGGGATGAACCAGGAAGCTAATCCGGAGAGGTACTTTGGTTGCAAACAAACCCTTCCAAGTTGTATTAGTGCTGGGTGGGGTTTTCCCTGAAGGAGGCACAGGTACTGTAGCTTAAAGTGGGGACTTTGGGGGACCTTAGACTGGGCCTCTTTTTTTTTTTTTTTTTTTTTGGTATGCGGGCCTCTCACTGCTGTGGCCTCTCCCGTTGCGGAGCACAGGCTACGGATGTGCAGGCTCAGTGGCCGTGGCTCACGGGCCCAGCTGCTCCGCGGCATGTGGGATCTTCCCAGACCGGGGCACGAACCCGTGTCCCCTGCATCGGCAGGCGGACTCTCAACCACTGCGCCACCAGGGAAGCCCAGACTGGGCCTCTTAATCAGCTTGTGTTCTCATGTTTATTCTCTGTAGGCTCTACATCCTTCTGTGAAACTGCTTCATTCTTCTCTCTTCCAAGGGCAGCTCCTCCTCACCCTCTGTGCTCTTCTAATTCCTCCATAAATTAATCTTGCACCTGGCTTGGCCTCATCGTGGTCCTGACTCAGCTCTGATGCCTCCTTTCATGGTCTTGTTCTGCTAGCAATTCTCTTATTTTCTTACATCCCCTCTTCCTCCTTTCCTAGAGACAGATATGGGTTGGTCCAGTCCCTCTCTTGATGCCAGGCCACAGGAGGTTGCCAGCTAGCCTAGAGATTGGTTTTACTTGTGTTAGGTTCAGCTTCTTGGGCAGCAGAGGTGGTGAGTGGGACAGTTAGTTTAGTAGTAGTGGGGCAGATGGTGCCTGACATCCCCGGATGAGCATTCATTAAGAAGAGAAGATAGGCACAAAATAACTAGATTACACAGTAAATCAGAAGGGTTCCATATGAATGATACAGTGGCCCTGGAAATCAGAAAAGGGAAAGATGACTTCTGGCCTAAATGGGGTCATTGATTCATCTTCCCTCTTTAGCAGTTTTCATGAATCAAAAATAAGAAGCTTCTTGCAAGTATCAAAGAGAAGACAGAAAAAATGGGTTGTCAGATACATACACAGGGACCACATCTAAGTCCAAAGTTCTATTTCTCTTTTATCAGGAGTTCATATTTTGATGGATAAGCTGGGTCATTATTTAAATGCATTTTGTAAGGTCGGATCTTAACAAACGGCACCACGAAACAGAGGAAAGCTTCAAGTGAGCTTTATTAGGGAGCGCTCCCGGGCGAGGTTCACTGGTCCGAGAGAAAGGGGCCAGAGAAGTTGCACCCGGGCGAGGGTTGGGCAAGATTTTATAGGGGAAGAAGGGAAAGGAGTGTGGTGAATCTGGGAGGGTGCAGGGTATTCCTTATTTGGTGGTCTTTTTGGGTATCCTGGGGGACCGTTAGTCCCGCCCCTCAAAAGGCGGGAAGGCTGGGCTGGGTTCAAAGTCCCCAGGTCAGTTCCTGGAACTGGGTGGTCCGGAATGTCTCCAGGGTAGTTTCTGGAACTGGGTGGTCCAGAGAATTTTGGTCTGATGCAACCTGTGAATCTGATTGTGTTCCCATGCCTCGGGCCAGTTGGCCTTACGCATTTGTCCTACATATTTTTAAAAGGCAGCTGTGACTATTGCATAGACTATTTAGCTTCAGGGATTTTTAAGAAAATGCTATATTAAAGACTGATTTTCCATTGTGTATTCTAAAAGAAGCTGGATTTGAGTTTTGGGGTTGTATTAGCGCACACCAAATCATAGTAACAGATTAAAACGTGTATGGCACAACAAAATAGAAGTTGATTTCTGGCTCACATACAGTCAAAAGGAGTTCTAATGAGTGGGATGTGGTAAGGTAGCTATTCCATCCTGCCATCCAGTCCTTAGCTGTATAAGGAAAAAAGCATGGAGTACTATTCATGGAGCTTTTTAATGGGTCAGCCTGGAAGTGGCATACATCTTTCTGCTTATCTTTCATTGGCTAAGCTCAGTCACTTGGCTACATGCAAGGGATGGTGGGAAATGTAGTCTACATGTGTGCCTAGGAAGAAGAGAAAATGGATTTTGGTTAGCAGCTTTTAGTCACTACCATTTTTTTTTTGAAAAAAGAAATAGAAATTAAGCAGTCTAAAAGGCTTTTCTGTTTTCTAAAATAGGAGAAACACTATTGCAAAATGTAACCATTTATTTTGTATACCTTCACATAGCCCGTTTCCTTTTTCTCTTTCAAGTTTAAATCTAAGAATTTGAAAGGGTGAAGGACCCTAAAATTCACTTGCCCTTAATTTACACATGAGGTCCAGGGAGGTTTTCCCTGGTCTTCTGAGAAACCAGAAATTGGTCTTCTGAGTCCAATTTCTTGTTGGACTCTTGTCTTCTCACCCTCAATACAGAGGAAACATCTAGTTGGGGAAACACTGGGATCTATGTTTGGAAGTTAGGAAGACACAAATTCAATAACTGTTGAGAATCGTAGGCTGTTGGCATTGGAAGTGGGTGCAAACTTCACTTCAGAGTTTCTTTCATAGCACCTTGAGTAGTCATCTAAGTTCTATTCTTTGGGGACATTCAAAACAAGTCTTTCTCTTTTTTATCTAACGCCCCTAGGGCAGTGTTGTGGTTCTCAAGCAGTGTGCTGTGGAGTTCTAGGGTCCCACAAAAGGTCATCTCCTTGGGCTGGGACGAGGGCTAAGCCAGGGTCATGTTATAACTTCCATGGGCCCCTTCTTCCATAAAAAATATTAAAAATTACATTTTATGTCTGTATTGGTATACAATGTATAATTATATATTAAAACATTTTATTTGACCTAAAAGTACATTCTTTCTTCCAATTTTAGAAGAAATTAAACATTTTTGTGAGTTCCTAAAAGAATAGTGGGCCCTGCACAGTGCATCCCCTGTCCTCACAGTGCATCCACTAAGCTGACCCTGAGCTGAGCTTGCTCACTGCCCCCATCGGAGATGTTAAAAGTGAAAAATGTGTGTCTTAGAATTAATGGTGGAATATCTCTGGATCATAGATGAGGGAGCTTAGGATGAGAGAGGGTGACTTCCAAGGACATTTGGTAGGTAAGTGACGGAGCCTGGGCCACTGTTTCCATATCCTGTGCCTTTTCCACTCACCCATCCACTCCTTTACTCACACATCCCGTGTTTGGTAAGGCGTCTACTGCATCAGGCGCACTGCACCCCAGCATCCCAGACCACATTTGGTCCTTAGGGGAGGGCAAGATGTGTTATGTTCATTTCACAGATGCACCATCTTGGACTCAGAAGCCAGGTGTGGGGTTTCTCTATACTCCTCTTGGTACAGAGAACAAGAATGCAGGGCCTGTTATGCCACTTCCTGGTCCCAGCATCTCTGTGAGCCTGGTATAATGAACAACTTCTATCTTTTAAAGATCTTGAATATTTATGATCCATGACAAAGTCTAATTATTGTCTCACCTGATCAATCAAATATAACAGAGAAGGATCTGGGGCACAGTCAATGCCACCTCTTCACTTTACAAATGACTCCTCTGTTGGGGTGGTATATACGTATCAGGTTCCATGCCACTAGAACTGCTGTTATCCCCACTTTACAGATGGGAAAACTGAGGCTCAGTGAGGCCTCAAGGTTTGAGTCCAGCCTGACTCCAGCTTTCTCTTCTTAATTGGTAAACTCCTCTCCCTCCCTTTTTATGGCTCCCCTCCAGTACTTTCCTTTTGTAACCGTTTTTTTCCCCCTTCTTCTAGTTTTGACTCCTACAATCGAAGGTATAGGAGGTTTTTGAGATGAATCAATTCCTATAAATCGTTCAGTGTTTAGTCACCAGGAAAGTTTAGAATTTCACTCAGCACCCAAATCAGCCAGATCTGAGTAGTTGAAGAGAGCAAAGTTCATTTGTTCCCTGGCTCCTGTGTGGTCAATCCCCTAGAGTCCTTTCAGACAGCCACCTGCCCGGAGGTCTTCCCTCTGTCACTGGAGAGCACAGAATGGAATCCCTTTCCTTGAAACTTCTGTGGTTGCTGGTATTTAAAAAAAATACATTCATAAAGAAACCTTTTTATTTCTAAGTCTAAACTAATTTGCAAGATAGGCAAGTGTTATGGTGAAGCTGTAGACATATCAATACGCACATATATGTATTTGTAAGTACACGCAAAGACTTCTGGGAGGATTCTCTCCAAAGCAGAAATAGCAGTCTCCCTTGGAGAAGAGAGTGGAAATACAGGAGCTCCAATCTTTATGAGACAAATTTATGTATAGTTTTCATTTTTTTCAATGGACAATTGCTTATTTAATTATAGAAATTAAACACCAAGAAATATTGTATTATGAAGAAATGGGTATGGTCTTGGGTAAAATCCTGTGGCCTCTCTGGGTTCCAGTTTTCTCATTTCCAAAGTGAGAAATTAAATGATCTCTGAGGACACTGCCAAAGCACTAATAGTCTCCAATTCTTTCCGTTCTATCTGATCAAGTGCAGCCTCTGTCGACCAGATCACCGGCAAGTGTAGGGAATCACTGTAATTTGCTTTTTAAGAGGAAATAAAGTTATAGGCTTAATTTCTTCTGCTCCCAGAAGCAATGAAGCATTGCATCTGGCTCATTCATTTCACAGACACTTATTGAGCACATACTGTGGGTCCAGAGAGGATTTTAGGTGCAGAGGGCAGAGCAGTGAACACGAGTGACAAGGGCCCCCGCACCTGTGAGAAACAATACAGAAAAAAAAAAGTATAAAAACATCACAGTCATCACGGGTTAGAATAACTGGTATGTCAGGACCATAGGTGCTGCTTAAGTAGCCTTTCTTAGGAAACATTCAAGCTGACATCTGAAGGGTAAGAATGAGCAGGTGTGCCAATATCTGCAGTGCAAGAAGTTGCATTCTGAGAAGCAGGGCAAGTACAAAGGTCTGGAGGTGGGAAGGGCTTAGTGCATCAGAGGAGGCTGGAGCACAGTGAGTGGGAGTGGAAAAAAGCTGAGTGAGGTCAGAGGGGTCGGCATGGGCCAGGGCCTGCAGACTACCCATCCTGTGGTTCTAAGAGCGTTAAATGTCGGTGAAAGATTTTTAGCTGGGGAATTGTGCTCCGATGTCATCAGTGGAGGTGGGGACTTCTGATATATCTTGAAGTAGAACTGTGACAGGTCTCAGCAATGGAGTAGGTGAGGAAAGTGGGGCAAGAAAGGGAGGAAGGATAGTATACAACTAAGAGCCAGCCCTGACCAGAGCCCTGCCAGGAACCCACAGTCACAGGTTGGGGCTTGGATCAGTGTTAATTTCAATATCAGTAGCACAGGGAGCTCTACTCAATGCTCCAAAAAAGGGCGGATATATGTATACGTATTGCTTATTCAATTTGCTGTAACAGTAGAAGCTGACATAATATTTTAAGGTAACTATACTCCAATAAAAATTTTTAAAAATGTTAATTTCATTTAAGCATAGAGTCCCTGCTTCAGCTTAGGGTTGAGGAGAAGGGAAGTGTAAGATATGGCCCTGACCTCGAGAAGCTTAAGGTTGTTTTTAGGCTGGTGAGGTGCCCACACAATGGCAGCTGTGCGTTAAAAAAAAAAAGCTTGCAAATTCTCGGATACTCCTTCCATTGAGATGTAGCATCTTCATCCCTTCCCGTTGGCTCTGGGTAAGCTTGTGACTGCTTTGATTGAGAGAGTATAATGGGAGAGATGCCACGTGATTTCCGAGGGAAGATTATAAAGGGAAATGCCTCGTTCACCATAATGCTTACGCTTGGAGCCTGAACCTCATGACTATCTGGGAACCACCACACTGTGAGGGAGAGCAAGCCATGTGGAGAGGCCACATGTAAACTCTACAAGTGGCAGACCTAGTCTTTGAGTCATCCCAGTGCAGGTGCCAGATGTGAGGCTAAAGGAACCTGTAGATGATTCCAGCCCCTGGCTGTGAGCCACGCTTAGCCTTTGAGGCTTCCCACCTAAGGTCCCAGACATCATGGATCAGAGAGGAGCTGTGCCCTGTTCAAATCCCTGCCACACAGAATCTGATTATTTGAAGTGAATACATTTTGGTGCAGTTTGTTACACAGCAGTAAAACCAGAGTAGCCAAAGTCATTCTGCAGAGGCTATGCCCTGTATGATTACAACTGTATGACATTCTGGGAAAAGTGAAACTGTGAAGACAGTAAAAAGGTGAGTGTTTGCCAGGAGTGGGGAAGGAGGGAAGAATGAATAGGCAGAACACAGGAGTTTTAGGGTAGTGAAACTATTCTGTATGATACTGTAATGGTGGATACCTTTATCCAAACCCACAGAATGTACAGCACCAACAGTGAACCCTGATGTGAACTATGGGCTGGGGGTGATGGTGATGTGTCATCATAGGTTCATTGATTATAACAAATGTACCGCTCTTGTGGGGTTGATGATAACGTGGGAGGCTGTGTCTGTGTGAAGGGCACAGTGTATGGGAATCTCTGTACCTTCCTCTCAGTTTTGCTATGAGTCGAAAATTGCTCTAAAAATAAAGTCTTAATAAAAAATCAAAACAGGGCAGCAGTCTAGGTTGGTCAATTTCTTGAGTGAAATATTTAGGAGATCTCAATTTTAGTCCTGGCTTTGCCACAAAATCACTCATTTTAGGTTTTGATTCTAAGCACAGCTTATTTACACCCTTTGGGGATTTGATGCTAACTTCCTTAATGCCAGTCTGAGAGGCCCAGGAGATAGAGAGAGCAGTTCAGCACCCTGAATCCCCTCTTTGGGGCATTCTGTCAGATGCAGAAGCAGCCCATGTTATCAGCTCAGATGGCCTCAATGGTCACAGGGTGGCGGATTTCCCACCTCCCTTTCCTCTCCTAATTCCCCTCAAGGATCTTGGGCCTCGGAAACCAATGTCAGGGAAGACTGTGGGAGTTCTACACTCTGTGCCACTCACTTGTTCTGTGGCAACTGGACAAGTCCTGTTCCTCCTATGGGACGCAGTTCCTTATATGTGAAACAGAGATTTGGACAAAACAAGAGATAAGAGGTGTGTTTGTCTTTGTTTTTTTGCATGAGAGCCAACTGAGGAAAAGCAAAATGATGACAAGGTTTGGAAAATGTTTCTTCTTTCTCTAATTCAAAATGAAAATGACACTCAGAGAACCAAAAGCTGCACGGAAGTTGCTTAACAACAACTCCTTGGTTGTCGTAACTAACATTTATTATCTGTGAGGACTAGATTGTGCCCAGTATTGTGCAAAGTGCTTAACATGCTTGAGGTGGTTTAGTGAAGCCTTTGTGGAAGGCATCTTTATCCCCGTTTTAGGGATGAGAGCACAGAGGCTTGGAGAGATTAATTGCCCGATGTTACCCAACTGCCAGGATTTGAGCACAACACCCCACATTCCTGACTCTTAGCTACCATGCCGTCCTTGCTTTCAGCCCGTCCCCAAACATTAAGATCCCTTCCAGAGCTTATGTTTTGAGATTTTGAGATTCTGTGGACTCCTCTTCCCCACAATTAACTCCTTCAGTGGTCTTGGAGAAGAGCTGGGTCTCTGTGAGAGTGGAGGCCAGGTCTTCGTACTTTCACTGATCACCAATTTTTCCTCCCTCCAAAAAACATCTGGGCCACGTGCAGAGGTGGGGCTTCTTCAGCGCTCTGTGTCCAGGCTGAACTCCAGCTGCCGAGGATGACAGTGACAGAGGTACCCCGGACCACCTGCTGCCCTCCCCAGTGGTCCCCAGACCACTTCCTCCTTGGGGATAGGAAACTTTTTCAAAGTTCTCAACTCCTAATGAATGAACAGAACAGAACAGAACGATGGCTTCTGACATCGGATAACTTCTGAAACCTGCTAGCCTCATGGTTAGATGGTTAGGCTCTGGGGTCCCACAGGCGTGGACCCTAATTTTGATTCTGCCCTTTATAACTTTCAGTCTTGGCCAGATGACTTACTTTCTCTTGACCTCAGTTTCCTCATTTATAATAGGACACTCTCAGTCTCTTACAGCCCAGGTTCTTGTGAGGATTAAGTGGGTAATGATGAAAATGTTTATTTAACATTGTGCTAATGAAATCTGAGCTAGTATCTTCCTTTTCATCCTGAGGCTGAGGGAGTTGGTGATACTGAGCTGTCTTGGGCTACACTTTAGGGGTAGAGTGATGAGTTAGGGCATCACTAGAATGAAGAGGAGGGATGCGAACCATGGAAGTAATAGTAATGCTCCCTTACAACTGGTGTAGCCCACTGCATTTTGCAAAATGCACGTATATGCATGTATGCGTACATAGACACATATATAGCCTTAGTTGATCCTTCACATGACCCTGGAGAGTAAGGAGACTGTATCACACGATATATTATTGAGACCATGGCCATGTTTACCCAGATGGGTACAGTATAGGAGGAGGTGAGAACTACTTTCACATCTCTGGGAAGAGGGGGGACACTTGGGAGGGCAAACCAAGAACCAGTGCCTAGGGACCATCTCTAGTTCATATACTGCATTTTTAAAGTCAGAGCAGGCTAAGTGTGGATACAGCTACTTGGAGGAGGTGGTGAGTTTCCACGCTCCTGGAAGTATGCACGCAAGAGGCATGTGTTAGATGGTGACCATTCCGCCCAGCTCTCTAGCTGGCTTTATGGTGAGAGTCCAGGAATCTGGGAAATTGTGTATGGTTAACTCGACAGGTAGAAAATGATAATCCTGTGAGTCCTAGACATCCGTGCTCTCTCTGCACCTTCTGCTTCTTGGCACGGGCACGGCTGCACCTTCGTAATAAGATTAGCACGGTAGCAATGTCATTTCTGTGGGACTGCGGCTGCCAATCTGGTCTGCCTGCAGCCTTCTGACTTGAATTCCACAGACGCTTCTTTTTTTTTAACATCTTTATTGGAGTATAATTGCTTTACAATGGTGTGTTAGTTGCTGCTATATCACAAAGTGAATCAGCTATATGTATACATATATCCCCATATCCCCTCCCTCTTGTGTCTCCCTGCCACCCTCCCTATCCCACCCCTCTAGGTGGTCACAAAGCACCGAGCTGATCTCCCTGTGCTATGCAGCTGCTTCCCACTAGCTATCTATTTTACATTAGGTAGTGTATATATGCCCATGCCACTCTCACTTCGTGTCCCAGCTTACCCTTCCCCCTCCCCATATCCTCAAGTCTATTCTCTACATCTGCGTCTTTATTCCTGTCCTGCCCTTAGGTTCTTCAGAACGATTTTTGTTTTTTTTTTAGATTCCATATATATGTGTTAGCATACGGTATTTGTTTTTATCTTTCTGACTTCCTTTGCTCTGTAGGACAGATTCTAGGTCCATCCACCTCACTACAAATAACTCAATTTCGTTTCTTTTCCACGTATGCTTCTTGCCACTTTGCTCTTGCTGTGCCGGACTGGGAGAGGGATGGGTAGAGATGGCTCTGTGTGCCAGTGTCAAGGTGGGGGTGGGGATGGGAAGTGTAGGCATTGACAGAGTGCCGGCCAGTGGAAGGGAGCAAGTGGTAAGACAGATGGGAAGAGAGCAAATGGAATCACACCTGCGGGTGGGATGGTGGCGCTCTGTGGGGATGGGGAATGCCGAGTCAAAAGGCAAAGGCACTGCTGCCGCCTGCCTTGGGGGGTCCACTGGAGGAGGGGCTTCTGCAGATCTGACCATTTAATGAGTCTTGGTTTTCTGTGGCAAGGAGACAGGCAGACTGCATGTTGAGAATTTGAAAGCACAGTCCTTCTGAGATGCAGTCCTTGAATTGAGTCATCCATTTTTAATTCATTAATTCATGGAGTATTAAACATGTGCTAGGCTTGGTGAGGTAGTAGAGTGGAAAGATTTCTGGAGTTGTAGTTAAATGTTCTGGTTTGACTTTGGGTCACCCATTAAATCCCTCTGAGCCTCTGTTTGCTCATCTGTAAAATGGGGATATGAGTGCTTGCCCTGTGCCCCTCACAGTGTTATTTTGAGGCTGGAATCAGGCCATGTGTGTGGCCCTGCAGCAATCCTTTCTTTAGTGGGTATGAGAGAAAAGAGGGCATGATAAAGAACTGATTTTCATTGTAAATCCCCATCTCCAAAAAAGGAAACATGAGCCAGTTTACAAGGTTATGATTCTGGGTTCTCAGTAAAGATTGAGCATTTATCTTTCTGCCAGGCTTGGATAAAGGCAAGTTTGGAGCCAGACAACTCTGAAATGCAAACTGGCTCCACCAACTGGCAGTTCTGTGATGCTGGCCAAGTGAAAACAGAGGCAGGCTTTGTGGCTGCCTCTCTGACCACTTTCATGGGCATGGAAAGAGAGAGTATATGTAACGCCATCAGACAGGGGCTGGCTTCTAGAAAGTTATATGACTGAGAAGCCGACACTCTTCTGATCGAATGTCTTTAAATATTTTTCATCACTATATAGAGGACAGAGGCTGTGCTATTAGGGAAGATGGCAGCACCGTCTCTGGTTGCCTATCCCAGAGAGGAATTCAAAAGGCTCTTGGTTCACTCCTAGAAGGCATTCATTGCAACCATCTGGAGGCCTCCCCTTGAGGCATTCTGGTGGCAAGCAGAATCTTCGCCACTTCCTTAAATTTCTGGTGATGGCAACAGAAACATCTGTCAGACCATCCCAGTCTGGCTCTGCCTGCAAAACAATATCAGTTTTCTTCTTTTCATTCTTTTGTTTGTAGGGCCAGCCCTGAGCCAAACACATCCTCAAGTTAGCTGATGCATACTTTTGCTTTTTCCCTCCACAGTAGGGGTATCCCATCACCAGCAGCTGTCTGGGGTTATCATTTGATATAGAGGACAGAAATGATGAGTCAGGGGTTCATGTGCCAGTCCCCGCTGACCCACTTTTGCTTCTTCTGTGAACCTGGACAAGTCTCTTGACCTTCCTAAGTCTTGGGTTGTAGTTTAGAAAATGGGTATAATTATCTCTACTCTGCCCACAGTTCAGGACATTGCTGTGGATCAAGACAGACCATAGCTATGAAAGAGCTTTGTGGCTGCAGAATTCTGTGCCAACGTGAAAGATTGTTATTCCAGAACAACCATCACTTTAAGGAAAAGGTTCAAACAGAGTGAGTGGAATTTTGTGTGTGTGTAAGCCAACAGAGTGGGAAGAGATTTTTCAGGGACTTCCGAAAGCATTCAGCTGCTGCCTGGTCTTGCTGGCCTGTGTATCAGTACAGTTTGCCTCTATCATTTTCTCTTTATATACGCTCATTTATCTCTGCAATCGCCCTCAAATCCTCACGGAATTTAAGCATTTGGCCTGTTTCTTTCCATCAAAGGCAACACATTTAAGGCAAAGTTGATCGCCAACGGTAGGTGTCCAGTCTCTGCTGCAGAACAGAAATAAACATGAACAATAAAAGCTCCCCTTCTCTCTCTGAAAGAATTCAAAGAGAGAGCCGGGTAGAGACAGAGACAGAGGAGTGGGGGAAGAGAAAGTAGAGAGAGACCCTCTGCTAATATGCCCTTCCCCAAAGGGTGAAGAAAATAGAATTTTATGGGCAGAAAGGAACCCATTTGAGGCTTTATTGCTTCCTTAACACCATATCTTTTCAGAGAACTTTCCCTTATTTGTGAGTGAACCATCACAGCATCCCCCAGAAGACAGGTTAGCAGGACGGTCTACTTTTCCCTGACAGCAGAGAACAAAATGGAGGCACATAGAATCTGGGATGGTGACATTGGTGCCTGCAAATGGGTTTGGACAGGAAAAATTTGGATTCAGTCAAACCTGTCTGAAGCCAGTTGCTACCATAGAAACAACTGGTTTGAGCCCAGTTACTGACTTCCTTAATTAGTTATTATGTGGTTCCTAGCTGGTCACTGATAGATGAATCAGAATTCCTCTTGTTGTCAGAGATGGAAATATAACTCAAAATAGCTTAGGCAAAAGAGACCATTGATTAACTCCCACCACTGAGAAGTCCTGGTGAGGGCTAGCCTCTGGAACACCTGGGTTCGGGGGCTCAAAGGCCGACAGAACTCTTTCCCTCCAGCCTGCATCTTGGCTTGTCTGAGTTGGCTTTTTTCTCTTCTCCTGCAGAGGAGTCTCAATCTCTGTGATTCAGAAGATAACCCTTGGATAGTTTTAGCTTGGACTCAAAATGTAGGCCCACTGCTCATTCAAACTGCAGATTAAAAATGTCCCAGGGAAGGATTTTAATGGGCCAGACTTGGGTCACGAGATCATGTCTAGTCCAATCATTGTGGCTGAGGCAAAAAAGGGACTATAATTGCCTGGTCCAGGAATGTGGGGAAGGGCAGGGTACTAAGACTGGCAGCATGACCAGGACCACATGATTACAGGGTAACAGGAGCAGTTCCCCAAAGGAAGGGATGCCAGGTTGCCGAAACCCACAGGTGTTTACTTTCAGTATTACACTGGTTTCTTTCTGATGGTTTTCCCATGGCTGAGAAGTTAGTTTTTATATCATTGCTAAATGGTTTCTAAGCAGTTCATTAGGCTGATCGCTCCATCAAATTAAATTAACAGCTTCTTTCTTTTCTTCCTAAGTGAGTCTGTGTGTGAAGACAGAACCTCTAGGTCACAACCCATTTTTTTGAAAGAAAAACCAAAATGATTGTTTTTTATGATCATAGTTGCAAGGCAAGATGAAGAAAGGGCTAATGGCTATTTTATTTTTTAATATAGATAATTAAATGAAAAAAATCATTTTTTCCTCCCAGAATTGTTTAGATAACTGCTTAAATTTCCACTTCAAATGCCATGTACGTCCAAGCTCAGGCTTTTGCGCTGAATGATCAATTTCTGCTGTCTCTTCATGATTGCTTTTTTGGATAACTGCATTAAAACAAGGGCTTTCTAAATGTAAAAACATGACATTTGCCTTCAGTAACCGTTTAAAAAACTTTTTTAATTAAAAAAATTTTTTGATCCCAATCTCCCAATTCACCCCCCCCCCCCATTTTCCCCCTTAGTGTCCATACATTTGTTCTCTACATCTCTGTCTCTATTTCTGCCCCGCAAACCGGTTCATCTGTACCATTGTTCTAGATTCCACATATATGCGTTAATACGCGATACTTGATTTTCTCTTCCTGCCTTCAGTAACCTTTAGCTTTCCATTTGGAATTCTTTGCTCGCCTCCCTGTGCCTGTCCTGTCCTTCAAGTGCCTCTTTGCTATTCCTATCAAAAGGTACTATTAAGAAAAAACCTTGTAACAGGCATTTAAGCACAGTTTGAATTTGCCAGATATTTTTGCCTACCAAGAGCACTTGCAAAGAAACTTAACTTTGTGGAATAAAGGGCTTTGTCCTGGATAAGGAATTTTGGGAACACAGTAAACACCAAGGAAATATTTTTGGTTGGGGGAGATTTTTATCACAATCCTGAAGTCCCGCCATCTAGGTATTTGCCTGCTTTATTTAGATTTGAGACTAGTCTTGATTATAATTTTATCTGCCTTAAACCAAACAAACAGACAAAAAGCAAAAAACAACCCCAAAACAAACAAACCCCCACCTTCCTCAGATCATGGTCCACTTTATCCAGATACACTTAACTAGCCCTACCTACAGGGCTCGAAAAAAAAGCCAGACATTGAGTTGTAGGGTTGTTTGAACGTGAGACGATCTCTTTGCTGCATGCAAAGTACCCTGGACTTTGAGTCAGGACAGCTAGCTTCTAGCTAGTCTTGGTCTAACCAGGAACTTATTTGACCCTGGGCAAGTCACTCTCCAGGGCCTCAAGTTTACTTGTTTATAAAATATGGTTGGATAAAATAATGATTAGATGGTTTCTAAGGTCCCTTCCAACTCTTATTAACTGTTCTGACTCTCATTAATTTATGTAAAACACTCATCCAATGGAAATGCAAGTCTCTCTCCCCCAAGGACATGTGAGCATGAAATCAGACAGTGCATGTAAAATGCCCAGCCCAGAGCAGATGTTCAACAAACCACCACTAATTACTGTACCACGTGGTTCCTGTATCTTGGTGTTTATGGACTGATGTTGTGTCCTGTTTGCTTTGTTGGTAATAGCAGCCTTACTGTGACAGTAGTCCAAACACACATATATAGAATTCTTACCTAGAGCCAAGGATCCCCTGCCATGTGATGCATATAAGATACTATTGTCAACATTTCCCATGGGTCAAAAACCCTAGTCCTTTAAGAATTGAGGAGAATGTTTTGCTGAGGCAGGAATGGTGAACACGTTGCAAAGCAGCTGTCCTTCCTCATCTTGTGTTCATGGCTTGCTTTATGAATCCATCATCATTCCCTTTTACTGAGTACAGACAGGGCCCAGAGCCCCTCTCATCACAGTGTCTTTGGTGGCACGATCCCTCTTGGTGCCCTAGAAGTCACTGGCTCCTTCTCCGGTAGCTGCATGCGTAGTCAAATGCCACCCATGGGTGGTGGGTCTCTTTCCTTCTGGTAGTGTCCTTCTGGGGCTTTTTATTGGACTCTGTCATGAGGACAGATGGCTTCCTATGATTTGTTCCTGTGTTGTAGGAATTACCGGAATTCTAGGTGGTTGAATTTCTCCTTCTGCCTCTGGGCCTCAGTTGGCTCAGGTATGGAATTGGGGTGGTCATTCTGCCTCACAGGCTTCCTGCCGTGGAGATTAAGTGAGAGGTGTGGCGTGAAATGCCTACACTGTGCCTGGCATATAGTAGATGCCTAAAATATGTTTCTTGCTGAACTCAGTACCTGATACCTGAGTGAATTTCTTTCCCAGCCCAGAAAACTTCAATTCCCTACTTCAGGATGAGTTAAGTAACAGCTCCCCGCACGCAGTCCAGCCTTCTCTTTGCTTGCCCTGGCTGTGTGGTACCAGCTGCATTAGGAACTTGCCCTTTTTCCCAAACAGGCCCTGCCTAATCCTGCCTTCATGCCCTGGCTTGTTCTGTTTCCCTTTCTTTGAAGGTCTTCTCTTTTCTCTATGGCTGTGTAAGGTCTACAGGCACTCAAGGCCACACACACATGGCGTCACCTCCTTCCCTGATTTCCCCAAAGAGCATTTCAGCTATACGTCTCCCATTCATCAAGTCGTTCAACAAATGTTGATTGAGGATCACTTATGTACCAGGCGTTGTGCTGAGGCAGACAAGGTCCCTGGTCTTATGAATGCATCATCTAGATGGGAAGAGATAGCCTTCAGAGTTCCCTTTCTAGAAGCTGGAAAGGCACTTTGCCTTTTTATCCATCTACCTTCGACCTCATGTTATACTTAATTGTGTTTATGAGTCTTATTTTTCCTTTCTGTCAACTCTGCAAGAGACCGGACTATCTCTTATTTGCTTCTGTAGTCCCCATGACATCTGACATCTACCTGTGGATATGGGTGCTTGTTGCCTGTGTTTGTTAGAAGCAAGCATGTATATTCTGGGATTAAAAATTAAGCTTTGGGGGAATAGATAAGGCTCACCCGTAGGTCCCTCAACAGGTCCTGGCTGTAGAGTCGCTTGTAAAAAGAGACTGGCCAGAGTGTGAGCCACTTCTGCAGGCAGAGACCTCTGCTCTCTCCTCAGTCACAACTGTCAGCTCTGTCTAGATGCCTGATGGACTCACCAGCCTTGGCTTCTCGGCCCTGTCTAGATTTACACTGTGGGCTAATCTCCTCTGGCCTCAGCCTGTTTCCCTAAAAATCAGTTTCTTCCTTGTCTAAATTGATGTAACTGTTCATCTTCTCTGATGGTTCACCTGACTTAGAATCCTTGATCTTTTTCTATTCAGGCTTGTCTCACTATCATCCGTATCCTGACATGCTACTGAGATGCTATAATTACAGAAGACAGAGTTTCTCAACCACAGCACTATTGACATTTTGGGCTGGATAATTCTTTGTTGTGGGAGGCTTCCCTGTGTGTTGTCGGATGTTTAGCAGCATCCCTGGGCCTCTACCCACTAAATTCCAGTAGCAACATCTATCCCCAGTTATGGTAACCAAAAATATCTCCAGACATTGCCAAATGTCCCAGGGGGCATGGCATTGCATCTGGTTGAGAACCACTGACCTAAGGCTATACCCAGGGATCTTTGAGGTCAGTTAGATTAATCCCCCTTCTCTCATTTCACAAACAAAGTCACTGAGGCCTAGAGGAGGGAAATGAGTTGCCCAAGATCGAACCACAGATTGGCAGTGATGGAGGCCATAGACTTTGTATGTTTTCTATCTTAGTCCAGTGCTTTTCCTTAGCATGGTGAAATCTCCTTAAGAGACAGTGAAGTAAAGTGAAAAGGTAGTGACTTTGGAGAGAGACAAACTGGGATTAGAATGGAGATCAAGTCATTGGTTGGCTGCATGACCTTGGGTTCTGAACCACTCTGAGCTTCCATTTCCTCACATGCAAAGGAGGGGTGATAAATTCCCACCTCACAGAATTGTGTTGAGGACTAAACGAGATGTTTGTAAAGCTCTAAAATCTTAGCTGGTATGCAGTTAATCTAAGTAAATGCTGGTTCCCTCCTCCCTTGTATGTAGTGCTATAAAAGTGGCAAGCATACCATTGAGAAGTAGAGTTGTTGCCAGCAGGACTCAGTGCCCGTGGAAGATAGGGCTGATAGGCAGTGCTTTCCAGTGGACAGTGTTAAAAATGCAGGTAGTGGAATTTGGTGTCTATAATGGAAACAGCCAAGTAGTTTTCCAGTTTGGAAAATAACTGGCTGTGTTGAAAGCTGACTCATTTGACAGAGCGGTTTCCTCTCCCCCTCTTTCCTGAGGGTGCTTCTCTGATGATTATATCTTATCTCTTAACATCCTGTGTCTCTTTCTTCCCCCAGAAGAATGTTATTATTACAGACATGCCTAAAAGGTAAAAAGGAGCATTTAGAGCCCAAGTTGAGGACTGTATCCTAGCCTTCCCTTGTATCAGATGAATATAATGGTATTTTCTCTCCTGGAGATTTGACTGCTATCGGGTAACCTGGGTTCTGGTGTTAGTCTGGCCACAGACAACCCTAATATGATGCTTTGAAATTTTCACAGTTTTCATGATGAGCATTTTTTTATCCCCAGGGTGGCCTGATTGTAGTGGTTCTCAATCCTGGCTGCACATTTTAATCACCTGAAAGTTCAAAACAAAACAACAGCAATGAAAGGGTGACAACCGTGCGTGCACGGTTGTGTATTTGGAGATGCATCTTGGGCATTGGTGATTTTGTTTAAAGTTCCCTACGTGACTCCAGTGTGCAGTTAGGGTCAAGAGTCACTGCCTATTTTGACACCAGATGTCCCATATCTTTGATAGGAAGATGAGGCTCAGGTAGTTAATTTTCTTATCCTAGGTTGAAAAGGCAGGAGGAGGAGAAGCCAGGTATTGTGAATCCTGATCTCATCTACTGGCCTTTCCACTTTCCACTCTAGTACATTACTTCTCTGCTCAGGGTGTGATCTGGAAACTTCAAGAAACAAAACTTGTTTGAAAATTATAAAGCACTATATTAGGGTTATTTGTCAGTGGCCAGACTCACACTAGAACCCGAGTTACCAGATGGCAGTCAAATCTCCATGATCCCAAGGGAGAAAATGTTATTCTAGTCATCTGATAGGAGCAAAGAAAGTGGCTTCTTACTCAAGAACCTCAGTTTTCTTATCTGTAGTGTAGGATAGGATTGGACCTCCGTAGATGTGCTTTCCTAGAGGGAACATTAGCATTTGGTAAGGAAGGAACTTGCCATCTTGTCTCTCGATGAGGACAAGTTGATTTTTGACACTATTTTAGTGATATTCATGCCCACTTGCGTAGGGCCTTGTTGACCCCCTTTTAGCGTGTATCAGAGTGTTACTCAGCAGATAACCTGAACAGGGCTGTAAAAGGTGCAAAGATAAAAAGTAAGGAACATTAGAGCCTATATATTTCAACTTTCACACCAGTGGCATCTCCTCAACCGGGGTTTGTTCTGACTCCAGGGGCAGCCTAATCCTACCATGGGGATACTTTGAGCGTTGAGAACTCCTTGTTTAGTCCCAGAACTGATCCTGGTCTTGTCCGCACAGAAAGCTAGCTCCACTTCCCGGAACAGCCATGAGGATCCTTCTCCAGGCTGACCCAACTGTTTTGCAGGGGATCTGCTTTTCAGTCCGCTTTCCAACCTGCTTCCTGCTCTTTAGCCTGGATCTATTTTAAAGGAGCCCAAAGTGACTCTTCCTCCCCTTCTCCTTTTGGGCTAATCCTGTCTGGATTAGTGATCACTCATGCCCCAAGAGGATAGATCGGCTTTCCCAAAGGTGTGGCAGGTGTAGCTTGAATCATTCTATTTTCGGTAGCTCTGGTATTACAGAAAGGCAGAGAACTGTTTGCTTGTGATTTTCCTGTCCACCACGTATCGTAACCTGGTTAACAGGGAGATGAGCAACGTAAAGCCTTTGGATTCCAGGCAGAATCTCGGCTCTGTTACTTACAAGACTGTGAGGAGGTTGTGATATCCCTTTAAGTGTGAGATTCCTCATTTCTTAGCAGGCCACTGTCATGATATAGAAGATATGAAGTGTGCTTAACATAGTAAGTGCTCAATGCATGGTAACCTGTGCTCTTGTAGCCATTATGATCATTATCCCAACTATTTGATGGTAAGGTGACAGAGATCAGTTTTCTCCACGTGGCAGCTGGTGCTAAGGGCTTCTTCATTCAGAAGCACCCTAGATGCTGGAGGTGACTGCAGGTGGGTCTGAACAGTGACTGGAGCTTCACACAAGTCTGCTAGCTTCTTTCCCTTCCCCCAGCCCTTTTAAACCATGGCAGTCGCTGCCTGAAATGCCACTGTTATTTGAGACCTCTGACCCCTGCTAATGTGCAGAGTCCTCTGGGAAAGAAAGCACTTGAAGCCGTTCTTAATCACTGGTATTTAAGTGTCAACAAATGAGTGGAAGAATAGATTTCAGGCAGGAAGGGGGGGTCATGTGGTCTGAGGGCCAAGATTATTTATAAGGCTGGTCTAGATTTGGTTTTGGTTGTGACCTGCACATCACAAATATACCTGGACTCCAACTTGGGGATGTCTGGAAGACATCCCCTGTGAGCCATCCAGTTCCCTAGGGGTACTGTGACCACTGCAAGTCGAACCCTGTTCCTTATGCAATTGGAACCATGGCCCTTGAAAACCAATACCATTCTGTCTTTTTGTTGCTGTTACCTTACTTGGATGAATAACTCACAATGATCTAGTTCATCTGAAATGACTTGTTTGAAGAGCTGTTTGTGAGTCAGGAGTACTGGTCACCACTAAAAATGCACTGAACTTAGGCTTAGCAAGAAGAAAATAACAGTTTAGAGCTCTGGCTTCAGAAATGGCACAAAAATGGAATGGACAAATATGAAAAGTAGATAATGGATCCACAGTGATTTAATTCTTGGTGATATTTTCATTTTATGCAAATACCAAAAGAAAAAAAACCTGGTTATTTGAAAGAAAAACAGGAACCAAGAAAAATATTTAGTGTTTGATCAAGCAAAAATCCTTTCACACATCTGCCAAGAGAGTTAAAACAAATAGAGATGTTAAATAAAAGGCCCAGGTACCAAAGAGCAAAATTTAATGAAAGCCAGAACTGTTAAGTATGGATTCCTGTTGAGAAAAATGTCAGTCTCTTTCAGAGTTTTCCCGTTGCTCTATTTTTAAGAAAAGTGTAGTAAAAATACATAATACAAGTTAACTTTTTTCTTACTTTTGTTTTCCCCATCACCCCTCCATCGATGAAAAACATCTTCTGCTGGAGTCTTGGACCCCCACATAGCATAGACCCTCATTTCTAGCATTGGTGGTCTCTTCCTATCAGATCATGTTACTGGCGAGCTCACTGGCTGAAGAGGCATCTTACCAGGCCAAAGGCAAAAGGTCTTTGAAGCAAGTTGATGGTAGAGGGTTATTTCCAACTCCTCCCAAACGCAGACTCCCTAATGGTGGCTCATATCAGATTCTGCAGTGGTAGGTTAAGGGTTGGGAAGGATCTGGTGAGAGGTCAAGGGATGGGGAGGACACCAGCTGGCAGTAGCAAAAAGTGACAATCCATCTTGAGGGTCCTGCTTCACGTACCATGCCCACATTGACACGTGAGAGACTGAACAACAACACTTGAGTTGAAAGGGCAAAGAGTTTGATGGTTCTTTGCTATGGCTGATGAAAGGAGGATGGAAGAGACATAGAGATGGTGGGTGTCCACAGAGAGAATCCACAGATGAAGCCAGTCATGCTGCCTCCACTTGTAGGTAGGCTCCAAAACCTTTAGTTTGTCAATTGCTAATGATAACCCGTAGCAGAGAGACTGGATAGAAGTAGGGAGTAAGGGAAAAAGCCAGAATATGGTGATCAATGAGAGCTGATGACACATGGCACGCACTGAATCATGCACCTAGGAGAGTGGCTGCTGGAGAGCTGGAAGCCGATTGCACCAAGAATGAGAGTTGGGATCTCCAAGATAGCTATGTGCCTGGACACACCTCCCCAAGACCCCAGCCATAGTTGTAGTCAGCCTGGATTTCTCTCCATAAACCCTGTCACTTCTCCAATCTTGTTTTCATTCAGGTTGTAGTCACAAACATGGGCCTGTTGATTCTGGTCATTGGAATACAACGTCCTCATTCTTTCTTAGCCAGGGGGAAGGTTGGCCTCCTTGGGTGAGAAGTTTGGGTCAGGAATCTTAAGGTCCCCCAGTGTTATTATCAATGTATTCCATCTCCCTATCCTCCTTTGAATCATTCAGCCTGGGGCATTTTACTTTCTAAAGATGACAGGAGGTCATCTGGCTACCTGCTAAAACACCACTTTTATATGGACCTAAAAACTCAAGTTTCCTAGGTCACCAAAACTCTAAGATTCATACTTGGTCTCTCAGTCGTAGGACAGGGCACACCGTGGAAGGTTCTATTGCTTGTGGGCTTTGATGAAGCTTCCTCTTCCAAAGTTCTTCCATCAGCTTTCTTTTGCATTTAGCTTGTATAACATTTCCCCCCCACATCAGATGCTCTGAAGAGAGGGTCTATTCTACAATGGGGTTCCTGCTCAGATGTCAAGCAAATGACAGGTGAGAATCAGGGGTGCTATCTCCCTGGATGTCAGCTCTTCTCAAGGCTCTACGTGGTTCAGGAGGCCAGTTGCCCTTCAGCCACCAGAGTGCCTTTAGGGCTTGAGCGTAGCAGAAGGACACAGTCCGCATGGCTGAGCTTGACTCTGTGAAGAAGCACACCATTCCACCGAAGGCCTATGAGATGGCTGTTACACATTCAAAGAAGCTTTATCTGAGCCTCTGGCAGTAACTTCACGAGTCCTCTTCTGACTGCACACCTGCCTTTACCTTCTCCGCCACCCTGGGTCTGAGTTGCTTCATACGTGTTCTCAACTAAATCAGTGCCTAGGCAGTGCCCTGTGTGTGGGAGGCAGCCCACTCCTGCAACAGCATCGGTCTCCACCCACGGCTTGGGGCCGAGGTGTGGAGGGGAATCTGGAGAGCTCCCATGATGAATTCGTTTGAAAATTGCTTTTTTCCTTTTGCTTGCTTGTCAGGTGGAACGAATCTTGAATCTCCAACCTGAAAACTAAACTAAAAACTAAACTAAAGTGGGATGGGTAGGGAGTTGGGAGTAAGAAGGAAAAGGAAGGGGCCTAACAGAACCTGCAAACCATGGATATTAATACGAAAAAATATATAGTGCACACACTAAGACGCATGAATAACCAAATTCAAAGAAAACAGGACAGCTTTCTCATTAGTGCGCCAGTGACTCCACGTTCAGAGACACAGGCTCTATGTAACAGGGTTATTCTCCCCTTATTGCAGTACAGTGTTATTTGTCATCCTCACTTAGCAAAAGGAAAAGGGTGAAAGAACATCAGAAAAGGAAAAGGGGCCGCAAAATGTTTTCTCAATTCTTCAGGAAAATCTGTTGAATCATCCTCCTTGTGGTCATGGTGGTTGGTGGCGGTGGCATTTCATTTTGTTGTTTTTGGCACTGAGGGGTTTGGGATGGAACTGGGGGAGCCTGGGCATACTCCGCAAGGGGTCTCCGTCTGCTCCAGTTACAATCCGGTGGCTCCCAAGGGCATCCCTGAACTGTGGCTCATGCAGGGGATCGATTGCATGGACTTGGGGAAGTCATGGCTGACCACCCGGCCGTTCTCTCCACTACCGCCACCACTGGCTCCTGCCCCGCTGTTTCGGGGGAGTGTCGATGTCCGTATGGCTTCGTTGATGGATTGCTGTGGGATCAAACAGAAACCCTTTTCAGGAGGACCGGGGGTTCTTCCCCAGGTCCTTGGCAGTGATTGGCAAGGAGAATGAGTCAACACTGGACTTAAAATGTCACCCCACTCTCCTCCCCGTCCAACTTTTTTCCAAATGTGTAATGCTAGTCTTGACTTCCCTCGAACCCGCAAAACTGTTTTGTGGCTCTGGACAAGTCTGATCCCCTCTCTGGACCTCACATGCTCTTGGTTTAGTGAGGTGTGCTGGATTGGGTGATCTCTAAGATCCTTTCCTGTTCTTATATTCTGTGATTTCTAAAGGTACAACAGATCCATGGTAGTATTGATGATAATAAACATAGCAACACGACCAAGTAGAAGACTCTAGAAATGGGGTTTAGGAAACTTGGGTTTTAGCCCTGGTTCTGACATCAGCTAGTTGTGTGACCTTGTGCTTGTTTCCTTATCTCTCTAGACCTTTTAAATCTCCATGTTTGTCAAAATGTAATTATCTATGCACCTACTGATTCTATTAGCAAGAATGGTACTATACTGCATGAAAAATGAGTTGAAATGTTAACAGAAAATTGAGGGTGTATCACTGTTAGCTGAAAATTTAAAACTACCTCTGATCAGAGAAAAATGCTATCCTACCTCTAGCAGTATGTGTTAAGGGAATGTCGGACTTGTTTGAATAATACAGTCAGCATAATGTAATTGGAAAGAAGCGTGTGCTAAAGAAAGTGAGAATGAATTCCAAAGATCAATATCTGCACGTCATCTGCTTCCCATCAGCACATGTAACCTGTACTTCTAAACCGACACATCAGATCAGTGCTACTGATTTGTGAAGGCTTGTGACTTCTAGAACGTTGGAATTCTAGATGTGAAAAGAACTCCAGTGATCACCCCAGGATCAGATGAGTTAGAGAGAATGGTCAAGACTGCAGTCTGTAATTAGAAGCATATCCTATTAGACAAGAGGAAGTGTTCTGTTCCAAGATCCTTTCGAGAAAGAAACTTCATGACATGAAATTTAAACCCTCTTCCTATCACTTCCAACTTCCCGTTGAAAGATACCTATAGAAATTTTGAGGTAGGGCTTAGTTTCTTGGTGGGAATCAACACAGAGGAGAATGAGTTGAGGGGTATATGAGTTGAGAGGTTTCTTTCTCTAAGATCAACCTACCCATCCTTCAAGACTCAGTTTATTCCTACCTCCTTGAAGTTGTCTTAGACTGCCCCAGCAAGTCCTGCCCCCAACCCCTGCCAGTACTCATGCATTATATATTTGCTCGCAATGATTCTGCTTCAGGTATGTAACTTCCGTCTTCTTTAAGAGAACTAAATGTCTGGAGAAGGGCAAGGGCCGTGTCTTCTCAATCCTTAGCTACCTGCCAGTGTGTCTAGCATGTTGTTAGAGGCCCCATAGATATCCTTGAATTTGTCTAAGAAAAGCCAAACACATAGGGCCATTCTCAAAAAGTTGATGGCTTCCTCTTTTGCACATCGGCATGATTCTAGTGATCAGAGAAATCAGTCAACCTGCTGTGGCCTCACGGATGTAATCAGGGCAGTTTTGACCCAATTGTTACTCTTTCTGCTATACTATGCTGGGAGGATCCTCTTATTACTGGCAGTTCTGACAGTGTTTTAAAATATTCTTTCTTTTAAAAAATCCATGATTCAGACAGATCTGCCCCATATGATGCTCCACCCACATGGGTTCTGTCTCCTCTTCAGACTCCTGGATGTGATTTATTTACATTCTGCCTGGTTGTCCTTCACTGAAGAGGAAGTGTGACCTGGATAGCATTCTTCTAAGTCAAGGTCACATAAACACCACTGTGATGCTCTATGGGGGAAATGTGAAAAGAAAACATGATGAATCCATGGTTACTTATTCTCACTTTTAAAATGTTGAAAAGAAAATAACTTTTTATTTTTGTGTGTGGGCAGTGTGGAACCTTCTATGGATTAGCTTGGAATGTCTATCTTCTGATTTTCCTTTGCCACACCCCTTCAATTAAAAAAAAAAGTTTAAAGTTCATACAGATCACCCTGGGCTTTGTTTCTCAAAAGGTCTCACCTATTTCCGTAATATTCCATGGAATTTGGTGGTACTTGACAAATTCACCTTAAAGGAGAAGGCTGGTGTCATAATCTATTGGTGCCTATCGAAATCTGAGATAATTTAGCCAGGCATGTAGCTAAAACCCTCCAAGTTCATGTCATTGAGAATTTGTTTTCAAGGAAGGTGAAGGATTCTCAGAGGTCACTGACTCCATACTGACATTGATGGTGGGGATTACCTACTTACTGGTTTTCTTTCTAATCTCAGGAGAAGGGAGGAATAGAGTCAAAACTTTGGCGTGGGAAGCACTGCTAAAAATGGCTATTTCACTAGTTCTCAAACTTGGCCACATGTTGGTATCATCTGGGGAGTTCTGGGGAAAAAAAGCACTGATGCCTGAGACCTACCCCAGGGATGCTGACTTAATAGGTATGGTGTGTGGCCTGGACATGTGGAGTTTTAAAAACTCCCCAGGTGATTTTAATACACAAGCAAGGTGGAAATACACTGATAGAGCTGATTTCACTTTATAGAGAAACTGAGGACTTGTTACTGACTTGTTTCAAGTTACAGTTATCTGTGACCTAGGGTCAAAGTGGATGACCTCCTGACTGTGTGTCCTTCTCCCCCCCTGTAGCTAACCAGTCGTAAGCTGATGTCATTTCTCCCCTTGCCTCTAGGAACTGAGGTTCTCTCCTGTCCATCCTTGACATACCAGCCATTCTTTAAGTTCATCCTTATAAATTGTTTTTGAAACCGATACTCAGGGAGAAAAGGGTGAGTGAAAGGTCCAACCTCAAAGTCCCCCAAGTTGGTGCTTCAGAGACTCATTTCTCCAACAGTGATTACATCCTAACTTCTCAGCTACTTGCTTTTCTAAGAAAAGTCTGCCCAGCCTCTGCATGTCATAGAACAGCCTAATAAAAGCTCAGCCCTGGGTGATGACCTCATCCTAGCGTGTGTGCTGAGAGCCAGAGGGACCGCCTGCTGTGGAGGTTGGCCCCCCCCCTCCACCTGACCAAGTCACTCAGCTGTGCGTTAATTGCAGGGAAATGTGCAAAGCCTCAATGTGTGGTTTCCACACAGCCCATGTCAGCACAGCCCCTACAATTATGAAAAGTCAGTAGGCTCTCCTGGGGGTGGGAGTGGCTGGGGATTATTTCTTTGGGGGAGCAAGGTGGTGAATAATAAACACCCTGGTTGTCCTTAATATCAACTAAGGGCTCAGGTTCCTGTCTGTTTTCCTGGGCAGAGGGGAGGGACAGGACATCTGAGACTTTATTCAATTTGGAGTATGTATTGGGTTTTATATTTCTGCTACTGTATGACAGTTTCAATTATACTGAAATGTTGTGGTCGCCTGAAGTCCCTCTCTGAGTCCCCAACTCTCCCATGCTCTCCTTTTCCCTCAGTCTTCCTGTGTCCAGTCTCCCTGGCTTTCCACTCATTTCTGGGCAAGAGTTCTGGTCTTTGGCTCTGTGATACTTGTGCATCCTTTGGTAGCAGTTATCTTCCCCTGGTTAATTCTTTTCCTGTTTCAAGTCTGTTAAACATCAGTTTCTCAGGGAAACCTGTCTGTCCTGCCCCACACTCCATTCCCCGATCAGGACTTGAGAGCATGGACCTTTTTCTTCGAACACTCATTGAACATAAACGTATTTGCTTGTTTCTCTCTTCCAATTAAATTCTCAGCTTCCTGAAATCAGAAGTTGTGCCTGGTTTGTTCCTGACTGTATCCCCAGCGCTGAGCAATGCCTAGCAGGCAGTGGTGCTCCATATGTCTCTGTGGAAGGACTGCCTGCAGGGTGCCCTCCCACCATCCATCCCTGTGACACTTGTTCTGTGTCCTGCTCATATGACATCGAAGGGGAAAGGGTCTCAATAATGCACAAGCAAAGGATCATATCCCATGGATGGCCTCAACAGCTAGATCAGGCAAACCTAAGGATAAGGGCTGCATCTTATGTCTCTGCACTGTGGGTGGGGTTTTGACGGGAGGTAGTAGGTGATAAAAATTATCTGTTGCCATGTGGTTGGGGAGGAGAGAGAAATTTATGAGAAGTAGCTTGGCTGGTACCAAGAGCCCAGGCTATGCAGGGGCTGTGCTGGAGGTCTAATTCCTGTTCTTCCAGCTCCGAGCTTATGTGACCTTGTTGGAAAAACTACTTAGCTTCTCTGAACCCATATTTCTTCATCTGTTGAATTGCAAGAACAGGGTTAATGAAAGTGTATATAAAGTGCTTTGAACATGGAAGTTACTGAAAAGATATCTTTCCTTTATTCCTTCCTTTCTTCTCTCGCCTTCCTTCCCTTCTTTCTCTTTTCCACCCCCTTCCTCTTTCTTCTCTTTTTCATGCAGAGCGGGGGAGGGCTCCTTATACACTCTTGAGAAGTAGGAGGCTGATCATGAACTAGGTTTAGGGGCTCCAGGTCTTAAGAGTTGGCCACATACTGTGACTAAGGAAAGAAACAAGAGGGAAGATTCTTGCCAAAGGCCCTGGACACTGTCATTATGGTCCACTGTGTGAGGCTGGAGGCTGCACTTCTGGAAAGAGTTAATCTGCCTTTGGAGAAGGCAAAGTACAGAATAATAACGAGAACTGCAAACCTGGAAAGTCTGAGAGGCAAGCAGAATGTGATCACTTATCTCCTTTGGCTAAGAGATAAGTTGATGGAGCTTTGAAAATTAAGGGTTGGGTTAACTAATAAGGACCGTAGAGGCATCTTTTCTGCAGGTGGAAGATTAATAATTCTATTAGGAGCCTCGGTGAGTTGGACAGAAGTTATGCCAACCAATGGAATCAACTATAGAAGATTGTGATGAAAGACCTTGCATTAATGATTCTAAGAGATCCTGATGTTGGCTCCTGAGGAATTCGATATTTTCTTTGGAAAGGGAAGGGTGAGAATGTCTCCCAGAAGTTGTGACGTGATTCAGTGGCCTCTTAGAAGGATTCTTGTCTTTACCTGAATGTTGTGACTTCAGCAGTGAAGGTCAACATTGTACAGGTTTAAGAGAGGATCTTAGTCATTAGCCACCCTGGTACCACCACCTGGCACTGACTATGATTAGTGGGACATGGTCATCCCATAGTAAGGGCCGGAAGTCCAGCTTTTCTGCTTGGGGATGCCTGGTCTCATCAGATCTTGGGAGTACAAACAGATGGGAACAAAAGCACTTTGGATGGTGTTGTGTGTGCTTCCAGGCTGGGCGGTTTTGATGGTTGTGTTTGCTTAACCTAACAGCAGCTCCTTCCAATGCCTCACTTCATCCTCCAAGAGATTTTCTCTAGATACAATTCCATGTTAATTTTTACTAATACCCTATGTATGTGGGATGTCCAAAGAGAAATCAGACACACCTTCTTACCTTAAGGAACTGACAATCTCTGTAGCTTAAAAAAGCCTAGGACATATAAGTAGGGGCTATAAAAGGGAAGTCTTAAGGAAGCTGTAGCTGGCCACTAATAATAATATATTATTATTATAAATTCTAGTTATTATTATTTATTGAGGGCTTACTATGGCCCAAGCATTTTGCAGAGCCCTTTATATCAGTTTTTTCATACAAACCACAACAGTTTTATCAGGTCTATACTACCACTAGCTCCATTTTATAGAAAAGGAGGATCAGAGAGCTACTGAAACTTGTTCAAGATGACACAGTTAACATGAGGAACAGGCAAGATTTGTGGTCAGACATTCAGTCGCCAGAGCCTTGCTTTAGACCCTACACTGCAGTATGTTCTAGGGGAGTTCCTACGATGGGTACTGGGCCAATCCTGCGACACTGGTTTGTGTCATGGCCCATGGGGAAGGTTTTGGAGGGTTGTAAAAGTTGTGCTCACCCAGTTCGTCTCCTGTTCCCCTTGCTGCCTCTGGAGTAAACTTTCCTCACTTTGGAGGGTAAGATAGGAAAGTCTTTAGGCTTATGTTTTGGATGGAGTAGGCAAAGAAAGCTTTTTAGGTTCTAGGAGACTTTGCTGTGTCCAGCCAAGCTCCTTGGAGGTCTGCACTGCCTTTAGGATCTGAGGCCCATGCTTTTGCTGTGCTTTGTCCTTTCTGAGAGGACCTGGATTTGAATGACCTGTTCAAGGGTAGGATGGAGGTGCTCCTAGGTTCCCTGGCTGAATACCATCACATTACCATCCCTTAATTATTTCTTGTTATTATATCTTGGGAAGTTGCCTTTTAAATGGGTCCTATGGGACAGAAGACAGGGAGAGGGATTGACCTGCATAAAGACGCATGGGTGGAAAGCATGAGATTCTAGGAGAGCAAATCCTACCGATGAGTCCTCTTAGTCTAGTCAAGCGAAGGTAACAGCCTAGGGTTCATTGTTCAGAATGACTGTGCTTCTTTCCACTTCTGTTGGTTTGAATCCCACTTGTCCTTCCTCTTAATTTCTGGTTCTTCCTAGAAGCCTCCTCTATTTCCTCCCTCCCGGATATCCCTATAGGCCTTCCTCCCTATGTCACAGTTTGGTTCCCTGGGTAGTTTTTCTGTGTCACTCTTTGTTAAAAATGCTGAAGGTTACAGATTGTGTCTTAGTGCTCTCTTCCTCCTCATGATGTCTTGCTTATGTGTTGCTCACATGAAGAACACTTCCTTCCAAAAATATTTTCTTACTGAAACTAAGTGATGACATGTGAGGGGCCTTCAAGGCCATGTAATCCAAACTCCCTTTGGATACTTGAATCTATAGCCTTGTCAAGAATTACTCAGCCTCTGTGTGTACCTCCAGTGATGAGCTGCTGGCTGCTTATTGGGATAATCCATCCCATTTTGGGGTAGGTAGCTCTGAAAGAAAAGTAGATCTCACTTACTGTGTTCATATCTGTTCTCCATAGCTTTTCGTCCTTAGTTCTTGTTGTATACTTTGGGACCCCACAGAACTAATATGTTTTCTTTCCCCCCTGAAAAATCTTCATGTTTTTACAGACAGCTCTCATATTGTCCATAATTCTTCTCTTTTCCAGTTAGTTGCCTTCAGCTATATTTGATGTAGTTTGGGGTCATCAAATTAATGTGCTTACCATTCTGGGGGGCATGATCCTCTTTGCCAAAGTCCACCTTACCATATGGTGGCTAAGGAAAGACCTCCCTCACCGAGCATGGCAAGATCATCCACCTTGTAGAGGGAGGATACCAACCCGCCCCCACCCCACCCCATCTTGGGAGCTACACTTCAGTTAACGTGACCTCAGGGAGAATCTACCTTTGTAGCAATCACTCTTGCCTCACACTATCTTGAATGCCCACTTAACCGCTAACTTTTCATCTCAGCCCCCCATCTCTGGCTGATGCATTTGTTTTCTCAGGCCTTATGTTTACCCTGACACGTGCCATCTTCTTTCTTCTCTCACTGCTGTGTCTTTCCCTGTCACCTTCCTCAAAACAGCTTCCTGTCATCCCATGCCTCGGATTGACCTCAACCTCCTGCCACTCCCCACCCTTTTTAGTAAAAGGACTCCCAGAAAACCCAGCTGTATCACAGAACAAGTTAGGAAAAAGGCCTGGGAAGACGATGCCACCTTCATCCGCTTGGATTCGCTACGCGATTTGTAGCAGAACTCGATTAAGGCAACCAGCATGGCTAGTCCAAGTCCTCCGATCAGGATGTAGAACACGCCGGCCACATTGCTGAGGCTCAGAGCGCTTGTCTTGTCCTAGGAAGAGGAGGGGGTGGGGGGAGAGTCAAGTGAGCCAAGGGGCTAGAGACCTTCCAAGAAACAGCATTTTAACACACATACACTCAACCCCATCACCCTCTTTAACATTCACAATAGTTGGAAAGGCTTTGTATTTATTGACAGTGTGTTAAACATTTCCCAGGAAAAAATGTATGCGTGTGCGAGCATATGTGTGTATAACAATTTTCGAGCATCCCTGTTTACATTTAATGTATAGTTAGATTTCCCCTCCTCCCCAATGCACGTTTGAGGGTGGGAGATGACACAAGAAGTCAGGGCGGCTTCTACCAAGATCTGCACGCTTGCGCTTACTCCATTCTTTCAGGAAACTGTGACCCTTCCTTTTCAGCTCAGTTCCTGCCCCCCAACCCCGTGGCTGCTCAGCAACGCATTGGCCTTGCTTATTGTTTATGCCTGTGAGTGTTTTTCTGCGAGTTGGTACTTAAAATGAACTTTCTCCTAGATGTGCATTTGAATTCAATTTAATAAGACAGTTATTGTATGTATAATAAAGATCAACAAATGTATACCTTTAACTTACTGTGCTGAGTCCCAATTGAGGGAAAAAGAAAACTGTGGGGCTTGTAATAGAAAAAAGGCACTGAGATAGAAAAATGGCTCTGTTAAATCCTAATAATTATGCTTAATTGGAGTCATTTTTCTCGTTGAGGTGCTTGCTGAAAAACACTGTAGGCAGACTTGGGTAGCTGAATTTAGAAAGCTCTGTTGCCTGGGCTAAAAGATCTCGCACTGGTTCCGGATGAATAGGATCGTGGAACAGGGTACTTAATTCCTAGGGTCCTGGGGACAAGTGTCCATGTTCAGTAGGAGGTGGACAGAGCTCATTTCGTGGAGCCTGAGAAAGGTCATCGGTTAGTGAGACCATCCCTGAGTTCTGTCACCTCTAGTGGGGTTCAAAAGTGGGGGACTGAGGGACAACATCTCCCCAGGTGGTGAGAACAACCAAACAAAACTGCTGGTCATGGGAGAAGGTCATGGCTTGGGGAGAGGGGGATCAATCAAACTCTTGACACAGGCAAGAGAACATCTTTAAATCTTAGAAGCATACTCATCCCCAGATGTCACAGTGGCTCGAACACCTTTGTTTATATTGTTTGCTCAGGTACAAATTTCTCATCAAATCAAAACGAAATGCACGCCTCAGCTGGCACAGGCACATGGCATGGTTGGGAGGTTGGTTGGTGGCACTGGGTGGGATAAAGCTTTTACATCTCTCCATGTGTTCTTTTTCAGGTGGGGTTGTAGGCGAGCCACGCAAAAGGTGAAATGTCATGTCCTAGGGACTCCTCTGACATCTGCCTATTGGAATCTGGGCGTGGGGAAAGGGGCCAGTAATTGACCAAGTCAGTGGCCTCTGCCCTAGTTCTACTCGGTGCATTGTACAGGATTCAGCAGGGCTGAGCTTGGGGACTGCAGCTGGCAGATAGCAGCATCCCTTCCCTCCCCAGAAGCAGCCTGGGCCAGCAGAGCTGTAGGATTATCTAAAGCATACCCCTCTGGTGGCTTCCTGTATTGCTAAAACAGATGGTTCTTGAATATGGGTTACGCTTGGCAAGGCATAGTCTGGCTTTGGAAGCAGTGGAAATGATTATTCAAAGGGGTAGAATTTCTCCTCCTCTGGTATCACGGCCTGATAAAGGAAATGTGCAAAAATGAGTTGGGTGCTTGGTTCAAGAGTTGGCTGAACAAATTAATTCCCACTTGGCCTGATTTTTCAGAATGCTCAAAATGTCTCCCTCTTCGTTGTTTGGGAGTTCTGTAATTCTGCTGGAAAGTAAGTCTTTAGAGTTCTTGGAGGACTTACGGTTTATAGAAGTTCCTATAAAACTCTTCTGTGTGGTGGGGAGACATGTTAATATCTTATCAGCTCACACCTTAGAGAAGAGTGGTTGACAGTGAAGCTCGGAGAGAATGGATGGGGAGCAGGCCTGGGGGAAGGTGGTAGACAAGAAGGCTGGGAGGAAAGGCTTGAGTCCCGCTGACTTTACCAGCTGATTAGCCTTTCAGTAGCTGAAGTGCATCTTGCCTCCTGGTCACCAAAGTGGTTTCTGTTTCCTTCCTCATGGTCTTTGCAAGTTCGCTTTGGTTGTGGATTGTCTTCAAGGATAAGGGAGTGGTGGGCATCCTTTTCTTTTGTTACTGTCTTCAAAAAACCTTAAGAGGCCATCTGCCTCCCTGAATGTAAAAGGTGGAATGTCCATTTCTAATATATCTTGGAAGGAAGTATGGTCAGATCTTCATAGGGAAGTGAGAGTAGGAGGCATATTCTATGTATCTGCAGAAGGAAGAAGGTCCAATGACTGAGAATTTGATTGTATCTGGAGGTGGAGAGCATCCGTCACTTCTGAAGGAGGTCTCTCTGGTCCATGGGGATGGCAGTGTATGTTGGTGAGTGGACATATGCCACAGAAAGAGGGCAGCCAGATGGTATGGGCACTGCCACCTCTTGCAGGACACAGTGCTACTGATCCTTCTTTATGTTCACACAGTCCTGGGAAGACCTCTAGAATCAAGGGAGCACCTGGGCCCTATCACCACCAGTGTCAGAAAGCAAACTTAGATGAAGCCCTACTGTCTAAATTTGGCATAATTTGATAGGATTAGAATGAAGGGCTGATCTTGGTGTCTTCTTAGCTCACATAGTTGAGGAGTTTACATTTAGGCAAGGTTTCTAATTTCCCTTATGTGCGCCGTTGGCTTTTTTTTTTTAAACATCTTTATTGGAGTATAATTGCTTTACAATGTTGTGTTAGCTTCTGCTGTATAACAAAGTGAATCAGCTATACGTATACATATATCCCCATATCCCCTCCCTCTTGCATCTCCCTCCCACCCTCCTGGAAGCCCAAGGCCATAGCCTTCCATTGAGCTGCCGTTAATGACTCTCTTCGACTACCTCTGTTGGAATACGATGGGTATCCTGGGGCAGGAACAAAAATTCCTTTTATTTAAAGGACCAGAGCTCTGATTCCTCTGTATCCATATAAGAGGGGACTTTCTGACACATTTGTGTACAAACAGCCATGTTCATGTTTCATGAGGAAGCTACATGCTTCCCAGCTTTGACCAGGGAGACGAAAGACAGAATCCTAGTCTCCCTGAGCACCCTCTGGGAGACCCCATTCTCTTCCCCTCCCTTAGCAGCTGCACTCCCCAGAGCCAGGCAGCTTGTTGGTGGGTGTGAAAAACTCACAACTTATCTTCTGCCAGGAGTGGGGAGAGTGACAGTACTGAGAAGAATGGCAGGTGCAAAGAAAAACAAAAATCCCATCTTGCAGAATTGTTGGGCTTGTTGTTATGGTGACGAGGCCCCTCCCTTCATCTGTTCCCCTTAACCTATTGTCTTGTTTTGTCACCTTCCCCATGTGCAAAAGAGATTTTTTTCTTTTTCATATTTTTCCTTGCTCTTCCCACATAATGGGGGACTGTCCCATACTCCCTATGTGTTTCTGAGCTAACATCCCTTCCAAGAATGCAGAGATGGCTTAAATCTTCATGGGCAGGGTTGAGCCAGGTCTGAGGCAGAGAGACTTGATGCTTTTTAATGGCGTAAGTAGGAAGTTCTAAGGAGAAGCCAAGGTCTTTGGCCATAAGACCAGTCCCTCCTATGGAGACTGGTGTTGCCCATCACGTGAGGTCTACTAAATCTGGACCAAGCTTCAGCTTTCTCCAAATGCTTCCGTTCCTTCTTTTCTTCCTGGTGTGAGAGTTTGAACCCCCAAGAAGTAAAGGCTGCAGCTTCTGTTTTCCTCTGCCTTCCACAGATTTTCTGATGTGTGTACAGCTGAAGTTTTAGGGGCTCTTGCAATCCATCCCATGCTGAATCTGTAACCTGACTTTGCCTTTCAGGGCCATGAGAATAGTCCAACCCTTCTTCTACCTGTTAGCCTTTCTGCTCCAGTAGGCTTTCTTTTGTGCTTTTCCAAACCTTATAGTTTTGGCTTAGGTGCCATTTTCCTGAGTGGTTGGTTATTTCCTGGGAGTGGAGACTCAGTGGTTGGCCAAGCTCACTCACAAGCGAGGACCAAAGTGGAGGAGTTATGGGAAGGTGGATTTGATTGAATTAAAGGAAGACCTTTCAAATCAATAGAGCCGTCCAAATGTGGAATGCCCTGCTATGGAGAGTGGTGAGTTCCTCAAACATGGATGCATTCAGGAAGTAGCTGACGAGTTCATCTAAGGGATTCAAGCACTGGACAGAGAGTTAGACCAAGTGACTTTTGACATTCGTCCCAACCCCCAGAGATGCGAGGCAGCTAAGGAGTTCCTAGAGGGCCTGGGATCATGTCTTTTATAAGTTATCCCTAGAGACTAACCTCTTTAGGGGATGCAAAAAAAGAACTCATGTTAATTGGCAGCTTCTGCTGTTCCATTTCCAATCTAGGCCAGTTCCCCAGCCTGCATAATTTCCCCAAGAGCAACACAGGATGAGAATTGGCCCATTGTACTAATAATTGGCAAGGCAAATTCTGCGAAAGTGAGGGCCGTGAGGGCAGCTCTTCTCAGCAGTGTGTGCTCAGGGACCGGCTCCTGTACAGTGCACCGCAGAACCTCCTGACTTGAAACCAAACTGCAACAGAGAGCTCAAGGAGCCCATGTGGGTTGTGGAAGGGAACCCAACTGCTGGCGGAGGCCTCTTCCCGAGTGGGAGGAATTTTCTAAAACAGAGGCACCAGTCTGAGGGTCAAGTGGGCGTCTGCATAGGGGGCCTTTACCCCCTGTGAACTATCTGCTGGACTGTGCATTGGAGAGCTGGGGTCTTGTGTGTCCGAGGAAACTAGCGGAGCTTCTGGCTCATGACCCCAGAGACAGTGTTTGAAAGGAAAAAATCTTTGTTTCTGTCTAGTTCCTCATCCTGGGGCAGTGATGGGAGATTTAGGATGTGTGGCTTAGGGACACTGGGCAGGGCCTAGTCTCTGATCTGGGTCACTGCTGTATGTTGGACGTGTCATCTTGGAGCACACATAACTCCCAGGAGATGGATCCTGAAGTCACCGGTTCTCTCTAGGCCATCGCCTGGCTGCCTTACAGAGACTGGGAGCCCTGACCCTGTGCAGGATGCTTGGCTGGAGCCAAAAGTCTCCGTGGTTTGGGGGAGATGGACTGCCTCCTGCATCTCTTTGTCTCAAGGATTTTCCTCCCATCCTTGTCGCTCTGACATTGCCTCTTGGGGGTGTCTTTAGTGCAGGAGTCTGCAGCGGGTAGGTAGGGAGTAGAGCAGAGCATCCCTGTATGATTCCAGGTCTTTCCAGGTGGTTAGTGCTCTTTACCTGTGACAGGGGCAGGGAGAGGGGTTTGTACGCACTGCAAGGACATAGTTGGCAGCTTTCATTCTTTTGCTTTCCAGGCCTTGCTGAGGGTGGGGGTGGGAAGATGAGTACATCCAGAGGGGATGGACTTCCCTGTTGGTGGTTAGGCCGTGTGTCATAGTGAAAAGAGGTGGGGTTGGGATGCAGGAAATCTAAGCTGAGTTCTTGCCCAGGTTTGTCACTGAGTCGCTGGGCAGTCTTGGCGGGGGTGGGGTG
>NW_020174788.1:4910985-5088450 GCF_003031525.2 Neophocaena asiaeorientalis asiaeorientalis
CTCACCCATTCCTCTGAGTGTTTCTCACATCACAATAAACATATATTAGAGAGATATAAAAACAACATGATTGGCATTCTATTAATTAAGTCACAAAAGAAACAATTAGGCAAATTTCAGGAAAACCTGAGAAGTAGAAGAGGACAGAATCAGATTAAGATGTAATTAAACACTTCAGACATTTCAGGACATAGAAAAACAGATTCATCAGAAGGCCACGGTTGAGTCATTTTCCTGAGGCTCTCATAACAATCTGACTTCATCTGCTTGCCTGCTGCTTAGGGTTAAAAGAGAAAGGCAGTGAAGGGTTATGAGACTCTGAGGTGCAATCACCATGCTCAACAGTTGACAGCTTTGGAGGACCACGGACACCTGCTCCGGTAAATCAAGTTAGTATTTAGCAGATCCCAAGGCAGGGGTTTCTGCCCACGTCAATGACAACATGTACAGATAACATATCCAGGGCCATCTGCGAGGGCCAAGGGAGTGGATCTACATTTCTGTACCCACAATCCTCACATTGAGACCCTGTTCAGGTGTTGCATGTAAAGGTTTATGTGCTGGGCCCACTGGTGCATGAGTTAATGGCTGGAATAATTTAGTTGACTGGATTAACCTCCTTATCCTTCAATGGGTAATCTAGTTCTTTAGGCAAAGGAATTGGCCATATCTCGGGACATAACTTGTACCATCTCCCATTTCACTGCTTCCTCCTAAGGATTTCTCTGCTGATGGTGACACCTTAAGTTAAGGCTCATTTTTACTTAACTCAGCTGAGGTGGCTTCACAGGTCACCAAGAAGCAATAAAAGGATGAAGGAGAGGGGTTCAGAGGAGCTATGTTGATAGTAGGCAGCAAGGGGTGATAGTGATGGAAGGCAAATGGTCCATCAAATCCGGTCCTTTCCTCATGGCATCTTGTTCTCATCCTTTTACTATTCTGGACTTTCTGATGCCTGTTCTACCCCACTGTTGAGTTTAGACAGTGCACAGGGCACTGGGCCTTTGTTACTAGTTTGATTTTGAAAGAGCTAAACTTTGGCTATTTGGTGACTCTAGTGTGATAAGAAGCATGTTGATCCCTCCCTGGAAAACACTTGTTGACTCAGAAGAACTCCATTTACTACAACCATTACCTTTTATTTATGTTTGTCAGTTGCTGGGCAGCTAACTAGACTGTGGCATATGGATCCCCAAAGGCAGAAGAGAAAGACTCCAAATGCTGTTCGCTGCCTGAAAAGGAGTTCATATTTATGATTTCGCTTACCTCATATTGTGAGTTTAAACGTGGTAATTTTCAAGCTGGGAAAACAGTTTCCATTAACAGATCCTGGAAATGTACGCTTTAGTCTTGCAGATACCTTTGTGGGCCAACTCCTTCCCTTTACACGTGCTCGCTCTCGAAAACAAAACAAAACAATCCCAAAATCCAAAAAAACCGAAGAAACCAAATGGACTCTAGGTTTGACGGTACACAAAGTACTTTGGCCCCAAGACTTTTTTCAGTGCAGGGATGTACAGCCACTACCTAGTTTTTGTGACCCTTCCTTCTCTCTCTCTTCTACCTCTCCATTTTAAGGGAATATAGGTAGAAAGACTCAAAGTGGAGGTGGGTGTCGGTACAGGGACAAAGGAAACTGGGTGTAGGAAGAGAGGGTGCAGGGAACAAGTGAAAGAGAGAATAAAGATTGGTGTTACCATGTCCTTAATTCTCATTTTTGCTGTGAGCTGGGTCTCCTCAAATAGACTGTTGGATCCCTGGAACACAGATAATGGTTCCTGTGTTTTGAGGTCTCTCTCCTGACAACATTTAGTACAAGTGCTCCATTCTGTGTAAGAGATTGAGAAAGAAATACTTTATTTCCCCCCAAATGAATGAATGAATGGACAAAAATTAAATGCAGTATCATCTTACGTGTTTCTAACTCAGCTGTCTGGCAAACTTACCTATCTGGAACATAATGGAAAAGGACCAGAAAGTGTGCAGAGAAAATGCACAGGGTCATGGGGTGATCATTGTAGTTGTTTTATTGAGGGCTTATTATGGGCCAGGCATTGTATTAAGTGCTTTGCATGCATTATTTTATTGAATCCTGTTTGGTTGCACTTTCCATTCCTATTGCACTTTCCATTCCACAGACAAATACATAACTCGCCTACGGTTCTAACCCAGCTCTGTGTGACTCAAGTCCATGCACATAACCAGCTTTCCAGAGCTGGGGTACTGTATGCACTGACAAGCCCCCTCCAGTGCTCACTCAGGCCCCACACTCGCCCAGTCATTTCTAAAACTTTTATTTTGCCCACAGCAGTGACACCCAAGGATCTCTATTCTCCAAGGCCACAGCAGAGCAAAGGCAGCAAAGGAGGAAAACCTCCTCAGAGGCCGTTTCATAAGATGCTAATTTACAACTTGACTCTTTTTTCCTTTCCTTTTTTTCCTTCCTCCCTCCCTCCCTCTCTCCCTCCATTCCTTCCTTCCTTCCGACAAAAATGATGGTCCTAGAATGATGATCACTTGGGTTCTGGTTCTGGTTCTGGCAAACTGTGCTATAATATGTGTTTTCCAGAAGATCCACCATATTGTAAACCAATGCCGTTGAAAACCGATAATGATAGTATCCTCAAGAAAAGGTTATGTACAACATGTTCAAAATAGAAGTTAAAGAGGTATAAATCTGATTGTAAAATAGTCCCTTCTAAAACTATTACAGGAAAATAAAAGCCAAGAACTTAATAAGATAAGAACTGAGATATGTGCAAAATCCAGGGTCCTGGATAGCAGAGGCCACGCTTCAGACTAGCAGTAGTTTCCAGACATCTAGATTTCATGGATGAGGAAAATAATATAGTGCAGGTGGAAGAACTAACACAGATGTGTGTTAAATGTTAACTTTGCTAAATAAAAATGTTTAAAGAGAGCAACCACCATCTAGCATCACCTCCCTCTAATTGAATGGATGACACTGGAAGAGTCAAAGAAACAGTAAGGATGACATTTCAGAATGAATTTAGAAACATTGTCCTTATTTTCTTCTGTAATTTGAATAAAAAAACAGAACTGCAAGGACCTTAGCAAGGCATTTATAAAGGGCTCAAATATTGATGTTAGTTATGACATTTACTTGTTTGAGTAACCAGATCTCTAGCTGAACTTTTCTTATGCCAAATCCTGTGCTTGGAATCGAGAAAAACAAAGAAACAAAGAAACATAAAGCAAACAAACAAAACAGAATCAGGTATGGTCCTAACTCGGCAGAGTCAGAGTCATCTGAAAATTCCCAGATTTAGACAGATGCTCAGTATAAGGGTGATGATGGTCCTGGGTCGTCAGGGAATGCAGCTAGGCCTGTAATCGCAGACATGGTGACGTGCATGACATTCGCTCCCCAAGAGGGCCAGTGAGCAGAAGACACCCTCAACTTCCTGAGCCCTGACCCTCAGCCACAGGAGCTGATGGGTCCAGGGGAGCCTTTGAATCAATGAATTATCTTTGGAAATCTTGGGGAGAGAGAAGTTGGAATTCTGGAAATATATTCTTTAGGATGACTTTGTACTCATTAAGGTTCAATGTATTCAACTCTGCCACTGTGAAGAAGTATATTATCGTATACTTGCAGGGATTTTAAAGTTTGGAAAAAGCGCAAACAGCCAGGGGAGATATTTCAGATGATTTTAACTGGCCTCAACTTATGAAAAGCTAAAGATTGAATTCGGGCCCTCAGTTCTAAAGCAGTTGTCCACACTTCCACTCTTGCCCTCAGAACCTTGAATTCAAGCATCTTAGTAGTGTTGTATGAAACAGCCCTTGGAGTTGATGCTCAGCCTGCACTGATATGCTTGACTTCTCCTCCTCCAAAGGGCGCTTCACATGTTTTGTTCTGTTTTGTTTTTTTGACTGCGCCTTGTGGCACGCAGGATCTTAGTTCCCCAACCAGAGATTGAACCTGCGCGCCCTGCCAGGGGAAGCCGGAATCTTAACCACTGGACCGCCAGGGAAGTCCCAAGGAAGCTTCAGTTTTAATCGGACTAGGCTTCTAGGCATCCTGCTCTCCTTCAACCACTGTGTTTCCTCCTGCTGCTATGCACGTGCATCTTCCTGTTCTCCTTAATTCTTTCTTAATATCTGGTTGCCCTACAATGCTCCTCATGTTTTCCTTGAGCACTTGATTTCTCCTTGACCTTTCCTTTAAAATTCCCTGGCACCTAGCAATCAATTCATTGCTCTGCCCACCATTGTTTCATGTGTATTATTAGCCTTAGCCTTTCACTTGATTATAAAGCCTTTGGAGTAAAGAGTCGATGACTTTGGGTCAGCTCCCCAAATATTTATGAGGGCCAATTAAGTGTCAAGTACTGTGCTAAGTAATTAGTAGGAATGAAGTTATAAACCTCATCTTTCAAGGAATGTACAGTCTAGTGTGGGAGGCGGAAAAGCTTCTCAATAGTCCATGGAATGCTAAATCTGATTTTACAGCAAGGGGTATGGAAGTACCAGAAAAGAGAGAGAGGTTAGTTCTGATAGTGGGTGGAAGTGAGAAAACCTTCAGGGAGTCCTCTGTGCCAAGGGAAAAGGGATATCAGAAGCCCTGAGATAGGAATTACAGGGCCTGGGGAGTGTGGTCATGATGAGGGGAATTTCTGGGAGATGAGGTTACAACTGCTGAGTCCCACCTGTGAACATCCTTGAATTCTATACTAAGAAGTCAACGTTTTACCTGTGGGCCAGGCAGATATGGAAGGTGTTTAAGCAGGGAGGAGCCTCAGACCAGCAGCCCTTTTATACTAAGCACCCAGTACTAAGTCAATAGGCATCAATTAATTACCCAGTGTAATGACTCATGTAAGAGAAACAGACAACATCAAAAGTTGTAACCCTGGATCCAGGGATAATGGAGATGATAGGTCACTGCAGAGTAAACAGGGCTCGCTTGGAAACTTGGGATTGGTTGTCAGTGGAGGAGCAATCAGATTTATTCTCTGAGATGCTGGAGGGCAGTATTAGATCAGGGAGGCAAAGCCACAGGGACACAGATTGCTGCTCAGTAGGGTGGCCAACTTTGGAGCTGTTAGAGCTCTCTGGAAATTGTTATTTGAAAAGTATCAATTAGGTAAGACATTGTTGGTGGGACGACTCCTTGTCAGGAAAAACATGGAGGGAATTCATGCAGGAGAGGCAAAGTTGGGATTCAGTCAGTGGGTCCCAGGAGGCTGGTCCAATGAGCCACGCCAATTTGTGATGAAGTTTTTACTAATCACTGGGAAAATGAGGAAAGGGAGGGTTGTATAATCAGTTTCCAGAGAGCCGAAGTTTTCCATTGAAACGACAATCCTTTGTGTGCAACTGATGATTTGCTTTCTTCTTTTTTAGTGTTAACACATTTCTTCTCTTCCTAAATGATGTTGAGGAGAAACGGTAATTTTTTGTTTTGTTTCTTTTCGTATCTTTCCTTGGTGAGATAAAAAACTGTCAAGTGTCCCACGCCACCCCCATTTCCTTTTTGGGCATTGATGGTTTGTGATCTCTCTAGGCTGGGAACCACTGGGCTTCCAGGAGAAGAGACTTCAGGGGGCTCTGCATCTGCCCTCAGGAAGGGGGAGTGTAGCTACTGATGAGTGAGATTTGAAGACATTTAGGGGAATTTCCGTGCACTGGATAAAGGTCAATATGCAAGCGAGTATGGTCATTCTAACTCTTCCTTCCATGGGGCTGGGGGCTTCCAAGGCCCAGGGTGCTCTCTCTGTGCAGAAGGCCCAGCCACCTCCTTTCTCCCGTACACTTTCCCTTCGTACGGCCACGGCCTGCAGAGGAGGAAGAGAACACCACTTCTGCTGAGGGTTTTGGGGAGAAACCTCCTCTGGTTGTTTCTGTTCCTTTGTTGAGATCAAACCAGGTTCATTTTGCTGGGAGTGAGAGGCCAGAGCTTTGGCAAGAAACGAAGCTTGCTTGACCTGCCATGCCTGGGGCAGGTGGGGATGCGTGGTTGAGTCTAGGATAGGACTGGGTGTTTGGAGACCTGGGTCTGGACGGCACTCTCTTAATCGTCTCCCTTTTGGACAGTGGTCTCTAAGACCCCTTCTGTCCATAGTCCAGTCTGTGACATCGTCAGCGTGGACCATCTAAGGCAAACACCATCACTGGGCAAAAAGCGAAGGGTCCGTAGGACTCTTCCGGTCCAGTAGCTTGGGGTGGTGGGTGAAGTGGGAGAGGTTAACCAATGACCTTCCAAGTGGAAGGAAGTAAAGAGTTAATGGGGCTATATCAGGAGCCTCCATTAAAATGCAGACATCCTCAGGTCTCCTTAAGGGTCAGAGTTGCCTTCACAGCCGGCCATTCCAGGTAGTTTCCCCTCTTGAGTGTGCCCAAGGGACAGACAGTTCTGTGATCTTAGGAGCAGGAATGTTGGTCAGGTAGTGAGTCAGTCAGAACACAGAGGTTTTGTCTTTGTTTTCTAACTCTACAAGACAACACGAAGGAATTGGTTTAAAAGAAAAAAAAAAAGCAAAAACACATATAGCACACTCTCTTCTCTCTCCACTTGGGGTTGGAGGAAAGAGTCCGAAGGCCTGATTTGAGTCCCTCAGTCATCTGTGATCAAGCTATCTGACAAGTCCTGTAACTATACCTAGTCCCTGTTGGCCTGGGACTTTCCTGGTTTTAGCACTGAAAGTCCCACATCCTGGGAACCTGCTCAGTGCTGGGCAAACCAGGCCAGCTGGTCACCCTAACAACGGTACCTGAGTTTTCCACTTGTAAAATGGGAATAATTCTCTTGCCCCAGCTGCCTGTACTGTGAGAATCAAATGAGGTGACAGATGTGAAAGTGCTTTGAGATTAATTCTAGACAAATTCAAGTGGCTGGACTGGACGTGCCGTGAAAGCCATACCCCTGTGGGTTGGTACGTGTTCTGCATAGCACACTTTGCCGCTGTGGAACCTATTCATCTTTCAAGCTGCTCATGTATGTTGTTCTCTGCAATGCTTCCTGTAATGGCCCGGGCAGAATGGATCTAGCCTTCCTTTCTTTCCTGCTGTTCTTGCCATCCAAATCCAGCAGACTCATGACTTCATTATCCATCATTTACTCCTCCAGCTAGACTGAGATCTCCTTAATGGTAGGGGCCCTGCTCCCAGCATGAGAGCTCACACAGTAGCTGTTTGATGCATGTTTGCTGAATGAAGGAGTGGTTTTAAATTTCGAAGATATATGTTATACCGCATGTTTCTTGAACCTCCAGAAACTGCATACTAGTTTTACACGTGTGATATGTGTTTCTGGCCCTGTCGCTTTCTTTAGGGTCCTGTGGCTAAGATTACCTGATGCAGCACAGAGATCCAGATGGGGACCTGATGTCTGGCCCCTCCAGCCAGGGTTTCTACAGACAGAAAGCATTTCGAAGGCACGTTTGATCCCCAGGCCACCCCATAATGTGAGACGCAGGTATCACCAGTTCGTGGCAGCTCACAGTAAACCACATCTGGTCTCGTAACGTAGGACCATCTGCCAGCAGCAGGCACGTGGCTCTGTGTCAGACACCTCGGAGATGCTTGCCAACAGATAACGGAGGGAATGAATGAAAGTCTTCCCACCATTAACAGAGGGAGTGGAAGCACCATTCAGGATGAGAGCCAGCCACTGGCCTCATCTTGGCCACCTCTGGTTCAGTGAAAAGAAGAAAATCTGGGCTCGTTCTAAGGACTGGCCAGCGGAAGACAGATGTCAGTGTGAAAAGAATGTTGGGCAGAGCAGCAGGACTATTATTTACTTGTGGACTTCAAAATACATAAAGGTCATAATGTAGGAGAATGATCTCCTCCAGTTATAGAGAATGGCTCCTGGGGAAGAAAGGCATGCTCTGATCTCCCATGTCCCCACCCCGGGCCTGAACCTGTCTCCAGCACTCTCTCTCTCTCTCTCTCTCTCTCTCTCTCTCTCTCTCTCTCTCTCTCTCTCTCTTCCACTTCCACCTCCAGCCCCTCATCTCTTCCTTTAGCAGCGCTATGCTTAAGTATCTTGTATAATGGGATTCCATGAAAGATTTTCTATGAAAAAATGATTCCCTTGCAGAAAAACAGTAATAACACAGATGGAAAAAGAATGCATGAATTACCATCTCTTTCACTCTTGTACTGTATGCTTGCTGTGTCTTTTACCTGAAATACTTTTCTCCCCATCTTGCTCGTAGATATTCTCCCCACTGGTTCAAGGCCCTGTTCAGAGACTGCTGCTTCGTGCTAGAGGCCTTGCTAGAACTTCCACCCTGGGAAAGGGCAAGGTATTAACCCCTACCTGCATGGTTTTCCCACGTTGCCTTACCTATTGATTGTTCAGTCAGTGGATCTATCTGTCCATCTATCTGTCTGTCTTTATGGTACTTCCTCTCTTCTTTGGATTAGTGTTAGTTGTTACTGGGTTGTATCTCCTTTCTTTCCTTCTCCCTTAACTGGGACAGCACTCAAAAATTTCAGTAGTTCACACAAAAATCATGATTACTAGTTTCTTTTGAAAAATGAGACGATCTGGCAATATTCCCCTATGGCAGTATTAGACCAGAACTGAGTGGAGGCCGTCCCCTCTAGATAGGCATATACTCTTTCGTTCACTAAGTCCCCACCATGTCCTAGGATACCCCAGAGATCGTCACTTCTCCATCTACAGCGTAGTGTAATGGATAAGAGCACAGGCTCTGAAGCTGGACTGCCTAGGTTCAAATTCTGGTTTGGCCATCTGCTAGATGTGTGACCTTTGATAATTTACTTAACGTCTCTGTGCCACTGATTGTTTATCTGTAAAATGAGGTTCTTTTTTTTTTTTGTTTTTGTTTTTTTGTTGCAGTACGCGGGCCTCTCACTGTTGTGGCCTCTTCCGTTGCGGAGCACAGGCTCTGGACCCGCAGGCCCAGTGGCCATGGCTCACGGGCCCAGCCGCTCCGCGGCATGTGGGATCTTCCCAGACCAGGGCACGAACCCGTGTCCCCTGCATCGGCAGGCGGACTCTCAACCACTGTGCCACCAGGGAAGCCCTAAAATGAGGTTCTTAATAATACCTACGTCATTGGGTTTTTGTGAGGGGATTACATGAATTAGGGAATGCATATGCGGATTTAGAGGGTCTTGCCATATATAGCAAGTGCTCAATAAATATTAACTATACTTATTATTTACCCTAAACTGGTTTTGTTTCCTCATGCCTCTGTTGAAAATGAAGAAACCACATAAGGGTTTCCCCTGGTCCATTTCATTCATTTTCTTTTCCTGGCCCCCGGGGGCATGTAAGCTGCAGTCTCTGCGTTAGATTTTGGGATCTAATCTTGGGAGTGCCAGTATCACGATTTCTGCCTGTTTGCTTTCCTTAAAAGTACTTACTTTAGTGCTTTGAGGATACTATACGGGGGATGTTGGTAGAGTTCAGCTGCATGATCACGGTCATATACTTTCTCGCTGCTCCTAGGATAATCACTGGTAACAGCGAAAGGCACTATTAAGTCCCTGTAAGAGTTGGTTGATTTAATTTGTATTATATGGTCTATGCAACAGGACTAGTATTTCCTGGTTCTCTGAAGTAGGCAGAGCAAACACATCAACTGACTTGATAACCTGCTCATAAAGTCACAGTATACATGGAAGTTGGCTGGGTAGAAATCAGTCCATGTGATATGCAATCAATAGGAGTTTCCTACAAGGAAAATTTTTTCTTAGGTTCTGTGGGACAGTTGGCCCTTGCTTTACTGAACTGTACCTTGAATTATAGGTGGGGAGAAATAAAAAGCAGTAAGAGGAAAGAGACTGGAGTGGGGAAAAGTAGTGTTTATGGGACTCAAGGAGACTGGCTTGACTAGTACTATGATTTTTTTTTTTAACATCTTTATTGGAGTATAATTGCTTTATAATGGTGTGTTAGTTTCTGCTTTATAACAAAGTGAATCAGTTATACATATACATATGTCCCCATATCTCTTCCTTCTTGTGCCTCCCTCCCTCCCACCCTCCCTATCCTACCCCTCTAGGTGGTCACAAAGCACCGAGCTGACCTCCCTGTGCTATGCGGCTGCTTCCCACGAGCTATCTGTTTTACATTTGGTAGTGTACATATGTCCATGCCGCTCTCTCACTTTGTCCCAGCTTACCCTTCCCCCTCCCCGTATCCTCAAGTCTATTCTCTAGTAGGTCTGTGTCTTTGTTCCTGTCTTGCCCCTAGGTTCTTCATGACATTTTTTTTCTTTTTAGATTCCATATATATGTGTTAGCATACGGTATTTTTCTCTTTCTGACTTAACTTCACTCTGTATGACAGACTCTAGGTCCATCCATCTCACTGCATACAAATAACTCAATTTCATTTCTCTTTATGGCTGAGTAATATTCCATTGTATATATGTGCCACATCTTCTTTATCCATTCATCTGTTGATGGACACTTAGGTTGTTTCCATGTCCTGGCTATTGTAAATAGAGCTGCAATGAACATTTTGGTACATGACTCTTTTTGAATTATGGTTTTCTCAGGGTATATGCCCAGTAGTGGGATTGCTGGGTCGTATGGTAGGGAGGCAAGAATATACAGTGGAGAAAAGACAGCCTCTTCAATAAGTGGTGCTGGGAAAACTGGACAGCTACATGTAAAAGAATGAAATTAGAACACTCCCTAACACCATACACAAAAATAAACTCTAAATGGATTAAAGACCCAAATGTAAGGCCAGACATTATCAAACTCTTAGAGGAAAACATAGGCAGAACACTCTATGACATAAATCACAGCAAGATCCTTTTTGACCCACCTCCTAGAGAAATGGAAATAAAAACAAAAATAAACAAATGGGACCTAATGAAACTTCAAAGCTTTTGCACAGCAAAGGAAACCATAAAAAAGACCAAAAGACAACCCTCAGAATGGGAGAAAATATTTGCAAATGAAGCAACTGACAAAGGCTTAATCTCCAAAATTTACAAGCAGCTCCTGCAGCTCAATAAGAAAAAAGCAAACAACCCAATCCAAAGATGGGCAGAAGAGCTAGATAGGCATTTCTCCAAAGAAGATATACAGATTGCCAACAGACACATGAAAGAATGTTCAACATCACTAATCATTAGAGAAATGCAAATCAAAACTACAATGACGTATCACCTCACACCAGTCGGAATGGCCATCATCAAAAATCTACAAACAATAAATGCTGGAGAGGGTGTGGAGAAAAGGGAACCCTCTTGCACTGTTGGTGGGAATGTAGATTTTTTTTCTTTTAAATGTTCTTCCAGAGGAATAAATTTCATTCCCATGGGAATAGGGAATATGATTAAGAGGCCATTATGCTCTTCTTCTGCTAGATGTCTGTGCTGAGGAGGGATGAATAATATATGTAAATTTCCCTGCCTGACTTTCTTTTGTTTGAGAACTGCTGGCTTACTACCTCCATCTAGTTGGGAGGAAGTGGCTTCTGTGCTTAGGGATTCACCTGGGCCTTTGTCCCTTACTCTCCATAGAGAGATGCTGATTAGATATGATGATCCAGCCATGATCCCAGCCCACAGGGCCACTCATAAAACATTCCTGAAACAGGTGGCCCAGAATTTCCGTGCAGGCGCTCAACTCAGGACTACCTCTCCCCTTTTCTTTCTACTTCCGGACAAATGGATGGAAGCAATGTGGCTATTAGCCGAACGTTTGTGGTACCGAGTGTAAAGGGAATAAAGCTATACATTTGAACATTTCTGTTCCCTGGTATCCTGCAATGAAAAGAAGCCAAGAGAGGTCTGGCCCAGAGAAGGCACTCACCACTTATTTGGATGGATCCCCAAACTAATAGAATAGGTGGTGAGTGTTGAGGGGAAGCAGCAAGTTGAGGGGGAAGTTGACGAGCAAAGGGGATTAACATCCAAGAACTCCCGATGCACCATGAGCTCTTCCTAAGTGATTTTATTTATTCTCAAGACAATCCTGCGGAGCCTGTTTTAGGATCCCCATTTGGAAGATGAGAAAACTAAGCCTCAGAGGGATTAAATAATGACACTCAACACTTCTTAGTCACTTTAGTATGTGCCAGGCACTGTGGCACATTCATAGAATCCCATTTAACAACCGCCGAAGTTTATGTTAGTGCTACCTTCAGTTGTTATGTTTGGGAAAGTCAAGGCTTTGGGAGGTGAAGTGCCTGAGTGCCTTTTGTCATTAACTGGCAGCCCGTGATTCATACTCAGCCCTAAGTTCAGGGCCCCAATGATCAGTCAGTGGTCCCCACTGCTTATTGCTACTTTCCCAAGATCACACGCATTGTAAATATGGGAGACAAGGTTTGAACAGGGTCTGATCCACACAAAGCACATTGTTTCCCGCACCCACGAGCCCTGAGCGACAGAGCTGGGACAGGTATCCAGACCTTCCCTGTCCTGGTCTGCCTTTGCGTAACAGCAGCTGCCTTCTGAGAAAAGGCAAAAGGCTGGGCAAGTCTGGAAAAAAGTTGCTCAGGGGAGAGAGGCGGGGGGAGGGGGGGAGGTTGAGACAGAGAGAAAAGAGGTGCCACTTTTAACAGCATCAGCCTCTTAAAGCAACATATAATTTGTGTATCAGCGGGAGAACGCAGTGCTTGGGCAGGCAAATCACAGCCCGCACTGGGCTGCTGTTCTCGCGGTCAAGGCCATTCAATTCCTGTGGGGTTCATCTCCCCAGATCCATCCTTGTCACCTTGCTCTCTCCACATTCCTCCTGTCTCTCCTTAACGTGTTGCTCTGCCATTTACGAGCTTCTCCACCAGGCATGGTAAAAACGGAGCCCTAACAGGAGTAAGTGCGCGTCTGTCTTTGGGATGCCGCCAGGATCCTCCAAAATAAATCTTGCACCGTGGAGCTCCAGCCTAGCCCAGTGCTTCAGGAAGGAGTGCTTTGGCTGTGGAGTGCAAATGGACCTGGTGTCTCATTTCCCCTGGTGTTTTCAGGATGCCACCTTACAAGTTGACAGAGGCAGGGGAGGATGCCTCTGTTAGCACGGAGGTGGAGGTGTGGAAGAAAGGAGGGTTTGGGAATCAGGGTTTGTAGTTAAGCCCTGTCCCACAAGTCACTTTGAGAACCTGGGCAAAATCTCTGAATCTTAGCTTCCTCGCCTGTGAAGGAAAATGATAATGCCTAAGTCAAAAAATGAGAGAGGGATGACTGATTGGACATCGCTAGGGTGCTGAATGCATTCGTTTCATATGTATTCATTTCGTACGTCACAGTAGGTACACAGCAGGTATGAAATGAATACACAACTCCTCCCCCTCCCCGTACACTTATGGTAAAGTCAGGCTAAAGTGGTCTGCTTTTCATTGTTGAACTCCATCAAAAGCTCTGCAGAGTTTCTGGAAGCATAAAATGCTTTAGGGGTGTTTTTGTTTCAGTCTGTCATGGGCAGATAGGGAAGCTTAACAAGCAACGAGTGTGCCCCTTTCTGCTGTTAGGCAGGGGGTAATGACGTCAGCCTGTGATGTGACCCTGCCCCTTGCACTGTGTGCCTCCCGCATGCAAAGAGTGCAGAAGGGAGGAAGGATTCCCTAGAGATTCAGGCAGTGTAGGCACCTCCCTTCACGGAGCCTCACTTTTCTTATTTGTATATTGATTGGGTGGGACTAAGTTGCGTGTAGGTGTTGGGGGGAGGATAAATGATCTTTTTCCTCCAAATAATCATCCCTTCCTGATAGTTTCCCGCCTTACGTCCACGCTTGCCTCACACGGTTGGGAAGATCCCAACCTGGGGTCAGTCTGGCTGGATTGAAAATCCAGCTCTCCAGTTTCCACACCAGGTCACCCTGGGCAAGTTCCGTAACCTGTCTCTGCCTCAGTTTCCTGAATTGTACAATTAAGGTGAAAGCAATATTACCTTCCCAGGGTCGTTGTTAGGATTACATAAGCTAGTGAGCATCACATACTTCAGAGAAGTTCCTGGGATGAGTCAGTGCTTGAGAAATGTTAACAATAGGTCTTAGCATCACTAAAAGGCTAAATCACGCCCCCATCCCCCGCCTGGGCTTGTGTGCTGGGTTGCTGCGCCAGTCTCCTAGCAGGCTTTCTTGGTACTCTCTCTGAGCCATCCCACGTGTCCTGACCCTAGAAGCTTCTGTATTGATGCAGCCCTCCTCTGGCAAACCTCCAGCCTCTTTTCAAACACACACATACACACACACACTTTCTGATTGCCTCTTTGTCCCTCCCTTCTTTTTTTCTCTCTCCCTTTTTATCCCCTGATTCCCTCCCTCTCTTCCTTTCTCTCCAGCTCTTCTGAGGATACAGGTGAATCCAGCCTTTCTGCTTGGAGACCTTTGTCTCTGATCAGGCCCGACCTGGGTCACAGAGTTCAGGGGGTTACCATGACAACAAGCATCCCTGGCTGCCCATCAGGAGGCAAGGACCAATTGAAAGGGACTGTCATTTCCCTGGGACATACTGCATTTATTCTCAGCAGTGGGCCCTGCACCAATACCATACTATGGGAATAAGGTGGGAGGGAGGGAGAGAAAGAAATATCAGGTTTTTTTTTTTTTTTAGTGTGTTCTCTGTGGGTGTGGATCACAAGTTGTTCTCAGAGAGACATTTTATTTCTAATGCAGCCAGTGTAGGGGGCTGAGGGTGGGGCTCATGTGTACTTCTCATGAACGCAGTTGGTTTCACAAAGAAGAAAAAAATAAGTTATTTGGCTCAAAAGTGACTTTCTGGTAGGTCTAATGGGAAGAGGATGGGGTAGAGAATTAACATTAATGAGTACCCTCTGTGACAAGCACTTTATGTTATTTCATCAAAACTCAGAGCAACTGCAGTGAATTGTCATTACTCCAATTTTACAGAAGAGAAAACAGAGGCTCATAACGTTATAGTGACTCACGAAGCTAGGTCAAACTGCTGGTAAATTAATGGCCCTTGGCCTTGAATTGAGGCAGTTTGACTCCAAGGATCATGATTTTGACACTGTTCAATGCAGTTTCCCTGTCATTCTCCCATTATATTAATCTTCCTTTTCTTCCCAAGCCACTGCTTCCTCAGAAAACACGTACATGTCTCTTCCCTGACGTCTAACCTTGCCTCCCAAAGTGGACCGCTGTCTACCTCTAACAGAATCACCGAGGGGACTTGTGGAAATTGCACATTTCTGGGCCCTACCTGGACCTGCAGAATCAGGAATCTCAGGAATCAGAGTCTAGAAAGGGGCATTTTCAACCAGCTTCCGTAGAAGATTTTAATGCATCCTAAAATTGGGATATTGTTCTTTTATGGCAATAGATTCAACACCACCAGGACGTCACTTGCTTATTTGTTTCCCAGTTACATTCTGGGTCAGGGTGATTCCCTAAAAGTGGCAAACCCTTCTCAACGGCCTTGAAGATACAATCATGTCACATGGTCCCCGTGTGGAGGTGGGCAGCTAGGAGACCCTCAACCCCTGGAAGTGAGACCACTCCCCGTAAAACCTTGTGACATTTCTTCCTAAGTCATGGCCTTGACCTCCCTCTTCTTTTTTAGCCAGACGCCAATACAGACGAGTGGTTCTTAGGAGATATTTTCCAGCCTAGGGTTGTGTGAAAGGAGAAAAATCTATTCAGTAGGAATGCGATCGAAACTAAACTGTTGATGAGCAATCTTGAGCTTATGTCCGATTAAAAAATAAAATAGATGTAGACAAGATACAGTGCAGTAGGAGGAAGGTAGAGGTAATTGGCAGCCTCTATCGTTCTTGCTTGTGTGCCAGGAATTCTGTACCCCTCCCAGAGATGCCTTCCTCAATCTTTAGGTGCCCCAGAGGTGAAGCTGAGGGGGGGACACATCTGCCCATTTTCTGTCCTTGCCTGAATCACTTTGTACCTGGGTAGTCCTGACGCAGGAACACAGAAGTCCCAGAAAGCTCTCATAACAGAGTTCTTTCCCAAACTGCCAAGTCTTAAAATAAAGGCTATGACTGATGACAGACATAGAGCCGCTTCTTCCATCTGTCCCCATCTCATTATGATCTGTAACCACATTCATTATCGCCTACCAAAATGACCACAATGGCTTTCTAAGTGACCTTCCTGCCTGTGAGCCTCCTCTCTGGTTCTCGTCGCAAACCACTGCCAGCATCATCTTTGGGAATCTGTCTGATCGTGGCCCCTCCATCAGTGGCCTTCCATGACCTCTCCTGACATCAGATGAAAAATAGAGCGACTTTTGAAATCCTTTGCACTGTGACCACAGCCAGTCGCTCTTGCTTATTAATGCATTCTCTAGTTAAAGTGGATTCTTGTTCCTGAAAACAGGCCCTATGATTTCCCACTGCTGTGTTTTTTGTTATTCCGTCCCCTCCATCTGGAGTTCCCTGTCCTTACTTCTCATCTATCACAGTTTCTTCAGGGCCTAACTTGGATGTCACCTTGGCCTCGAAACTTTTGGAAATCCTCCCATTCAGATGTGGACTGTCCTCTGGAGTGTTCCCGGATCTCTTAGGGCATTGAGCAGAACGGCGGGTATCTGTGTAATACTGCTTATGAACTGTGCTTGACTATGCATCATTGAGGGGCTGGGATCGCTTCCCTCTCACCACTGCCCCCTGAAGTGCAGCACACAGTCCTTTGTGTGGAGAAGATACATATTTGGAAAGGAATCTGTGAAGCTGCATGCAAAGCCCAGGGAGTGGGTCTTAGACCCGCACCCACTAAGCTGTAGGAGAAGGCTGCATTGTGCTCCTCCTGTCACCTTGGCTCACACGTCTGGCGTGGATAAGACACGTGACAGAACACAAACACGTCATGATCACAGGGACCAGAGAAGACGCCGCGGAACCACAGTCACAGTTAAAGACCAGACTTTGACCAATGTCCCGATTAGGGTATAACTCTTAGCAAATCCATTAAACTCCCGATAGTCGGTTTGTGAAGGAGAGTCATTAGTTGAGATTTTAACTCAGGCCCACCTGGTGTGGATTCCTTCTTGAATGGGTAAAACAGGGGTCATGCTCCCTTAGTTAGGAAATTAGAATACATCGTCTCTAACTGAAGGGAGTCTTTATCATAATAAAGAAAAGAGACGTCAGTTCAGACCAGCAGATACATTGAGTTAGCAACAGAAGGGCCAATGGATCACAATTAGTGGATTTACCTATTCCCTTTCCCTAGTGACTGGCATTGGCTGCGTAGGTCTTTATCCACAACCTCAGGGCTTCGGAAACAAAATCCAGCCCCTCACCCAATCCCAAGCATGCAGCGACGGCCAACAAACAGCATCTGTTTCAAAGAAACACCACCTGTCCAAATGGAAAATCAAGCACGGAACCACCTTGCTTCCTGAGTATTTGTTTCCAGAGCAGAAGAGACAAATGCCATTCTGTCACTGCCACAGCCTTTTAATGCTCTGTAGGGACAAGCCTGGCCTCTGCCAAGTAGACTTGGCAAGTTTTAGAGGAACATTTGGGCCTTAGATATCGGCTCTCTGACCTTCTGGGGCAGAGCTGGGTGATCTGCCGTGGAGGAACCTGGACCTTTTTCCAGGCAGGCTGGAGGGGAGTGAATGCCCCACAGGTGTGGTCAGCTCTGGCTTTATGGAGAGTGGTGCAGGGGACTGCCAGGGAGGTCCTTTCTGGCTGTGGGCACTGGCCCTACGTCTGGAGCACATCTGCCTTGTGAGGGCAGCCAAAGCCCCACCTTTCACAGGGCAGAAGAGAAGTTTGCAAGGTCTGTAGTGTAAAACACTCCTGAAGAGTCTGCAACTTGGTGAATGACTAGACAGTCTTTGAAAAGGTATTTTCTACAATTCTAAATAATCTGAAGACAACATTGATTTCCTCTGCCATATCCTCTTTAAGCACACTTAAGCCCCTTTTCATTGGGGAACAGAGGTATCATGTCCTACCCCTTCACTCTTCTCCTCCTTTTCCACCTCTGTCATGCAGAATGGTCTGCTGGGATCAGATCAGTGAATCTAAGATTGTTACATCAGGCACATGTGTCTGTGGCATTTGGCTTGCCATGACTCTTTGGTGTTTGACCATGACTTGGGGAGTCAGCATCATCTGGGGCATGTGAGACAGAGACCTGAAGGAAGCCGGGCTGGTCTGTGGGCGTGCATGTGTGGTTACTCATATTTTCTGTAACCATTTTGCAATGATATGTTTCATGGGACCGCTACACTGCTGGTTGCTAGAATGACTCCTTTTATTGCTGAGATGAGAAGTAGGCGAAGAGGGACTTTCCCAGGCCAGAAACCCAAGGCTCTCTTAGGATGAGCGTTGCTCTTCTGTTTTCGAGTCAGGGAGCCCCATGGCTCTCATAAAGGTTGCCAATGGAGAGAAAGGAGCACTGGGAGAGAGCTGGGGCCATGTGGGCTCCATTTAGGTATTTTTTTTTTTTGCGGTACGCGGGCCTCTCACTGTTGTGGCCCTTCCCGTTGCGGAGCACAGGCCCCGGACGCACAGGCTCAGAGGCCATGGCTCACGGGCCCAGCCGCTCCACGGCAAGTGGGATCTTCCCGAACCGGGGCACGAACCTGTGTCCCCTGCATTGGCAGGCGGACTCCCAACCACTGCGCCACCAGGGAAGCCCCATTTAGGTATTCTTGACTTGCACATCAACCATCTGTGATCTTATCTGGAAGATGTTCCTTTTCATGTCTCTTTCCCTTTCTCTTTCTTTCTCAAAATCAATAAATGACTTGTTATGTCTCACAGAGATGTAAGCAATAGAATTAGGTATTTATTTGTTATAGAGTTGAACTATTTTCAGTATTTACACCAGAAAGAATCTTGGGGCATGCAAAACCCATAAAGGCAGTGTTACTGCTCAAAGAAGTGGTGCATTAAAGAGGAAGGGCATTAAAGTGGGCATTCACTATCACCTTTGGCCTTCAGAGTGGTGAGTGGATGCCCTGGGCTCCAAAATTCTGCATTTAAAATTTTTGAGTTGACGGTGATTGTTTGCCCAGTTACATAGGTGCTGGGAACCTGGCATAAGTTCGGTCTCCTGCCTTTCACAGTGTTGTCAGTCATAATGCCCAGCCCTGAGAGTAAGTAACATCCACGGGCTCTGGAGTCAGACTGACTGGGCTTGAAATCTGGCTCCTTTATTAGCTGTGTCCACCTGGTCAAGTAACTTAATTCTGTGCCACCGTTTCCTCATCTGTAAAATGGGGATAATGGTACTTCATAGGGAAATTAAGAGGATAATATGAAACACTGCACATAGCACAGCGTGTGGCATGTGGTAGGCAGTCACTCAATGGTAGCTTTTATTGTAGAGGGAAGTAATTTGAGTCCCAGATGACCGGAGATTTACGTTCACATTACTGAGTTTGTCACCATGTTCCAGGCACCCATGGATAGGGTAGGGTGGTAGAAGTAATGTATTGAGTGGGCAAATCGTGTCACCTTCTGTACCTTTTTTTTTTGTTTTCAACTTTGCATCCAAATATTTAGATCAAATGATGTCCCTGACCCATAAAGCCTTCATTAATTGTAATACTGCAGCGTCATTGGTGTTCCTGGACCTATAAGAACTCATTCTCTACTTTGGGCCTTTCTAGGGTGATGTTCTATAAGTACCTAAAAGTTTCTTTTCTTGCCAGGCACTATCCTCTGAATCCCCTTTGAACTTTGCCTAAACTTGTACAAAGAGATTTTTAAGTTCTTGCAGACAAAAATGCATGATTAATAAATACTGGGCCATTTGGTTTCCCTTTATTAGGTCACATACAATTATTTTTACACTCCTACAGATATCGTTATTTCCTGATATTTGGACAGTTGCTTACAATTCTTCAATGTATTTTCATTGCTCTTCAAATAAGGACAAAAATCCTTTACAAAGTCTGTCTGCATTTCATTATTCTCCAATCGTAGCTTAACTTTTTCTCCTCTTTATTACCCGTGCTCCAGGAGTACTTAGCTTCTTTTAGTTTATCAACTGTACCATGATTTCTTGCCTTAGAGTCTCTGCACGTTCTGTTCCCTCTGCCTGGACTGTTCTTCTCTTCCTCTCCCCTCACTATACTTAGTTAACTCCTGTTAATCTGTCATATTTCAGCTTGGAAAAAAAGCATCCTTGGAAAAGTCTTCTCAGCCACGTCCTACCTATGCTGCACACCAGTTGGACCTTGTTATCTCTGGGTGTATTTGAGATCTTCTCTGTGTCTTTATTGTTCTGCACTTTCAGTTGAATCAGCTGCTGATTTTCATCTGTTTATCCTGCTTGGGACTCATAATTTTTGAATCTGAGTATTTATGTTATCCATAAATTTTGGAAAATTCCCTTCATATATTACCTCTACTTCATCCTCTCTTGTCTCCATACGGAACTTAAAGAAGACGCACCTGGCATTTTTTTCTGTCTCATGTCTCTTAGCCTCTTTGGTATATTTTCTATCTTTTTATCTCTCTGTGTGATATTCTAGGGAATCTTCTCCTATTTTTTTCCAGTGCACTAATTTTCTCTTCAACTCTGTCTGATTTGCTGTTTAACTCTTTTAAAATTGAGATTTTATATTAATGACTACATTTTTTTTCACTTCTGTGAGTCCTAATTGATACTTTTCCAAATACGTCTTATCTTTTATGATAGTGTCTTTTTCTTTTAAAAGTATTTTTGATTACTTTTATGTTTTTACTTGTACTTCTGATTCTTGCTCATGTATGTTGTCACATAATTTATAACTTTGCCTTGCTTAGGGCAGACCTGGAATAATTAGTTCATGCTTTTTACTATGGTTTTGGTTTCCTTTTCCCTTTTTGACCTAGAGATTTCTTAACTTGCATTTAAAAGTGTATTTGTTATATCTTTCTCCAGCATATCTAGGTGTTTAATAGTGGGGGTTTTATTCTGCCAAATTGCTGGAAGTAGGTGTCCTCTAGGTCCCCTTTTATAGACTATCATAATTGTCATGAACCATTAAACAATAACCATCTGTTTAATGCCTTTCTTCCCTGCAAGAATGTAGTTCCATGGGACCCGGACTATGTATGTCTTACCCCCAAACTGTAGCTCCAGCTCCTAGCCTAGTGCCTAGAATGTTGTAGGGATCAATATTATTGGAATAAATGAATGAAGTGGAGGCAGAGGTGGCTCTGGATGTCATGTCAAAATGGGTTAGGAGCCTCTCTCCATCTTTTTACAACCTTTTAAAACAGTCTCACCTTTCCTTGAATGCTACCCTTCCCTAAAGTGATTTAATCACTCTGTAATTGACACAATGTCTTACAGGTGACTTTACACTATTGCTTTCGTTTACCTTCTATATAGATTATTCCATTTGAACTTAAAACCACTTTGGACCTAGGAAAGGATGAGATGGTTATCCTCTCTTTATAGATGAGGATACTGAAGGTCGGGAGATGATATGTCTCACCTTTTGTAAGACAGTCAGTAGTAAATCCCAGAGTTAAATCTAGGTGTTTTGACTTTAATTTTACAGGACTCTGCCTTAGCTGTTTGGAATGTATACCAGAGCTTCTTTATGTGAAAATAAAGTCCACTTTGCTTCTTCACTTAAATACCTGTTTCTTGCTAAAGATATCAGCATCTAGGAAAGAATGGGTGCTACCCCTCGCTTGGTGCTGTTTTGATTTCCACAGCTAGAATCTCAGGACTCAAATGACTTGATTTTTCATTTGGACCATGTACTTGCTTCTTTGGAGACAAACATTACAAACCACCTTCTGTCAAAGAATCCAGGTTGCTCGAGAGCCCTGTTCGTGGCCTAGTTGGATGTGGAGGTGTCTGGTAAAGGATGGTGTGTTACAGATCACACAACAGAAACACGAGGTTCATCAGTGTTTACCGCTTGGAGGGGTAAGGCGAGGCGTGGGAAGGGGACACATGGGCAGCGACAGTCAGAGCAAGCTGAGGCCCCCGGGTCAATTTCCAACCTCAGGGCTGAAGATCTTGGGTGGCTGGAATCTCCCAGGCCCATAGGTGTCTAAGAAGAGACCTCTTGACAGCTCCCACTGTGGCCCTGGAGCCATGTGGCAGGCACAGCAGCTTCCTTTCTGAGGTGGGGAGGGGAGAGGGAGTACCAAGGAAGCAGATCTTGGCTACTTACCTTAGGGCGGACCCCTTGGGCGTCGCAATGCCATAGCCTTTGGAATCCAAGTTACCTCCCACTTTCATGGTGTCACAGGGTCTCCGTTGCTCAATATACTCATTCATGGTGGACTCTAGAAGGTAGGCGTATTTGCCTTTGGATTTCCTTACTCGGATCATGCCCTCCTCCGTGGTCCGCACAAACACGGATGGTTCTGCTGACTTCATGTACGTCCACATCTTCTCAAACACGGCGATTTTAGACCTCTGGCAGGGGACAGGAACGAAGCTGGAATTAAGCGCTGGCTGTGCGTGGTGGCATGGAGGTCGGCCCACACACAATAATGAAGAGCCAAGTGTGGCTTGATCACACATTCATGAGCGAGATTAGCTCAGGAAGAAACAAATTATCGGTGATTGCAAAATAAGAGGCTCTAATTAGTACCAGTAGGCTTCAAAGTACAAATATCTTGCAAATGCAGAATGAATAGGAGAACTCAGAATCTTTTAATTACTGCTGAATAGTTATAGCCCTCTTAAATATGGGGAGAGTTAAGAAACTGGGGCTCTGTCTGACTTTTCAAGACATCAGAGGACCTATTTGTTGTTCAATAAGGTCACATTCACAAAAGCCCTGAAGAAGTGGAGAGCTGACGATATAGGTGGAGTCTGATTTCATGGTTAAAGGACAACACTAAAGAATTTCTAATAGATCATAAGTGCCAAGTTCCAGTCATCCCGTATTGCAAGACTGGCCCTCAGAATGCAAATTGTTGTCTGATAAAGTTAATAACTTGGGACTTAATACTGCTTACATTTCAAAAACCTCTACCTCCAGCCAAGCTGCTTTCCTCATTTCCTCCTGAACTCATTTTGGGCCTTCCTTCCTTTGTGACTTTGCCTCATTTGTTCACTCCCCTGGATATGTTGGTTCTCTCCAGCCGTATCCTACTCAGCATCTCACAGATCAGAACAAATCCTGTGTATTCTGAGACCATCTCGGTTCCAAGGACAGTAGTTCTCAAACTCTAGTGGGCACCAGAATCATGTATGGAGACTGCAAATATGCAGACCCCCTGGCTCTAAACCTAGAGATTCTGATTCAGCAGGTGTTGGATGGAGCCTAGAATAAATCTTTTTCAGAAGTTCCCTAGGTGATTCATCTGTATGGTCTGTGTGGCCCTCACTTTAGAAGGAATATTGTGAGGATTGATGTTCCTCTAGGACACATTGTCCAGGCGCTCACTGCATGTCCAAGCTAGACTTTTAGGATTGAGAGCCATTCACACTTGGGCTTAGGTCTCAAGTTTGTGAACACTACCTGAGGGTAGGCGGCGTCTTCCCTTCTTTGGGTCCTGCACAGAGTCTAACCTTGCATCTATCTAGTAGGTTCTTAGTTAGGGCCCATGGTCTAGGACCACAAATCCACCCTCTCACATGTGATGCTCTTCCTAAAAAGCATCCTTTCCCCAACAGGTAGATGTATTTTAGGGCTACTGGTATCTGGCTTTTGAAAATGCTTTGTAAATGGACAAGTGTTAAACTCATGTAAGGGACTATTTTTTTAAAGACAGTTACTACTAGAGTTAGGCCACCTATGTAATCTGGTGGTTGATATATAGATTACAGATTTCTTTAGTATAAAATTATCATTATACATGCAATATGTCATTATTCTTTGCACACAATATCAGGTTTATTTTCTTGATATCAACAAGCGTTGGCAAAATATTGATATGCAGTTAGCTTGTTGCTTGAGCCAATAAAGATATTTGGACCCAGAAAAACTCTAGGTCTCAAGGAAAAATGAATGGAGATCGTTACTGAGAATGTCAGGGAAGCGTTCCCTAGAGTGGATTGTAAGATAGTCTATAATTAGATAAATGAGATGATTTGTTTCACTAGATGGTTTACAATCTGGGAAGGACACTGGCCTGGGGGTGAGGAACCCTGGGTGGTAGTCTTGGTTCTATTGCTAACTTTCCTCATTTGTTCTATAAGGAGTTTGGACATGGTAACCTTTACGTTCCTTGCTAGCTTGAAATATTTGGTTCTTTACGTGAATATTTATCATTCAAGCAACAGTGTCCAGGTGAGGAAAAAAAAAAAAGAAAGAAAAGGGAGGGAGGATTATCAAAGTTAGGAAAAGAAATATCCGAGAGCAATCGTAGCATCTACAACGTATTGAATATTCTCTCACAGGAAACAGGAAAATAGATAAATTCAGCTGTGACCAGATTTGCGGATCATCTTCCAGGCACAAAACCAGCAAGACACGCAGCAGGGCAATTGCAAGATGCAATGTGACCTGGCAGGATGCTCACAGCGGGGGAACACTGGGCTGCTGACAGGCAGAGCTGCAGAGCGCTCTGGGCCACAGTATGCAGAAAATTAATATGTCCTCTCATCCTCACCCCAGTGCCCCCAATGCCGAGGCTGCACTCACAGTCGCTTAGAGTAGAACTATCAGGAAAATGTCATCTCCAGGAATGCGAAGGCAATGCGAGTGGCAGGGAGGATTGGAAACAGGCTTGGGGTATTTGTTCTTGGATCTCTCTCCTCATCCGCAGCTCCCACAGCCCTTCACACATCTTAATTAAACTGTCGGTGGAGGATTAAGTGACTCTGGGTTGGGGCTGCCGAGAAGCTCTGGGCTGTCACGGGGATGAAAAGCCAGACTGTTCAGAAGTAGAATTCTTGTTGCCCTGTTCCCTCCTTCTGCCTTATGGGGGTGGTAGGTGACCTTGTCTCCCCACCCACCAAGGTTCTGGTGGGATAATTCTCAAGGTCAGCGTCACAGAGATGGAAGGGCTCACAGGACACATCGGGTCAGCAGCACTCTTTTGTTTTTTTTTTTACAGGTGAAGAAACCGAGGCCCACAATGTGGCAATGAACTGTCCAAGTCATGTAGCTTGTTAGTGGCAGAGCCAGGAGGAGTAAAACCTCATCTCCTGATTGCACCCCTAGTACCTTTACACTACACCTAGCTGTCTCCCTCGTTTTATGCTTTATGTTTTACTGGCTGCAGGACTCCGGGCAAGTAACGTAACCTTTCTGAGCCTCAGTATTTCTCTCCTGACAATGGCGATAATATGTACTCACTACACAGTGTCGCCATGGAGATTATATGAGGATAGAACACTTTAAAGTGGTAAAGGGCATACCCCAATGCCTGGCACGTAGTAGGTGTTCCGTAAGTGGTGCAATTACTACTGATAAATATGACTTTTCTTCTGGTTGGACTTTAGGGTAGAAATGCCCAATACATGTTTGGCTTGGTACCAGTTTCCCTTCCTATATACATGGCAGACATTGATAGCAATTAAAGAATTCTTTCATACTGAGCCCGATGTGACCTCAGAATCCTGCTTAACATAGAACTCCAGGCAAGCACTCTTGACCAATCAGAGTGAACTGTTGATACAACCTATTTGCCTAGTCTAATGAAGTAAGCCTGGCTAGGGCACAGAGCTTGTCGAATATGCACTGCCTTGGTTCTAAATGCCTAGCACAGTGCTCTGGACAAGAGATAGTAATATGTGTATTTCCATAGTTATTAACAGAACGTGGAAGTCTTAAGTCTTAGCTGTGCCTCTGAATTAGCTAGGGCATGCACATTTTCTTCTTTGGACCTCACTTTCCGCAACTACAAGAGTGGAGGGTTAGACTGGATTTGTCTATGGGCCTATCTAGTAACTTGAGCGATCTTTAAAAAAAAAACTATTAATGACACCATCCATTAGGACAGTGTGGTTCAGTGCAAGAATATTTGGGTCGGAATGAGGAAATTCAGATTTTGTACCCCTCCCGGACACTTGCATCATGAATTCCCTGCATCTCAAATTCTTGCCTGCAACGTGGACACACAACCCCTGTTCTGCCTTAGGTCACAGGTGAAACATAAAGGAGACCATGGATGGGAAGGGGCTTCGGGGGCTATAACATGCGAATGTACCGGGGTGGAGATCATGGGTATATAATGAGTGGACAGATTGGGTGGTTCCTGACTGCATCAGCTGGGCCTGGGGCATAGAACTGGCTTTATGGACAAATATCAGGCATCTCCTTCATACTCTGGTTACAGGCTAAAGATGTCAGAGAATTGTAACAAGATTACAAGTGCTTTTTCTACTAACTGGTTGGGTTAGCCTAAGCAAGTCATGTTTCTTTCTAAAATGACGACTCTGACCAGATGACCCCTAAGTTACCTTCTTGCTCCAATATGTTGAAAATGAATGATTTTAGTCTTGGAACCTCCATCAGCCACGGTTAGGACTTTGGTCCCTCTTCTGCCTGTCATACAGAACGCAGAGCCCACGATTAAGAGGCTGTGCACAGCACCCTGAGGGTTCACTCAGAATCTGGGGTTTGCTCCATGAAGTTGCAGTGAGAACCCAGTGGGTCCGCATAGGATCCCCACCCTCTTGTCCGAGGCGATGCAGAGGCTAGCTCTGTATTCTCCTCCTCCTCCTTATTGGCTGTGTGACCTTGGGCAGTTACTTTTACCTCTCTGAGCTTCCTTTGTAAAATGGGGATAACAAATCCCCAACTCACCTCTGATGAGAGGATGAAATAAGTCATGAAATGTGTGTTTCTTAGCACAGGGCCCAGTTCATAGTATGTGCTGAGGAAGTAGTAGCAATTGTTTATTATTTTTATTTGATTAATATATGGTAACTCCCTGTGCTAAACATTTCCAAAGTCCAGGGAACTACAGGTTTTCTTGCCTTGGAACATTTGTTCAAGTTGCTCCTTTTGCCTAGAATGTAATTAGCGTACCCTGATCTAACTTGGTTTCATGATGTCTAGAGATGTTTACAGGTCTATCCTTTGTGGCCATAATCCCTCCCTACCCCTCCTTCAGGATGGCTTTCAATTGCCCACACCCTCCGAAGCCCTAATGGGAAATGGAGCCCCCATTCATTGTTCTTTGTTTCCTTGTATTTTAGATGTCCATCTCTTTTCATCTCATAATGACTCTTGGAGGTTGACATTATTTTCCTCATTTTGCCTCTAGCCACAAGACATCTCCACCACCTCCACTCCCACTTCACATTTTCTATATCTCCTGGCACTATTTAATAGACTGCCTATTCCAGTTATTATTTCCCATATAACATCTCCTTATTCATCAAAGTCTCCAAGGAGGGGACACAAAGGGCATCAGGTTGGGACCTTGTTCCTCGCTGTTCCTAATCAATTACTAATAAGGCTGAAGATGCTTATAGGAGCAGGAAGGGAATTATATGTCATATCCTTTGCAGCCCTCGGAGAACTTGGCACAGACTGGTATACATAAAGGGTCTAATTCAATGCAAGAGCTTTGAAGTTTCCACGAATGAAGAAATGAAGGTTTCTCAGAGATCCCTAGAAAGCTGAGAAATGTCTCAGTTTCCCTGACTTACGCTCAGTTAAGCAGTTGCCTATAATCTCATGCTAGTGAGAAGGATATTTTACTGACAGTAGTGGTTCCCTTTTGTGGAAGTGCCCTGGGACAAGGGATGTCCCTACCCTGAAGAACTCCTTCGTGGATCCCGCTTCTAGGGTCCCGTAAGCGATTTCTGTCTGCTTCGCTAGGTCCTCGGCACTCTCAATGGGAGATACCATCCTCTCCACGGTCAGGAAGGCGGCCAGGTTGGCTGTGTAGGAGGAGATGATGATCAAGGTGAAGAACCACCAGACGCCGCCAACGATGCGGCCAGACAGGGACCTGCAGCCCAAAGGGAAGAGGTGTCAGAAGCACAGAATCAATTACAGAAGACTGTGGGGAGGGGCCGAGGGCCAGCCCCAGCCCATCCATCAGCAGAGCTGTCAAGCCCTCTTGCACCCTAATCTTCTGTCAGCAGGGTGTGAAAATCCAAACGTCAGAGTCTCCTGTGCATTTTCCTTCCTTACCGTGGATAAGGACCTGTGGGGTTGCCATCCTTCATGGGTGAGACTGCCCTGCAGGTACATCTTCATGCTCACTCTCACACATACATACACATCGAGACACGAGACACATGCCAGCAAAGACACAGATATGTCAACATTTGCCCGCAAAGATCACAAACATGTATAAACATCCTGTTACAAGCAGTTGCATACATGCCAAATGTGTGTGCGTACATATATAAACGCAATGCATTTACACAGATGTTGCACACATTTGATTACGTCCAGAAATGTTTCCAGACTGCCTTCTCGCCACTGCCCTCCTGGCTGGCAAAGGCCGCCAAAATGATGGATTAGAAGGAAGGGAAGGGAGAACATTTTGGAAATAAAGACAACACTAGCACTCCGTCCAGCCACCTTGGGGAATGTCACTGTTGAGTGCAGGCACGGTTCTGCTCCTTATCAAAGAGAAAGAGAATTTGGCTGAAATAAAAGACAAAGGATAGTCTGATCTGGATCAAAATGGCAAATATGACAATCATATGTGAGACAAGAAACTTATCCTTGATTTTTGGGTCCTGTTCTCTCTTATGCCCAAAACTGTGAAGAGAAACGTGACCAGCCAAGAGTTCCACTGGGATTGTTTGGATTTGGCTAGGAGACTTCAAGTCCGGGGCTTCCCAAAGATGTTACCAATGATGTAGATATTATATGGGGAAATTTTATGTGGTGGCTAGACATGGCATCGAGCCATACTCAATCAGATAGTGATAAAGTTATTTGCATTCCATTACTCCTTCCATGCTGCTCAGTTTATTAAGGAAGTGTCATCCTGGAGCTGCTGTGCCCTTAAGCCCTTTATAACATGTGCTCCGACAGCCTCAAGCTCAGAGGTGACAACGCTTAACTAGAACCTCATGCTTGACATCGAGAGCAATCACCAATCCAAACCGTGCGTTTTATGGATAAGGAAACTCAAGAGTCCCAGATCCTACTGACTTGGGAGCAACACCCAGGCCTGCCGGCTTGCTTGACTGTTGAGACTTTGTCAGCCCTCTGTGTGTTATTCCCATGTTCCTGTCTGTCCTACTTTGTTTCGGTTTCTGAGAGACTCCTTTTCACTTCAGGCAGACAATGCTCACCCCAGGAAATCCAACGAATACTTGTTATTGCTTGCTATATAGAAAGCACTGTTCCTAGATGCTTCACAGGAAGGGGGAAATAAGAGGAGACTTGTTCAAAGGAATGAGAGCAGGAGAGTGCAACAAAACGATGTCCTTTGAAGAACAGCTTCAGGAAGAGGGGAGACTCTACAGGAAGAAAGGGCTTGGAGAGATATGTTCACTGAAGGTCTGATGTGAGGCTTGTGCCTTGTGACCTGAGTGAGGCGCATTTGGCAGAAGTTGCAGGAAACGGATGCCATCTAAATAGGAGGAAGATATTTTTGATGGGCAGGGTAGTACAACAGTGGCTATCCTGGGGATGACAGTGAGTGTCCCTATTTCTGAAGATGTTCAAGTGATAAACTATTTATAGAGATGTTGTACTTGGTGCCTACCCTTGGTCCTCCAGGGTACTAAGCGCTGGGGACACAACAATAAGCCAGACAGAGGAAAGGCCAAGCATCACGTGGGACCAGAGACGAACTGCTTCCTCTTAACACTCCTCCCATCTCTGAGACCGTGTGATTGGAAGTCGTACATAAGTAGGTCAGGATGCATGGCTTCCATTGGACCGTCAAGCAAGATGAGGTACATAGAGGCAAAATCATTCTCCCAGTGCCCCAGGACTAATACACAGTTGTACTCAAGATCACACCAGTCTTCTGATAACTAGTCCAGTGCTCTGTTCACCTTAAGAGACAGCAGATACAAGTGTCCAGGCCCGTGTGAGGATGCTGCTTCTTTTCCAAATCTGGATGATCACAGTGGCATCTGACCTGGACTTCTTGCCTCCATTCAACCCCCCTACCCCCCATCCTCCCACTCCTCTGCCGAATCAGTTCTCGACAAGGGAGCCTGCATGATCTTTTGGAAAACGTTGATTACATCTTGTTTCTTCGTTGCTTAAAACCCATCAAGGCCCTCCTCTTACACTTGGAATAAGATTCAGCTCCTTGGCCCGCTCTCCAGTGCTGTCCCACAACGTGGATTCTGTAACTCTGGTCACTCTGGAATTTGTTTGATCCTTTATACTCAGAAGGCTCTCACCCTTATCACATGCTGCTCTTTCCCGTGATCAATCCATCAACCCTGTTCATCCTTCAGACCTCATCCTAGTCATCACTCTTTCAGCATTCAAGCACATGACTCTCAGAGCCCCGTGCAGCTCACATTGCAGCTGGTGTCTGACATCTATTTGTGTGACTGACGGTCAGGTGAACCCCTAGACCACACGCACTGTGAGATGTGCCATGTTGGATCTCTAGCACCCAGCGCAGAGTTAGCCTCAGTAACAAGTGAATGCACAGATGCCACCTCTTTTAGAACCTGATGGTTACATTCACATTAGATTCTAGCGCCCAGGAATAATTTTCAGGGCCAGGAGAATTCTAACCTGCTGTGGTTCAGGATGTCTGGAGTCATGGTTTCAAACTGTGTGTTCAGGATGGCAACATTACGTGAACCGAGAGACCCAGCTGAAGTATCCCAACTTGGGGATCTATCTGTTGAAGCTCAAAGGCCTCCCAAGAAAGGTCCAGGCTTATGGGTCCTTTTTCCTGTTCTTTAGTATTTATTTGCTGGATGTTGAGAGGAGCTTACCCTGCATGGTATTCCCTACATCCCTGCCTACTTAATGAAGATAGCAAGGAAAAATTCTTCTGCTTCACAGCCAGCAGAATAACTGTCATTGTGGAATAACTGGAGGGCTGGGGAATAGGCTCTTCAAAATGGGACATGATTCCAATGCTTCATCTGTATTCAATTTGTAGTATGGAACTTGAGTGTGCGTGAACCCCCTCCTTCAGTTCAGACCTGGCACAGGCAAAGCTGGGCCTCTACCTAAGAACTCTGTATTTTCCCAGCTCCATCCCAGAGGCAGCCCTTCACTTACAGCCCCACAGCCTTGGCAAACTGCCTGTCTAGCTGGGCCTCAGTCTTCCACTTCTGTTTAATGGGTGAGACTAACCCTACTTCATGGTGAGAAACCAAAACTTTCAGACCTAGAAAAACTCTCAGTCCGTTCTTTTCCTTTAATGGATACAAGCTATCGAAACTAAAATGGTAGAGGGGAAAGTACTTCGAAAAGTGCTGTTGAAACAAGACATTATTTTTATGATGATGATGAATTCCCCCAGGGGGTCACAGGGCAAAGCATCACTTTTCTTCAGAGGGATGGCACAGCTGTAATCTGAACCCCTTAAAGGTCTGCCTAGTCACCTGAATTTTATTGGTCTCATAACTTGGCATAGCTCTTCCCCAAACTCCCTAGGTGATCAAGGAAACCCTTATGTTCCTCCAGAATTGGCCACAATTTATGTGGCTTGTTGGACCTTTATCATACTTGAACTTGATTCATAGCTCTGGGAAGTGGATGGGAGAGGGATGAATGCCCCCATGTGGCAGATGCAAGAACTGCAGGTAAGAGATGTAAGGGGACTTGCCCATGGTCACACAGTGAGGCACTGGCAGAGCTGGGACTAGGACCCAGGACTTCATATTTCCTGTCCAGCACTCCAGCCACTGCAGAGCATTCCCCCTTTCACCAACTTCTGATTCGTCCGTAGATGGACATGGACTTCCTCACCCCATGACGGTTCATGATGTTGGATCACAGCCAACACCCAGCTTTCTTTTTTTTTTTGTCTTTGGGACTATTTTGATTGATTGATCAATTGATTTTTATTGAGGTATAGTTGATTTACAATGTATTAATTTCTGCTGTACAGCAAAGTGATTCAGTTATACATATATATACATTTTTTTAAAAAAATCTTTATTTATTTTTGGCTGTGTTGGGTCTTCGTTTCTGTGCGAGGGCTTTCTCTAGTTGTGGCAAGCGGGGGCCACTCTTCATCACGGTGCATGGGCCCCTCACTATCGCGGCCTCTCTTGTTGCGGAGCACAGGCTCCAGACGTGCAGGCTCAGTAGTTGTGGCTCATTGGCCTAGTTGCTTCGCGGCATGTGGGATCTTCCCAGACCAGGGCTCGAACCCATGTCCCCTGCATTGGCAGGCAGATTCTCAACCACTGTGCCACCAGGGAAGCCCCCATTCTTTTTTTATATTCTTTTCCATTATGGTTTATCACAGGATACTGAGTATAGTTCACTGTGCTATACAGTAGAACCTTGTTGTTTATCCGTTCTATATATAAAAGCTTACATCTGCTAATCCCAACCTCCCACTCCATCCATCCCCCAACGCCCTCCCTCTCCCCCTTGGCAACCACAACTCCATCCTCTATGTCTGTGAGTCTTTTTCTATTTCATAGATAGGTTCATTTGTGTCATAGTTTAGATTCTGCATATAAGTGATATCTTGTGATATTTGTCTTTCTCTTCCTGTCCTGACTTACTTAGTATGATCATCTCTAGTTGCATCCATGTTGCTGCAAATGGCATTATTCCCTTCCTTTTTATGGCTGAGTAATATTCCATTGCATATATGCACCACATCTTCTTTATCCATTCCTCTGTTGATGGACATTTAGGTTGTTTCCATGTCTTGGCTATTGTGACTCATGCTGCTCTGAACATAGAGGTGCACGTATCTTTTTGGATTCGAGTTTTGTCTGGATATATGCCCAGGAATACTCACCTTTTGTAATGCTCCCTGGAACCTTTGGGATCCACACAAAGCCGTTCAGCCACCAACATCTCCACAGAATTAGAAACCTGTTTGCATTTGTTTTTCATTGCTGAATAACAAATCACCACAAGTTTAGTGACTTCTAGCAGCACTCATTCATTACCTCCTAGTTCTGTAGGTCAGAAGTTTCGGTGAGGGTGTCTAGATTCTCTGCTCAGGGTCTCACCAGGCTGAAATACAGGTGTTGTTTGGGGCTGTGGTTCTCATATGGAGCTCAGGGTCTTCTTTCAGGCTCACTGGTTGTTTGCAGAATTCATCTCCTTGTGGTTGTGGCAACGAGGTCTTCTTTTCTTTGTGGGCTGTCAGCCAGGTGCTGGCTTCGGCTCCCAGAAGCCACCTGCATTCTTTACCATGGGCCCCCACCAACTTCAAGCAAGACAGACTGTGGCAAATCCCTCTCATTCTTTGAATTTCTCTGACTTCCACTAGCTGGAGAAAATGCTGTGCTTTTAAAGGGCTCATCAGATTGGGTGACGTCCACCTGGATAATCTGAAAGCCAGCTGGCTTGGGACTTTAACTACACCTGTAAAATCTCTTTACAGGAGTAGCTAGGTTAGTGTTTGGGTTACCAAGAGACAGGAATCTTTAGAATTGCGTGTACCATACTGATTATTCATTCATTTTACAAGCATTGCTTGTATGGCAGGCACTGTTGGTCACAGGGGAGATAAAAGTGAATACACCACAGCCTTTCCCTTCCATGGAGAAAGTGGGAAGGCGGTGGGCAAACATGGGCTTTGGTGGTCAGACACCTGATTCTCTGTAAAGTGCTGTGTACGGAGCATAACGATCACTCAGTAAAGCCATTATCACCATGTTATATCCATATCATAAACAGTCATTATAATATTATGTTAATTATGTGACAAGTAAGAAAGCAGCACTAAGGGAACACAGAAGGGCTTGCTAGTTACTCTGTTGGCAGAGGGGTGGGGAAAAGTTACTGGAGGAGGAGAAAGTTGTGCTAGGTTTTGAAGTATGAGTAGGAGACTGCCAAGCAGAACAGGTGCAGGGGTGGGAGGAAGCAAGATGGATAGAAATAAAAAGGAGAACGTGAGTGGGATATCACCTCCTCTGTAAACTTCCCCACCTTTGCCAGCAGAGCACCAAGCAGACCCTTCTGTATTCCCGTTATACCACGATCATTCTGCTCTTAGGATTCTAACCACGTTGTGATGATTTAAGATGTCACTGTGATTATCTATGGTATTTATTAACATTGATGATGATGGGTTGAACTGAAACAGAGCCCACAGAAATTGGGAGAAGCAGGATGACTAAAGAGGTGAAGACATCAAAGTGATAGGATGTGGCGATCCACGGGGGCAGAGGCAGTGAGAGAGGGAAATGCTCAAATGCCGGTCCACATCCACTGAGTGAATGCGTCCAGACATGGCCTCCGGAGCCAGATGCTGGCCGCTAGATGCTACTCTCTTCTGGCAAAGGCTGTTTTTTTTTTCTTTGGTTAACGAGACACTAAGCATATCATTAAATGCATAACTTGATGCCAGTAGAAGAGAGTAAAGATCTGTTTGGGCCATCTTTTGGGTTCTGATAGTTAGCATTACCTTTCCTGGTTGTGGATTCGGATTCACCACAGACCTTTAAATGTATACTTCTAATCTCACAGCTTGGATTTGTCTTTCTAGACGAGGGGCCAGCATTTTTTTCTTTTTTGTTTTTTTTCTGTAAAAGGCCGGGTAGTAAATATTTCAGGCTTTGCAGGCCTTATAGTCTCTGCTGTTGTAGTGTGAAAGCAGCCACAGACAGGATATACACACGTGCACGTGGCCGTGTACCAAACAACTCGCATCACAAAAACAGGCAGCAGGCTGGATGTAGCCAGTGGCCTGTAATTTAATGACTCCTTCCCTCAATCCTACTCTGAGTCTGAGAGACCTTGGATCGAAGTGAATACACGACTTAGACATTTTTTATCACCCATCCAGTTATTAGTACCTGCCCACAACCACCCAGATAAAGTACTGGAATGATTCATTTGCCAGTTACTTTTGTGCTTTCCTCAAGCAGAAGGGAGAAGGCATTGGTTAAGAGAATGGGCTCAGGGGCCACACACGACAGGATAGCATCTCCTGCCTCATTACTTACTGGTTGTATGACATTGGGCAAGTCATTAAAACTCTTGGTGCTTGTTTCTTTACAAAATGGAGTGTTAGTACTCATCTTAAAGGTATTCTTCATAATTAAAAAGAAAAAAAAATACCAGTGAAGCATGTAGCTCTGTGCCTGGCAGAGAGAGCACTTCTGCCAGGATGGAGATGTGCAGACAGTGTTTGGTGCAATGCCCTGGCTGGAGGTCGGGGAGCAGGTGCTATGGCCGGGGGCCTTCCGAAAAGTAGATACACGGGGCCAGTGTAAGGAGTGGAAAGTTATTAAATAGGAATCAGTTTCTGATCTCACCAATCTCCTCTCCGTGACATCTCTGGCAAGGGGTTGGATATGGACATTTCTTCTTTATTTCAAAAGCATGTCCTGTCATCCCCAAGAGGAAGGAGACAGAAGGGACACCTCCTGTGTGCCTTCATTCAGCTGAGCTCGACCTGTTTCCCTTGGTCATCTGCTTCAAATGGCTATTTTTAAAAAGTAATGGAAACAGAGGCATGAAGGCAGAGGCTCAGACGGTCCGTCTCTAAATTACGGGGAGAAAAAAAGGTCCATCTTGACTAGTTACTCAGCTGAGCCATGTTCAGAGAGAGAGGCTCACTTGGTATCGGGCATCAAGGTTCTCAGACTGGGGTAAAGAGCTCCGGCCAGATGCAACGATTGCACTGATGAGGGCACTTCATCCGAGATGCTGTGTCTGGGTGGCAAAGCATTCCACTTTCACCAGCTGCAAATCACTCAGCGCTTCCCTGGCAGAGTAGGAGTGAGGCATGTTAATTGCCCAGCTGCTGGTCACTGTGTTCCAGCCCCGCAGGAGGGGGCGGGCCCCGGACTCCTGTGCTGAGTCTCAGGGTGGGGAACTTGGGGGTTGGACAACAAGCTCCAAGGAAAGCCCGGCACTCTATAAGCTAGTGTGCACTGTTGTAGAATTTGCAGAGCTGTGTTTCAAAGAGGGATGGTTTTATGTTCCTATTATTTTCCATTTAGGTAAGCTATGGGAGTGTAGCGTGGGCACAGTTTGCAAAAGAATGAAGATCAATTCGTTCATTTTTAAAAATTTACTAATTCTTCGGTCCACTCTCTAAGCTTCAGTCTCCATATCTGAAGATGGAGATACTGAATTCCATGTCATGAACTGTGAGAATTTGATGAGCAGGTCATGTTTTGCATCTAGCACAGATACAGCAGGACTCAAGATGTCACCTATAGTGATGCTGCCGCTGCTACGATGATGATGGTGGTGGTGGTGGTGGTAGAGATGATGATGATTTCTTCTGGAAACACTCCGCTTCTAGGCGCCATACTCTCCTCAGTGTCCGCCTACTTTGCAGGTTGGTCCTGCTTAGTGTCCTTTGCTGGTTCTTCCTTTCTGCTTAAGTCTTAAGTTGTTGTTGTGTGCAGAACTCAGGCCTTAGCCCTCTTCCCATCCCTGTCTACCATCTTTCCATAGATGATCTCTTCCAAGCCCATGACCTTTATATACATAGATGCTAAGAACTCCTAAATTTCAATCTCCAGTCCTTCTCCTGAACAGGAATTATTAGTCTTCTCCGTCTTCCTCATTTCAGGAAATGGCACCACTGTCCCCACTGCTGTTCAAACCAGAGGCCAGGTCGACAGTGCTGACTTTTCTTTTTCCCTCACCTTCACCTCCAGTCCATCAAATCCAATCATCCCCCATAGTCAGTGGTATCGTTCTAGATACTAGGTATTAGCATCGCATTTCCTTGCTTCTTCTCTTGACCTTTTACAACCCACGTCCACACAATAGGCAGAGGGACCGTTTAAAACTGTAAGTAGGATCACGTTGTTCCTCACTCCACTTAAAGTCTGTCACACTTAGAAAATAAAATCCAAATGCCTTGCTGAGGTTAACCTGATCTGGCTCACCTTTAATCTCATCTGGACCATCTTTACTGCCATGGCTCTGCTGCAGCCTCATTGGCTTTGTTGCAGTTCCTAGAACACACCAAAGTCTTTCCCACCTTAGGACACTTGCAATTGTTCCCTCTGCCTGGAACTTACTTCCCTGAAATTGTCCCAAACCTCCCTCCATGTACCCTTCAGGTTTCTGCTCAAACATCATCTCCTCAGGTACACCTCTTCAAATATTGTCTCTGTTCTCCATCTCTCTCATCTTACCCTGTTTTTTTTCATAGCATTTATCAAAGTCTAATGTGATCTTTAGATAATCATATACTTATTGATTTGTTTATTCATTATTACCTGTCTCCTTCCACTAAAATGGAAGCTCAGAGAGGGAAGGGGTCTTTGTCATTCACTGCTATATCCCTGGCACCTAGCAGAGTGCCTGGCACATAGTAGGTGCTCATTGAACATAGGCTGACTAAATGAATGATTACACAATGTTTATTGAGTACTGACCACCTACCAAGCCTGATGAGAAATACTTAAAAAGTTTCTTCTTAAGAAAATCAGTTTAATGGAATGAATGTGACCCACACAGAAGCAACTGTGATACCTAGACTGGGTGAACAGCACAGGAAATCACTGATTAAGTGCTACGAAAGTGCACTGGTGGGGAAAGCCATGCCCAACTGGGAAAAATCTGGAAAGGTGGGCTGAAAGAGGAACCATTTGCCTGGGATATGCAGGGCAGGCAGGCTTTGAGCACTCTGAAATAGAAAGAAAGGTATTTCCTGGAGCAGGAACAGCTTGTGCTATGGTGTGGAGATGGGACAAGAACATGCCCAAAGCACATTAACTACTCAGCAGCCCCTGTTCCCTGAGCACCAGCTTGGAACTGGATACTGCATAAAATACTTGACATTCGTTCTTCTAATCCCCATCACTTTCTTCAGGCCACGTAAGCATATCCCACCCCCCTGCTGATAAATGAGGAATCTGAGGGTCAGAGAGATGAAATAATTAAGCTCACAAAGCAAGTGATGGAGCTTGTATGTGAACCCAGGTCCATCGAATTCCAATGGTGTGATTTCATTGTGCTGAAAGGGGGTCCAGCTTGAACCAGGACCACCAACTCTCTCAAGGCTGACCTTTTCAGGTCCCAAGCACCACTTACCCACAGTTCCTAGACACAAAGGAATGGTGGCACCACACTTGTATTAAAAATGGGACTTCCTCCACATACATATTTTGGGGTAAGTTCTTAGAAGAAACCACTCTTTTTATAGCTAGCTGCCTGCTGGCCAGCCCATAATACTCAAACATATGTTTTCCCTGTATCCAGAGCCCTACCAAGAGCTCCTACTCTTTGCTGATCCACCAGCTGTTTTCAGAAGTGAGACGGGTTCTAGGGGCCTGGGTCCCTGCCTCAGTGGGCCAGGTGAGGGCCTGAATGGTCATCTGTGGCCTAACCTATCTGGCACTTGAAGTCCTTAGAGTGGGCAGCAGATTTAATTGTGGGATGCTGTGGGCTTTTTAAAAATAGACCCCAACCCATTAGCAAATGGGAGGGAAAATCACAGCGCGTGCTTCTCCTTTAGTTAACATTTGGTTTGCTCCAGCACACGGCGCATATTACAAGGAGTTATTTTACTTAAAATAACCAGTTGAAAATCCTCATTTGTCAGGTATTTTTTCACCCTACCCAGTTCCCTGCAGACTCAGACCCTCCCACCCACGTATCCCCAACCAAGCTGGCAGGGCAGCCCTGGAGGCAGGGAACAGCCTCCCTTCCTTCCCTCACCCCAAACCCTCCCAATCATTTCATCAAAGGAACACTCAGTTTTGAGACATTGAAGACAATTATGAAGTAGGAGTTCAGAAGCTGTACTGACCTCCTGTTCCACCCCTTCTGTTCATTAACGGTGATTTGAGGCAAGTTATCTCATATTCCTGAGCCTCAGTTTCACCTGTCTGTGAAACAGGGATAATAACAGGACCAACCTAAAAGCATTGTTTTGAGGATGAGCTGTAATATGCTTCACTGGCCACTTGGACCAGAGGAGATACCTGGTACAAACAGCTACTACTATTCTGAAATGGAAGATGCCATGGCAAGAGGTTTTCAATTGCTGTTTCAGTTGTGAAAAACCAGGTTATAAAACAGACTATACTGTATGGCCACATTTGAGAACTCAACTTTGGTGGAGATGAGTGTTTGGAAGTACTACAAGAGTCAGCCAGGTGGCTGGATTATGGGCTGTCTTTTTTTCCTACCTTCTTCCTTCTCTTTTCTGATTTTCTAAATGAATACCTATAATAGTTATAATACATAGAAAACCTAGAATATAGTAGTTAAAATTATGGACTATGGGATCATCCAACCTGGGCTCCAGTCCTAACTTCTTCTCTTACTGTGTGACCTTGGGACAGTGCCTTAGTCTCTCTGAGTTTCAGCTCACTCATCTGTAAAACGGAGATAATAGCAATACCTCCTCCTGTCGGCCATTGAATACTGTTGTTAATCTTTCCTCACTAATTTGGTGGGCAGCAGGGGGTCAGGAGGAGGGACGGAAGGGACTGATGTAGATAGGGAGGTGAGGGACAGTCTCTCTGGGCAGGTGACATTTAAGCTGAGAGCTGAGAATGATCCAGATTGTGTGAAGAACCTGATGGAGCAGCGTTCTAGACAGAGGAGATGGAAAGAGCAAAGGTTTGAAGGCAGGAAAGGCTTCGTGTGTTCAAGGTAATTGGCAGCCATAGGATGAGTCTGGAGAGTGAGGAAAGGACTAGATCAAGCAGAGCATCTGAAGCCAGGGCATGGACTCTGTATTTAACGATTAAAAGTCCAGCTACTAGTGTCACCTCCTCCAAGAGGCCTTCCAGACTGCTGCTTCCTCCCCTCACTTCTCATTTCTTTGAACTCTTCTGTTTTCCCCTTCACAGTACCACTCCTTCTTCTGCTCTTTTGCACTGTTAGCACTGCATTATATTATTAAATCATTATTAAATCATATAATATTAAATCATTATGGGATTTTAGACTTCTTCCTAATTCTCTAGAACCCAACACAGCCTCAACATTTGTTGAGTGAACTTGAAACTCCTACGTAGGCATTTGTAATGCCTTCCTCTGAGCTACCTATAGAAGAAAATATTTCTTAAGCTAATTAATAGCAGAATCATGATTGTGTGAGGAATCATTTATTCTGTGAGGTCACAAACTGATTTCAAAACTTTAGGAGCACCCATTTTTGAGAAACTGATATCTTGGATATATCCATAACTCTTACATAGTCATAAAATCATGTTTCCTCAGAATCTTCTCTCTGCAAAGTGGTGGTCATAGAGCAAATTGTTGCCTAAAGTTATAATAATAAAACCGTGTTTCTTTAAAAATATTGTAAAAGACCGATCACAAATTTAGACCGAACTGTAAGGTAATACATGGGTATTGTTTTAAACCCATAAGTTTGTGGTAGTTTGTTACACAGCAATAGAAAACTGAAGTATGACTGGAAATCACTATGCAGTGATTTAAACCATCCATTTAAACTAGGTTCCTTTAAATCATCTGTCTCTTGTCTGCCGTTTGAGGATGGCTACAATAAATCCCTACCCCAACGTCTCTTCTAGCCTAGTCCTCTGCTTTTCCCCTTTATGTTCTCTGATTGAAGTCAGTGGTTAAGAGTAAAGGCTCTAGTGTCAGCCTGCTTGGGATCAAAAGCCATTCTGCCAAGAACTAGGTGGTGACCTTGGACAAGTTTCCGAACCACACTGAGCCTCAGTTCCTCACCTACAAAATGGGATGTGGTTGGCAGAAAATCAGCCCCCCAAACACATTGTGCCCCAATCCCTAGATCCTGTGTATGTGTCCCATCCTATGGTGAAAAAGACTTTTCGGATAGAATTAAGGTTAGGGACCTTAAAGCAGGGTGATTATCCAGGTGGACTCAGTGTAATCCCATTGGTCCTTCAAAGAGGAAGAGAGTTCATCAGAGATGAGATGAGGCAGAGAATAGCTAGGAGAGATTTAAAGTGTTTAAGAGGCTTCATCCTCCATTTCTGGCTTTGAAGATAGGGAAAGAGGACCATGAACCAAGGAATGAGGAAGCTGGGAAGAGCCCTGAGCTGAAAGCCAGCAAGGACCGGAGTCCTACAACCACAGGAATTTAAAATTGCCAGCAACCTCATGGAACAAGGAAATGGATTTTGCCTTAGAGCCCTCTGAAAGGAACAGAGCCCAGCTGCCACCTTTATTTTAGCCCAGTGAGACTTGTACTGGACTTTTGACCTACAGAACTGTAAGATGACAAATGTGTGTTATTTTAAGCTGCTAAGTTTTGTTACAGCAGCAATAGAAAATGAATACAGGGATGCTGTGAAGAATAAATACATGTATATCATGTAGGACAGATACGGGCATGTAGGAAGTGCCTAATCCGTGCTATTTTTTCTCACTGTTATTTTTATAAGCCATTCACTGCTTGGCCACACTCATCTTCCCTGTCCAGTCTGAGTGCTTTCATTTGTGCATACCTCTTATCTTCTTACTTCTCTACGTATGACCCCAGATATGTTTTCCAACTTCGAAATCCATCTCAGATGACATTTTCTCCAAGATTTTCCCAACCCCTTCAGTCAGGTGCAGTCTCTTCCAATGCAGCACCTTTTCTTTTGTCCCTTTGCTAGCTATTATGTTTGTTTAAACCCTAGGTTGTATGAAGGGTTTTCTCTCGTTATTAAGTTCTGTACGCTATGGTGTGTTATGCTGTGATCACAAAAGATCCCCAAATCTTTTCTTTGAACAACAGGTGTATTTCTCTTTCGTGAAATTTTATTTTATTATGGCAAGAATTTTATTTTATCATGGCAAGAATAAAATTTTTATTTTATTATCTCAATATGAGATCTACCCTCCTAACAAATTTGTAAATATACAATACAGTAACCTATAGATGCAATGTTGTAAAACGGATCTCTAGAACCTACTTGTCTTGCTTAACTGAAACTTTATGCCCATTGACTAGCAACTCCCCATTCCCCCCTCCCCCACCCACTCCCTGACAACTACTACAGCACTCTGATTCTTTGTATTGGATTATTTTTAGACTCCTCATATAGTTGGAATTATGCAACATTTGCCCTTCTGTGGCTAGCATATTTCACTTAGCATAATATCTTCAAGGTTCATCCGTGTTTTCACATACGGCAGAATTTCCTTTTTTAAGGTCGAATGATATTCCATTATGCATATATACTACATCTTCTGTATTCATTCATCCATTGATGGACATTTAGATTGTTCCATATCTTGGCTATTGTGAATACTGCTGCAGTGAACATATCTCTTTCTAGATCTTGATTTCAGTTCTTTTGGATAAATACCCCGAAGTCGGATTGCTGGATCATATGGTAGTTCTATGTTTAAGTTTTTGAGGAACCTCCATATGATTTTCCATGGTGGCTACACCCATTTTGCATTCCCATCAGCAGTGAATAAGCCTTCTAATTTTTCTACATCATTGCCAACACTTTTTGTCTTTTCAGGTATATTTGTTGCTCATGCCACATGTGTATAAGGCAGGTTGATTGGGGGCTGTTTTCCCCTCAACCCTCCCTCTGGAACCAAGACTGATATAGCAGCTGTCATCTGGAACGTCCCCAGTTGCGTGCTGGCTCTTAAAGTTTCTTCCCAGTAGTGGCACATACCACTTCCGTTCATATTTCATTGGCCAGAAGAAATAAAATGGAAGCACCTAGCATCAATATGGAAAGGGATGAGCAATCCTACCCTGTACGCAAGAGGAAGAGAGCTGGGCATATCTACTGGACAGCATTCATGGCAACCATGAGTTCTTACCCAGAACCATTTCCCAAGAAGAAGTTTTCATCACAGTTCCCATTTTACAGATAAAGAGCTTGAGACTCAGTGATTGGTCATATATTTTCTAAGTGATAGGATTGGAATTAGGACCCAACTGCCCTTCCATCCTTCTTTCATCTCTGCTGCAATTCTATCGCATGCTGTGATGTACCTGACACTGTGCCAAGGATGCAGCGGAGAACAAGCTCTCCTCCCTCCCTGCTCTCATGTTCTCCTTCCAGGCCTCCTCTCTCTGCCTCATGTGCTACCTGTTTTTAGAGTTGTCCTCCTCTACCTCTGCACAACTAGATCACAAGCAACTGGAGGTCAGGGGCAGGATCTTCAGCTTTGATTCCTTTGTCATCCCTAACGTATTAGGCACTCAACAAATGTTCCTTGGATTAAACATAGAATTGAAAACAAAATTCACTTTAGATGGCAACCATTTGTTCTCTGCTTATATCCCCCGACACGTGTTCCCCAAACTAGTGTGTTAATAGGGATTTGCATGTGCTTTCCTAGTTTATTATAGAGAATTTAGCTCTCTATCAGCATATATTTGAAAAAGAGATTAATAAGATCATCAACAATACACCTCATAAGTCACTCTGAAAATTGCCAAAGTAGTTTCATAGTCTCTCTGTTTCCTTCCAAGAGATTCCACTTCTTCCAGTGATTTGTACTAAATTGACAGTTCTAATCAGCAGTCCTGAAAATGTAAGCTTTCAAAGCTATGGCTGATAAGAAAAGAATTTTCCAGAGATGTGATAAAACTTCTTCCCATAAGGGATGTCTTGTGTCTCACTGGTTGTGTTTACGTGAGGAAGGGAAGCCTATGGGACGGGCGTGTGTCTTAGGTACTTGTCTGGCCTCCAGGGTCTGAGCAGATCACTTGTCATTGACTGCCTGTGTGCTCTTGACCCAGTGGGAATGTCAGGGAAGAGCCTGCATTATTGTATGTCTCACAGCTCTGGGTCCTGACATAACCTAGAAGCTCAACCCTGGCCCAGACTGGGAGCCCAGTTTGTCCTCAGTCTGTAGGGATTTAAGGAGTTAATGTTGAATCAGCTTTGATGCTGTCACTCTTGCTACTTATTCAACAGATATTTATCAGGTCCCTTCTGTGTGCCGGGTCTTGAGCTGGCGATACTTCCTTGCCAGGCTTACCAGGGGAAGGACCTGAAGCAGAGACCTAAAGAATTGGCTTACCGGGGAAAGCTGTGTTGCAGGGATGGTCGTTATGGACACAGAAAATAATAAGAATCAAAGACGTGGGAGTGAAAGTGTTAATTCTCCCCCCCCCCCAGTGGAGGAATGACAGAGGGATACAGTAGAAACCTTAGTGGGGAGGGTGCAGAGTGATGGCAAACGAGGCTGAGGAAGAGGCCACGCAGGGTCCTGGGGTACTGGAGAAAGTCTGTGGCAGAAAGGCAATGAGGGATGGAAAGCAGAAGGTAGCATGAGTCGATGCACATGTTTGGTGAAATCACTCTACCACGTAGACTGAAGAATGAACTGGGAGCCACGTGGCAACAAGAATGGAGGCATGGAGATGAGAAAACAGTATTGTAGGAGCCAGATCAGGGTCGATGAGTACTTGGACCATGTGGTAGCAGCAAGGGTGGAGAAACAGTGAGTAGATTTAAGTAGATTTAAGAGGTAGAATTTCTCCTGGAAGATTGACTGGACATAGAGGGTGAAGGAGAGGGCTCACTAGTTTTCTGAGGGCTCCATTTTTTGAGTGACTATTTTGTGCCAGGCATTCTATAAGATGTCTATATTTATTCCTCATGACATGCTATGAAGGAAGATTTAGGTCCATTATAGGCATGCAGAAACTGAAGCTTGGTGAGGTTAGGTGTCTTCTCAGCAACACACAGCTAGTCTGAGTCCACAGTTTACCCTTAAGCCCTAGGCTATCCTGTCTCCCTACCCTTACCTCCCAGGATTCTGGTTGGAGCATCTCAGAAGAGAATGGAAATGTACTCTGACACGGGGGGCATTAGGAAGAGCAAATATTCCAGTAGGATCTTTCCTGCAATTGCTGCTGTAGAACCAGCTACCACACCACCCTGGATAATGACATCTACGTCTTTACATTTCCCTACCTTTAGAAATGTCCACTGTTTCCTCCTTCTCATCTATCTGGATGGGTGCTCAGCCGGAGTCCCTGTTACTCAGGCACTATTCCTGGGAACCTGGAACTGACCCTCACTACTCTTCCTGTCTCTCAGCCCCTGTACCCTGGTGGGGATGGGGACCTCTGTGTATCTATTTTCTTTTAGCTTCTTAACAATTAACATTTAGTATTGAAAATCTTCCTGGGAAAGAGAAATGGGGTGGAACCCAGGGGGGAGAAAAATGCTTTAGCTAACGAAGAGGGAGAGATAATTGGTATATTAGAGCAGTTGACTGGGGAGCAGATGTGAGAACCATGGAAAAGGTACCTACTTCATTTCCAGTCTGTTTCCCCATCTGTACATAAAACACAAGAGAGGGGATAATGCTTGCCTGCCTCATGGTGGTTGTAAAGATCAAATACAATAGCAGATGACTGTGCTTCAAAAATCAAAACATTCCTTACACGTGAGAGGACAGAAAGTTTTGATATCATGAGTTAGAATCAGAGACAGAAGTGCTAGAAGGTGCCTTGGGGATCATCAATGTGGTCCTGATTATTTTACAGGTGAGGAGAGCCAGGCTGAGGCTCAGAGAGATTAAATGACTTTTCTCAAAGTCACCCTCCAAATTAATGTTGAAGCTAGGTTTAGAAGGCAAATCCCTGGCCTCAGGCTGAGGGTTCTTTCTACTGTATTGCTTTGGAAGGATAACACAGTAATTGACCCAATGGGTTTTGCAACCAGACTGGGGTTTGACCTCCAGCTTTGCCATTTATTAATTGTGTGATCTTGGGCAATTTCTGTAATCTTTTTGAGCCTCACATTTTTATCTGTAAAAATGGAATAGTTAAAATTGCTAACTCGAAGAGTTATTATAAAGATTAAATGAGATAATGCTTGGAGATACTGGTTAAAAAGTGGTAGTAATTGTTACGATGATTAAGATCATATGTTGTGTGTTTGCCATATGTCACCAGCCCTACCGTCCAATTGAAGATTGACCTACTCTAGACTTCAGAGGTTTCCAACCCAACCCAGTACCCCCTGGACCTTATTAATTTGGTCTCTTATATATTTTACTGATAAAGCTAAAGAGAAGACCATTTTCTAATAATCTCCAATACTTGCTCAAGCCTAACGCAAAAGCCTACCCCTAAGATTATTATCTTAGTTCAAAACCTGGTCAAGGGGCTATGTATGTACCTTGTTCTTGCCTAGTTGAATATTTTCTGCAAATAACTGAGGAAGGGCGGGGGTGAGAGATGGAGTTTGATTGATGTAGGATTAGAGGGTCCATTCTGTTTTCTCAGGGAAATTCTTATTCAGAGATGTGAAGGGGCTGGAAAATGAAGAGAACACAAAAGGTGTGACCAGATCTTACTCTAGGGAATTGTACTTTACACCATTGAAGATAATCAGGATCAGACTCTCTCTCAAAGTTAAAGCACCAGAGATAAATGAAGCTTCTTTGAATCTAGGGAGATGTCATTAAAATGAGTTCTGGGTTCAGCCATCCCCAAACCCCAGAGGTCATACGCAAGGCTAGAGGCTGAGTCTGTCTTCTTGATAAACTGGAACCATAAATCACTGTCATATGGATTAATCACATCTCGATGATATGAAAAAGGCTCTTGCCTCTGCCCAGATTCTCTGTCCAACTTCAGTCTATAGAAATTTTAATCAAAGGTTTCACTTGGCTTACTGCTTCTTCTCTCATGGAAACGACTGCAGAGGGGCATAACATACCAGCATATACAAATGCATTTCTGATTAGAAGACACAGAAGCTTGAGGTCAGACTTTTTGCAGAAAGAATTAAACAAATAACCTTTACATTATAGGCCTGTTCCACTTTCCTAAACACAGTGAGTTCCATTAGCTTATAGTTTTTGCCACAGCCCGGGGTCCAGTTTCCTATTCCCTCCTTATTTGATCTCGTGGCAACCTTTGACATAGGTGTTTACGCCATCCTCTTTGACATATACTCCCTTCACTTGGTTTCTAGGACACCAGACTTTTTTGGTTTTCCTTCTCTCTCACTGGCTGCTCCTTCTTAGTCCCTTTTCATGGCTCTTCATGACCTCTAAATGCTCGAGGGTCCAGGGCTTGGAACTCTCCTCTTTACTGTCTAGGCTCATCCCCAAGGTAACCTCGTCCAGTCCTATGGCTTTACAGACTGCATGTTCATGATTCCTAAAATGTTGAAGTCTAGTCTGGACCTTCTCCCTCACCTCCATGGTCATGGGCCTGTTCTGTATTTCCTCTTGGACGTCTAACAAACATCTCAGACCTAACATGTTCCAAATTGAACCCTTGATTTCTCTCCGTTCCACACCTGTTCCTCCACAAATGTTCCCTCTCTCAGTAAATGTCATCACTATTCTTTCAGTTACTGAGACTTGAAACATTAACCGCTCTCTGTCCGTCACACCCGGTCTCCAATGCATCAGAAATCTCATTGGTTCCACCTTCAAAATACAGTCTGGGTCAGACCACTTCTCACCAACTCCACGACTATCACCGTACTCCAAACCCATCATTTCTTGCCTAAACGAATACAGTATCCTCCTATCTGGTCTCCCTTCTTTAAATCTGTAATATTGTAATATTATATTCTTCATACAACAGCTTGCAGGGTTTGTTTCTCAACCCCCAAACTATTGATATTTTGGGGTCAGATAATTATTCGTGGTGGGAGGATGTCCTGTCCACTGCAGGGTGTTTAGACTGGCGACGTTAGATTCCGGTGGCCCCCTCTCCCAGTTTTGCCCACCAAAAATATCTCCAGACCTTGCCAAATGTCTCCTTGGGGGCAAAATCATCCATGACCGAGAACCAGCGAGTTAGAGAGAGATCCTTTAAAAATGTAAACCAGATCAAATCATTTTCCTGTTCTAACATTCCCAGTGGTGGTTGCCAGGGCCTGGGAGGAGGGGGAAATGGAGAGTTACTAATCAACTGGCATGAAGTTCCAGTTAAGTGAGATGTGTAAGCTCCGGGGAGTTACTGTGGAACACTGTACCTACAGTCAACAATAACGTATTGTACACTCAAAAATTTCTTAAGAGGATAGATCTCGTGTTGTGTTCTTATCACAAAAAATAAAAAAGACCCAAGTTCCTGACAATAGCTTACAAGGCATGTGCTGTCCTTCCTGCCTGAAACACTCTTTTCCTGACTTTTTCCTTGAGTAATGTCTACTCATTCTTCCAGTCCTAGCCTAAATTTAGCTTCCTCTAGGAAGCCTTCCATGGCCTATCCTTTAACCTGGGTTTAGGTCACTGCTCTGTGCTCCCATAACATCCTGCTCTTCCTCTGACATAGTGCACATCACACTGCATTGCGGTGGCTTGGTCACTAGACTGTGAATTCCTTGGGGGCAGGACTGTGCCTCACTCACACTGTATCCCTCCCTTATGCATAACATAGGGTCTGGAACAGTACATTTAAATAACAACATGGTGGAATGATTGGCGTTGCAGACTGAGCCTGTCCTGCACTACAGATAGGGATAACGTGTCCACCCTGGTTGAGACCTTGGAAGCAGATACAACTATGAAGGTAGATACTACCTTACCTTAGCAATTTCCTTCCTTCCTCCCTCCCTCCCTCCCTCCCCCCCTTTCCGTCTTTCTTTTTCTTTCTTTCTTTTCTTTTTTCTTTCTTTCTTTCTTTTCTTTGTTTTTTCTTTCTTTTCTTCCTTTCTTTCTTTTTCTTCCTCCCTTCCTTCCTTCCTTCCTTCTTTCTTCCTTCCTTCCTCCCTTCCTTCTTTCATAATTTGGTAGTTACACAATTACTAAGGTGAAACACTAGGGCAGTCTCTGTTCTTAGAGAAATCCTTGGTGAGGGAAACCCCTCATTCAACAAATACTATCTGAGCATGTGCTTTTAGCCGGACACTGGGCTGGATGCCAGACATCTGCCGGTAGATAGGAAGTTACATACACAGGAATTGTGAAGCTTACATTCCAGCATGGGTGAAGGTCACTTAGTGTATAATAATGTAATGTTACTTAATCCCTACTGTGAACATCAGAGAAAGTGGGGCAGGGGAGGGAAACATGCAGGTAGAACTGCAAAGCAAATGTCCTGAGCTAACAAGGCAATGCATGGTACATTTCAGGAACCAAAGGGAGGCTGGTAGGGCTGTAACAGGGAGAGGGAGGGAGGGAGAGAGAAGTGCTCTGAATTGAGGCTGGAGACACAGGCAGGAGCCAGAACAGATTGGGCCCTTCACCTTCTCTCCACGCCACCCCACGATCCCAGAAATTATCTCCGTTGGCTTCACTTTTAGGTCATACACGCCATATTTATTCCTTCTTTAGAACTGTGAGCTTGGCACGCTTCTCACTTGAGCCAACTTTTCCTTCCCCCACCACTGACATCCTGTTCATTCTTCAATGCCAAGTTCAGGCCCTTCCTCCACCATGAAGAGCAAGAACTCAAAGAGTGACCACCAATAAGGAGCAGAAAAGGGCACAGATAGGAGTGGAAATAGTAAACAGTTCAGCTTAAATGGGACAAAAGATGCCTTTCTATGCAGTTCAGGTCAGAATATGGCCTATCTTGGTATTTCTAAGTGACTTATAAAGGAGACAATATAGTGGACAGTTAAGGAGACACACTTTGGAGTTAGTCAGACCTGACTTAAAATCTGGGCTCCCTACCCCTAGTTTATTAGCTTTGTGACCTAAGAAAGCTCCCTCACTTTTTTGAATCTCAGTTGTTTGTTTGTAAAGCAGGGGTAATTACACCTACCTCCTAGGTATAGGGTTGTTACAGATTAACATAGTGTTATTAAGAATTTAAATAGATAATGCGTGCAAAAGCACAGTGCCATGCTTTACTGTGCTTAACAGTGCCATGTGCATGGTATTAAACAAATGTTATCATTATTACTATTATCATCATCATCCTTCCTCATTTTTCCTTAGCTAAGTTGGAAGTTCATTAAGTGAGATAACATGTAAATTCTAGAACACGGTATATACCTCATGGTAAATTTTCAATAAATGCAGGGTCTCCCTTTTCCTCCTATCTCTTTTATAAAGGAGAACCATGCCTCTTAATTCTTCTGTAGGCATTAGTGAGCCCTCAGTAAACATTTGTTGAATATTGAATAAATATTGTTCTTCCCTGCAACTGTCTAGCACTTTGTTACATACATCATTGAGGGCTAATGATATTCATTACTAGAGAATCTTTGCATATTTATTTTTTCAAACTTAGGATGGAACCAGGAAGAAAATCTGGGGCCAAATTTATATAAAATACCAAAGATAAGGAAGATCTTAATGGTTGGAAAAAAGACTTAAATGGCAACTGTTTTTCTTCTCTCATTCAACTGTTAAAAAAATACCAACAAAATTATAGGGAAATGGATCTAATTTAACTCCAGTTGTTCCCTGGGGAGGGTGAACCAAGGGGCGTAATGACCAAGAACTGTGGTAGTGTGAAGGAGACTGAGGTAATCATGGGATCATCAGGTTTTTTAAAAAAATATTTCATTTGCTAAGGAGAAGTCACTCTTCTTGAACCTTTAAAAGTAACTCAAGTCTTCTTCACTCACTTTATTTCCCCTGAGAGAGGTGATCTGGCAAAGGGAAATGCTGTAAAATGTCCACCTTTTCAGATTCTGATGGATCCCTTAATACAGGTATTGTCTGAGTTGAGACACTGAAACCCGTGAAAACTGAGATTGGTACAACAGAGATGATGGAGGCCTTTATCAGAGTAGATTGATTTAAATGCCGTACTCTCCTGATGCAGTTAGATCAGAATTTAATTAGCCTACCTTGATTGTTCATTCTAGGAATGGCTCTATCTCAGTAAAGTGTATTTGTATTATCACTTAATTTAAATTGACATTTACAGAAAATGAATGATTCGGTGTCATACGAATAAATGGTTGTCTGCTTGTTATCCTGTAATGAAGTGGCAGTAGCCAGTCTAGGGAACGCGATAAGATACATAATTTCTACAGTAATTCACATGGTATATGTCAGTGGCTTGCAAATAGTGCTCCGCTAAGTCTCATTGGTCTGCCAAAAGTACAGCAGTGATCCTGGCAAATTCAGATTACAGGGCCAAGTTAGGCCCACTTGCTGGGAGCTCTCCATGGTCTTGGTGTCTGTAACTATCTACAGGGTCTACTGACTTGAGTCCTGTGGTGTGGATTCCTTTGGCTTCTGCTTTAGATTACTCACACTCTGTGTGGCATGCCACAATCAAGGCACTCCTGCATATATTTCTCTTTTCTTATCGGGGACCTTAACGACACTGCTGGGCTTTCATGAGTGCCATATACAGACATAGAACATTACAGAATGACCGCCATGCACCAGGTCCCTCTGCTGGAAATAGAGATATAGAGACGAGTGAAAATTGGGCTCTGCTCTTAGGGAGCTTACATTCTAGTTGAGGAAAAGAGAAGAATTGTAGAATCACAGATAATGTCCTGAGAATTAACAGAAATATGTGAAAAATACATGCGAGTTCTGAGGTAAGAGCTACGGATTGTCCTAGAAGTGGAGTGGAGGAGATCAGGAGAGACTTTCCTGAGAAAGTGATATTTGAGCTGGGTTGTGGAGAATGAGTCCACTAGCCTGAGAAGGGGCGGGGTGCACTCTCCAGACTAAGGGACAGCAAAGTGAAAATTCAAACAGGGTCCAGGAGTTTGGAATGGAACAGAACATAAGAGAGGCCAGAATATAGCGGGGAGGCGGGGAGAGAGAGGGAGAGGGAGAGGGAGAGAGAGAGGGGGAGAGAGGGAGAGAGAGAGAGAGAGAGAGGGAGAGAGAGAGGGGGGGAGGGGGAGGGAGGGAAGGAGGGAGGGAGGGAGAGGGAGAGAGGGAGGAAGAGGAACAGACACATACACACAGAGATACAAATATGGATACAGACAAGGATAGGAAAGGAGGGGCCAGATTTTAAAGGGCTTTGAAGGCCACATTAATAGGCTTAGGCTTTATCCTAAAGTGATGGGGAAGAATTACTAGAGTCTGGTCAAGGTGATTAAAGGGCTATATATATATATTTTTTTTTTTTTTGCGGTACATGGGCCTCTCACTGTTGTGGCCTCTCCCGTTGCGGAGCACAGGCTCGGGACACACCGGCTCAGCAGCCATGGCTCACGGGCCCAGCCGCTCCGCGGCATGTGGGATCTTCCCGGACTGGGGCACGAACCCGTGTCCCCTGCATCGGCAGGCGGACTCTCAACCACTGCGCCACCAGGGAAGCCCAAAGGTCTAAATGTGAAGTGTGCAGAGCAAACTGTAGGGAGAGAGCCGGGAAGCAAGGAGACCTTGTCACTTGGACCTTGTTTCTGGGCACGTGTGACCTCATGACTGACAAAGCCCTATGTGCTAGTTACCTGAATTCTAAACCTTCATGTGAATACAGCTAGTCACAGTGCTCTGCTGGCTTGGCTGAGTCAGAGCTATTGCCATCTGACATAAAGGAAGAGAACTGATTATACCATTGAAATATGGACGGTATTCATCAGTTCCTCCTCCTTCCTGACTGCCTGGAAGCTAGTCTGGGACCTTTTAATCTTCTCTTTGGATTAATACAGCAGTATGCTGCCTGCTCCTTTTCTGCCCAGGTTGTCCATTGCTATCAGATTAAGCGTTTCAGAGGAAAACTTTCAGCCCATAACTCTCCTATTTATACATTTTCTGATCTGTTCTTTATTTCTCACATAGTATCCAGTCCTTTGCCTGGTTTTCAAAACCCTTTATAATTTAATACTACTCTTGTATCCACTTTACTTCCTATACCCTTGCATCAGGCTTTCTTCATCGGACTGTGATGTTGCCCAGCTTTGTAGTTATGCCCATACTAAGAAACTTTTCTCATGTGTATGCATATAAAAATGTACTGATAAATGCAAATCATAAGTACTATTTATTTAAACATGCATTCATTTACTTCTTCTCTCGCTTAACATTATTCATCAAGGCTCCATGGTAAGTGCTGGCGTTACAGTGGTGGGCAAGACGATGAGGTCTTACGGAGCTCAGAGTCAGCCTAGAGCTTTTTTTGGTGTGTGTGTGTGGGGGGGGGCGGTGGTACACGGGCCTCTCACTGCTGTGGCCTCTCCCGTTGTGGAGCACAGGCTCCGGACGCGCACGCTCAGTGGCCGTGGCTCACGGGCCTATCCACTCCGCGGCATGTGGGATCTTCCCGGACCGTGGCATGAACCCGTGTCCCCTGCATCGGCAGGCGGACTCTCAACCACTGCGCCACCTTGTGTGCCCAGCCTAGAGCTTTGTTACTCAAAATGCAGCACTTGGACCAGCAGCGTTGGCTTCATGCGGCAGAGAGTTAGAAATGCAAAATCTTAGGTCCCACCCCAGACCTACTGAATTTAAACCTCATTTTAACAACATCCCTAGATAATTTTTATGCACAAAAGAATTTCAAGAAGCGACAGTCTAGGAGACAGGCATTGAAAGAACAACTGTAACAGTAGCATATAGATGTGGCTATGATGCTGGAGGGACAGGGGTGAGAGAGAGAATGCCCCCTGGTTGAACGTTCGATTATTTAAAGAGTATGTATTTGTTTCACTGAATTAAGTAAGCAGTGGTGTGTGTGTGTGTGTGTTTGTGTGTATATGGGTGTATGTAGACACCACGTGTGATTCTCCTTGAGCATCTCTCACTCACCTAGCCCTGTCCTGAGTCCGCTGTGGGTGACTAACACATACTTTTGCTAACACTGATAGATTAAATGGCTTACAGAAACACTCAGACCAATTTGAGGATTTTAGACGTTTCAGCAAATGATGGAATTGTTCGATTTTTGCCAGGACAGTTTTGATTTATTGAGTGTTGGGGGTATTGTTTTGCTGCAACAGAAACCAAACGTTGTTTATCCTTTTCAAAGCCACAGTGTTTCACCATGGTTGACATAAACAGGGGTGGAAAATTCACGAGATGAAATGGAACCAAATTGTGCACAGGACAGTTTTTGTGCTGTGGTTCAAGGCTACGCATGAGTTCACTCTTTCTGTGACTTCTTTGTATTTTCATCATGTATGGAGAGCTGGGTGAGTCACAGCTAGGTCAATACTCCTAGTTTAACTGGCCAACACATCCGCTACTTAATAATACCCTTAGACTCAACTGGTACAAAACATAATACCTGAGAAAAATCCACATTTTTTTAACTTTTTAATCTCTATATGGTGTGCCAATGCGAGGCCCTGCTTTCTTCACACATTGACTCGAGACTAAGGGTTAATAAAAGCAACCGTATATTGAGTGCATGACAAATTCGTATCTGTCCCTCATTACCTTCTATCTTGTCTGAAGTGCATTAATTTACTTGAAATTTACATTAATTTACTTGAAAGAGGTTTAATCCTTTTCTCTGGTAGTCTCTAGAGCTTTTTTTTTTTTTTTGGCGCAGACCTCTCACCGTGTGGCCTCTCCCGTTGCGGAGCACAGGCTCCGGACGCGCAGGCTCAGCGGCCGTGGCTCACGGGCCCAGCCGCTCCGCGGCATGTGGGATCCTCCCGGACCGGGGCACGAACCCGTGTCCCCTGCATCGGCAGGCGGACTCTCAACCGCTGCGCCACCAGGGAAGCCCGTCTCTAGAGTTTTACATGCTCCATGTTTGGATGCTAAAGGATACCTTTTCTACTCATGATTGTCCTGAGTTTTAACTGTCACTTTTAGGTGTTTTGAAACACTGTCCAGAAAATCACTGACAGAGTCTCAGCTATTGATTTGTTCTAGAGCTTTGAGAAAACTCCCAAGCACTGGTGCTTCAACAGAATCATAGCATCTCGTGGTTAGAAAAAGACTGCAGATATGGTCTCATAAAAGTTTCTCTTCTATACCACATTCAACGCCTCCAGTGGAATCATCCAACCTCTGTTTCAGCACCCTGAGCAGGCTTCTCCAGACATCCGGTTACTAGTTATCAATATATTATAAAGCTCTACTAATTAAGATAGTGTGGTATAGGGGCAAGAATAGACAAGTATATCAACAGAAGAGAATAAAGAGTCCAGAAGCAGACCTATGTGCATTGGGTGATTTATGAGAAAGGGGTATGCGGTGGGGAAAAGGATGGACTTCTCAATAAATCATGCTAGTTCAGTAGGATACCCATGTGCAAAAAACATTGACCTTGAACATATCTATAGGACACATAGATAAACGTGAAAGGTAACATTTCAGCAGAAATCATAGAAGAATATCTTCATGACTTTGAGGTAGGCAAAGACTTCTTACACAAGGTACAAGGAATGCTAGCTGTAAAGGAAAAACCTTGCTAAGTGGACCACATTAAAATTATGTATTTCTCTTCCTCATCCAACACTGTCAAGAGAGTGAAAAGACAAGTCACAGAACAGCAAATATTGATACAACAGACATCTGAAGAACTACGTGTATCAAAGATATAAATAATGCTTGCTGAACAATAAGAAAAACACAACAGAAAAATGAGCGAGAAATTCACAAAGGTACTTAATAAAGGAGGCTGGGGCTTCCCTGGTGGCGCAGTGGTTGAGAGTCCGCCTGCCCATGCAGGGGACACGGGTTCGTGCCCCGGTCCGGGAAGATCCCACATGCTGCGGAGCGGCTGGGCCCGTGAGCCATGGCTGCTGAGCCTGCGTGTCTGGAGCCTGTGCTCCACAACAGGAGAGGCCACAACAGTGAGAGGCTCGCGTACCACAAAAAAAAAAAAAGAGGCTGTACAAGTGGCTCATAAACATGAAAAAGGTACTAGTCATCAGGTGAATGCAAATTAAAATGGCAGTGTCTGTGTATAACTGTGTAAACCTGTGTATATTGCAATACACCCACTTGCTAAAATAAAAAAGGAAGATGGCGAGCAACTGGAACTCATATATATAATTGATGAGAGTGTAAATTTGTTTTCAGAAAGTAGCCTGGCAGAATCGGTGACAGGAAATGATAAATAATGTGGCCTAGGAATTCCTTTCCTAGGTATACACCCAACAGAAATTCAAGTGTGCTCATCAAAAGAGTTCTACAATATTTATAGCAGCATTATCTATAATGGCCTCACACTGGGAGCAGCCAGAATGTTTATCTGCAAAGACAGTCACACTTCTGGATTTATTTATGGATAAATAAACTGGGATAAATCCACAAAATGAAGTATTACCTGACACTGAGAATGAACGGACTACACTTCTATGTGACAGCATAGATGCACCTCACGACATCATATTGAGCAGAAACAGCCAGACACAAAAGAGTACACAGTGTATAATTCTGCTTTGAGATTCAAAGACAGCTCAGTTAGTCAAATTAATCTATGCCATCAGAAGTGAAGGCTGACTGAGTGGTCAGTCCTGTATGGAGAAGCCAGCAGGAGGAGGTGCCTGAGGCGCTCGTATTCAGTTTACTTTGAGTTCTGATTACACAGGTGTTTTCACTTTATGAAAATTAATTGAGTGCTATAGTTGTGATTGGTGCACTGATTTGTGTGTTATACTTCAACAAAATTAAAAAAAATCACATCAGTCGTGCTTCAAAGGGGGAAGATATGGGTAAAACCAGATTCTAATCAAAAGCTTCCTTTGCTCATCATGTTATATTAAATTGAAGAGGGAAAAGTCCATTGAGTAAAAAGGACGTTAATGTTAAAAAAAATAAACGATGCATCCTCTCTATATAAGTAGAAAAATTCTTTTGCCCTCTTTGAGTTTTTTTTTTTTTTTAAATATATATTTATTTATTTATTCGGTTGTGCTGAGTCTTAGTTGCAGCAGGTGGGCTCCTTAGTTGCAGCTTGCTGGCTCCTTAGTTGCGGCAATGTGAACTCTTAGTTGCGGTGTGCATGTGGGATCTAGTTCCCTGACCATGGATCAAACCCAGGCCTCCTGCATTGGGAGCATGGAGTCTTATCCACTGCGCCACCAGGGAAGTCCCCCTCTTTGAGTTTTGATGTAGAAGCTACGGTGACATGTAAGAGCATTGACTTTGTGGGGAAGCCTGATAGACTGACTTCTGGTTTAACGATGTGCTTGCCCTTTCTCCCTCCAGCCACGTGGATAGATGAAGACTGACCTTCTACCAACATCCATCTCTCCCTTTTGGGTCACCCGTGGATGGCCCTCAGTGCTCAAGATACACCCGAGCTTTGTAAGTTCATTGCTGCTTGTGTGTTAGTCTCATCTCTCCAATTAGACTGTGAACATCATGTAAGCCAAGACCTGGCATTTCTTATTTCTGTGTCTTCTCCACCATACTAAGGAGAGAACGGATCACAGGGGCTCAGTAAATGCTTTCCATTGTAGAACGCCAGATGGTTCAGTCTGTGAAATCTGAGGTCTGAGGAGTTAAGTCACTTGCCCAAGGTCACTTGGCACAGTTATGTCTTCTGAGTCCAGCCAAGATCCCTGCATAGGCCTTGGTGAGAAGAAACAAGCCATGCGCCTTCCGTTCTGTTCCCTTTGTCCTTAGTACTTCTTAGTGCAGAGATGCAAAGGCACAGTAACTCAATTTTGCTAATTCTCATAGTTTTGCTTGCTGATTCACTGAACAAATACTGCCTAAATGTGGGAACCCTTGGCTTTGGGGAGCAGGAATAATCTGTGTAGTCTTGGAAAGGCAAAGACAGTGAGTGACCTGGCTCAACTCAGTGTGCAGATCTGCACAATGAGAACACATCAAGCTTTTGTGCACCTTCTGTCCCTTTTCATTTACCTCCAGGGATGATGATGAAGTTCAAGACCTTACAGATCCTGAAAGTTGTTGAAATCTAAACCTCGGTCTTTTGAAAAATTGCTCATTGTTTGTTAAGGCTCACTTGAGTTCTTTTCAACAAAAATGCTTCTTCCAAGTCTAGATTATAAAAAGCTCAGTGTTAATTTAACCCACCGTGTGAACTCTCTCAACGTGGGTTTCCTGAAGTATAAAAATGAGGTAATTAGACAAGAAACGACCTGACTTTTAAGGCTCTGTTCTGTAGATTCATTTGGGATCTAATCTATAGTTTCATTAACGTAAATCATTACTAGCATCTCTTATAGACACAAACTATTAATAAGCACGGGCTGCATGTTAATAAGCACTGTCCAGAAGTGTCATACATATGTGTATGTATCTCTACTTGTAGGGGGGGGAGAGAGGGAGGGAGGGAGAGAGAGAGGGAGAGAGAATATGACTGTGAATGACTACATGTCTTTTACTGAGCACTTATTACATGTCAGGTACCATGCTAAGTATTTTAAATTCCTTATCTTCTTTAATCTTTAATTCCAAGAAGTATTAGCTTCACTTTATATATAAGGTGTGACTGATTGTTTTTTTCCAAGTTCCACCACCACAACCTCTCCCATTCCATGTGTTCTTCTTACAATGTGATTTTTGACAGTTGTCCTACTGAAAGGTAGACTGTATGTTCCTTTCCTTTTGAGATGACTGGGCTGGTGACTCTGGCAGAAGTCACACCATGTGACTTCTCAGGGTAAGTCATGAAAGGTGCTACAGCTTCTGCTGCTTCCTTTTGGTCCCTTGTTCTTGGAACCTGGCCATCATGCCATGAGGAAGCCCAAGCAGAGTGTGGAGAGGGCACGTATAGGTGTTCAGGATGACAGCCTCCACTGCCAGCGGTGTGAGTAAGTGAGCCTTCAGATGATTCCATGCCCCAGCTGTCAAGTCATCCACAGCCTTGTAGTTTTTCCGTCTGAGGTCCCAGACATCTTTAAGCAGGGACAAGCCATCCCACTGTGCCCCTTTCCAAGTTTCCTGACCCAGGGAATCTGTGAACATAATAAAAGGGCTGTTGTTTTATGCCACAAGTTCAGGGTGGCTTGTTATGCAGTAACAGAGGCTCTGAGTTGCAAATTTAGTTGCCCAGGGTCACACAGCAAATTAGTGGGGTTTTTTTTGTTGTTTGTTTTGTTTTGTTTTTGTGGTACGTGGGCCTCTCACTGTTGTGGCCTCTCCCGTTGCGGAGCACAGGCCCTGGACGCGCAGGCTCAGTGGCCATGGCTCACGGGCCCAGCCGCTCCGCGGCACGTGGGATCTTCCCGGACCGGGGCACGAACCCGCGTCCCCTGCATCGGCAGGTAGACCCTCAACCACTGCGCCACCAGGGAAGCCCGCAAATTAGTGTTAAGAAGTAGAATTATGCCCAGGTCTAACTCCAGAGCTCATGTTGTTAATTACTCTCTTGAAAAAGCCTCGTGTATTTACAAGTCCTGCAAAACCAGTGTGTGTCACTCTGGGATACAGAGGAAACCATCATAATCTGACCACTAAGAAACAAGCCAGGTGCCCAGGAGATCAGGAGGGGACTGGCGGACAGTGTGGCTTGGCAGGAAGAGTCATTGCCCAGGTGATGAGTTTTGCCAGGGAAGCAGGCAGGAGTTCAGATCCAGTTCCTGTCCAGGCTTGAGGTATGAAATAACCCTGGGATGGAGTGAATGATGCTGCCGGTATCCTCGAGTCATAACACTGCACCTGGCAGCCTTTCCCCTTCTCATGGGAACAGCATCCGGACTTCCCTCTGGCTAGTGCTGGACCAGGAGCACAGCCAGATAAAGAGAGGCATGTCAGTGCGTCTCTGAAAGCTCTTAGCAGAGAATAAATGACTGGTAGGCAGCCAGGGACAAAGCAGAAAGGAAGTACAGTGATAACACAAAAGAAGGGAAAGAAAATTAAGATTTTTTTTTAACTATATGACTTTTGTAATGAAATATTCAAGTAACGCATGCAGTTACTTTTTTATTTTATTTTATTTTTTTGCAGTACGCGGGCCTCTCACTGTTGTGGCCTCTCCCGTTGCGGAGCACAGCCTCCGGACGCGCAGGCTCAGCGGCCATGGCTCACGGGCCCAGCTGCTCCACAGAATGAGGGATCTTCCCGGACTGGGGCACGAACCCGTGTCTCCTGCATTGGCAGGTGGACTCTCAACCACTGTGCCACCAGGGAAGCCCTCCCTTTTATATCTTGGTTCTTGCAAAGTCAGAGGTCTGTACTCAGGTTTCTTACTTTCTCACACCTGTCATAATGTTTAGCACTGTACCTAAGGCAAGGTTTATATCCTAAATGGTAGTCAGTTAAAATGTTTGATTGATTAATCCTCTCTTGGATCTGTAGAAATACATATCTACAGTAACCAGAAATAAAGCAAGATAAACTCCTTCTTCATTCTCTCTCCCCATTCTCAGAGTGGGGACCTACACAGAGAACAGGGCATGAAAGGGGAGATGAATACCATGTGAGTGCCTAGCCAGACTTCCACAGAAGGGAAGTACCTTTCTGCCTGACAGCTTCTTCTGTCTGCTGCTCAGGAGATAAATAACCTGGCAACAGCAGTGGCAGGGACTTCCTGAGTGCCAGAATCCTCTGAATTCCAGAAATTAGACCCTGGCTGACACGGTTCCATCCATGGTGGACCAAGCCTTAACACCAATCAATAAAGGTGCTCCACAGGGAGCAGGGAGTTACTTCCTGGCAGCAACCAAAGAACTGGCCCAACATTGCCCATTTTAGAGTCTGTGTTTCTTGGGTGACACTCTAATGCCTATACAACAGGTTATAGGGCCCCCAGAGTCATGGTATTGAATGTATCATTAAACCTTGTGAGCTCCAAACCCGTGGCTAATGAGTCTCTAGGGATGACCTTGATTGACAGGTCCCCTGGCTCAGCATATGCCTGCTTCAGTACCTTTGCTCACAGTGATTCCCTCACCAGAGATTTCCCTCTTCATTTCTCTTGCTTTTGTAGAAAATCTTATCTCATTTTTCAAGCCACAGTCCAATGCTTCCCAGAGGTCTCTTTTCACTACAACCCACACTAATATTTCCTTTCTCAGAAAAAAATCTAGCTTCAACTCTACATACCACAGAGTTTAGTCCTCAGTGACACATTCCCCTAGTTCCCTGTGTTCCAAAGAGGCAGCAGGGTGCAGTGAAAAGAGCCTATAATTTGGGACCGGTGGGATGAGAACCCATTATTCCCATTATGATCCAGGCTATGCAATTCTGAAGATCTTTACGAAGTAGCACAGGCATCCTTGTTCATCCACCTAAACAGATGCATTGTGTTCCATTGGATGATGAACCATCACATTTTTCAGTTGATGGTCAGTGGGCTACTTCTAACTTTTTAAAACAGCAGTGAAATGAAAATCCTTATACATGCATCTTGCAACATTTGCACAATCATTTCTATAGGATAAATGTGTGGCCTCCAGATGGACCATAATTTTAAGGCCATTTGTAATCCTTTCTGCCTTTCCGCCCCTCCATTTATGTCTAAAGCACTACAGGTAAAAATATGCCCTCTCCAGATTTTAGCTCTGACTGTGGAATCTACCCTGTATCCACAGTCACCTCCCAGCTGAAACCAAGAGGTTGGCCTCTCCAGAGCGGCACCAGTTGCATCTTTGCTCTTGTCGGTTTCACCATCTGCCTCACCCAGCTGGCCGTGCTGCACACACTCTGGTTGGGGCAGAGCGCACTCCTAGGGGCTTACCTCTTCTTCCCCAGGAGATGGCTTTTAAGGACAAAGATACTGTAAGGAATATTAATGGAAGAAAACCCAAAGCAACAAAGGTCTGTTAAAAAAAAAGTTAGGGAACCCTACAGAAGAAAAAGGATGCTTTTTACTTCCATGAATTCTAACAATCCACAGGGAGCCCTAAGGGACCTTCAGAAGATTTTTGGTCATGGAAGACAACGGTGTGTCAAAGATAAATCACGAGTCTTTGAATCCAATAGACATAGGTTATAATCGCAGCTCTGCTGGGTAACCATGAACAAGGGGATTAATTGCTCTCAGCCGCAGTTTTCTCATCTATAAAATGATGTTGATGTCCCTGAGCAGAGGATGTCACGATGATTAGAGGTAACATCGTATGACACTTACGAGAGTGCCTGATACATAGTAGGTGCAACAAACTAAGTGATTATTACTACTGTTTTCCCAGCAAAGAGAAGAGTAGAATGTTCCTGAAAAGTGGGGTAACTGGCAACACTAGGATGACCGGGAACTTTGTTTTCTAGGTTGGTCTATTTAACTTCCTTTCCTCCAATTCTTCCTGCTTTTCCTCCACATTCATTGAAATACCAGGACTGAGTTGCCCCATGTTACACAGGTAGTTAGTGACAGCCACAAATTCTCTCTCTTAGGTTGCTTTCTCTTCATTAAGTGCAGAATATGACATGGTCCTTAGAAGGCTACTTGTGAAAGTGCATGTATTCATTCAACAAACATGTGTTGAGTACTTAGAACACACAACACCCCGTGTCAGATTCTGGATGAGCGGCAGAGATAAGTTTTCCAGTATGTGTTTTGATAAGAAACAGAAATGGGCAATGGTAGCTGAGGATTGAAGATATAAGATGCCCTCGGAGAGATTCAGGTGACCATGGCGACAGCAACAACTATGTCAATAGCATTTACCATTTGTGCTTCAGCCAAGGCAGAGCTTTCCACGCATTACGTCATCTAGACTATCCCTTTGAAGTAGGTATTTTTGTTATCCATTTTCCAGAAGAAGAAACTGTGGCGCAGAGAAGTTATTTTCCCACGCTTACGTAGCCAGTAAGTGGCAGAGCTAGGATTCAGCTGCAGGCAGGCCTATTCCCGAGTTCAAGCTATAACTATTACTGCAAAGCATAGCTTCTGGGGAGTAATTGGACTTGGGAGGGAAGGCAAAAGGGAGGGTCACTGAGGGGGGAAGATGGGAGAGGGTGCTCCAAATAGAGGGAATGACAAGGCTATAAAGGCAGCCTGGGACTGGGGAAACAGAATGAAGCACAATCTGGCTTGGCTAGAGCCTTGGCTGGACCTGGGAATCCAAGGGGCACTAGCCTTAGATGGGAGCTGGGGACATACCAGGAACCATCTTGCTCCCATTTTGAAGAGGGGAAAGTGGGACAGAGAGGGGAAGCGACTCACCCAGTGGGCTAGTAGACTGAGACTGAGCTTCTTTGTAAGATCTTTTACCACCCCCTCCAACCCTGTGGGCCCGCTGCCTGTGACACAGCTGCTCCTGTTTCCCCCCTTGGGAAGGGCTCCATTCTGCTCTCAGCAGCCACTGCGCCTCCTCATTTTAAGGTCCTTTCTCCTTAAGCCACCGGATACACAAGGTGACTGTCATCATGTAGGTCTGTCGTTTCTGTGTTAGTGGAATGCGTTATTTTCTGCTAGCTACTTGGGCTTCATTCACCTATGATCTTGCTTGAACACAGGCTGGCATAGAGGTATTCATTTGCCACAGTTGGATGGTGGTACTTAACTCATATTCAAAACCATCAGGCTCCCCATAGGACTCTGAGCATACATCCCTCATCAATTAATTATGCTTTCATTTTTCCATTTTTAGAACTCAGTACTTCTTTCCAGGTGAACAGTTGGGTCTCTGGATCTCAGATGCTATATTTCCAGAGAGGGTTTAAAAAGAAATGGGGGTGGGGGGCTTCCCTGGTGGCGCAGTGGTTAAGAATCCACCTGCCATTGCAGGTGACACGGGTTCAAGCCCTGGTCCGGGGAGATCTCACATGCCGCGGAGCAACTAAGCCCATGTGCTACAACTACTGAGCCTGTGCTCTAGAGCCTGCGAGCCACAACTACTGAGCCCACGTGCCACAACTACTGAAGCCCGTGCGCCTAGAGCCCGTGCTCCACAACAAGAGAATCCACCGCAATGAGAAGCCCGCACACTGCAACCAAGAGTAGCCCCCTCTCACCACAACTAGAGAAAGCCCGCGTGCAACAACGAAGACCCAACGCAGCAAAAAAAAAAAAAAAAAAAGAGGGGGTTCTCTCTAGGAAAATGTAGATCCCAGGAAGATGTAGACGGGCCTTTCTGGATATAGAGTTGTGGGGACTGTCTTTCTTTTAGTGCAGCCCTATTCATGGCCTGGATTTTCCAAGATATGTGAAAGGAAAGAAGAACATAGCAATCAGTTTTTTATCCTTCGAACCAAAAATGAGGCCTGTGGGGGAGAGGAGAATTCCTTTTAAAAAAATCCATAAATATGATATTCCAAGTGTGCCTAAATGCATTAAAGGCACAGTGGTGTTTTATACTCCCCAGCATTCTTCCAGGGGTCCCCAGCTGATGACCCACAAGCTGAGTCTAGGTGTGCTCTGGTTTCATCTGCAGAGTTCTCCTGGCAGTGACTGTCCAGGGCTGAGTGGGAGCAGCCCCTTTTTAGCTGACACAGGCATGCCCAGTTCAGCACAGCTCCTAGCTGACCCCTGTTTTTGTGTTACTGAACGTATGCTGGTTATCTGTGTGACCTTGCCTAAGTCCCTTTCCCTCCCTGTAAGCCAGAAGCTTCACCTATCGAATTGGGATGGGGGTGTTGCCTACATTTTATTTTGTTTATTGCCTACCTTCTCTCCCTAGAAAGTAAGCTCTAGGAGGGGTTTTTGTCGGCTTTCTTCGGTGGTGTCTCCCATAGCATCCTGAACCATGCCTGCCATATAACAGGTGCTAAATAAACATTTAAGGAGAGAATAAATGGTCCCGAACATCCCTTTTGGCTCTGGGAAACACTTTCTGAATGTTTGCTTATTGTGATTTTGGAGGGAAAAAAACCTCTCTCCTACAATTAAACTGACTTCCACAGCAATCTAGAGAGAAAGGGAGAACAATTTGACTTCCCCCTTGCTGGTGGCTGAGAGGCAGAAAATGATACTTTTCATTTGCATGTCCAGCAAAGCTTTTACCCTCCTGTCACTGCCTTCCTTTGAATATTTCCATCTGGCTTGCACAGGCTCTGAAGCGTCTACTCCTGTGCTTCCCCATGGTCTGCAAAACTGCTCAGTATCAGAGCCTGGCTGTGGGTCTCGCCATCAGGTAGCAGACGGTTAAAGTTGAAAAGGAAGGAGGCACTGAGCTGGAGTCCCCCAGTGATGAGGGACACACTGTCCCTGCACAAATCACCCCTGTCACAGCTGCGGTACCTGTTCATGGCGAGGGGGACGCCATCAGGGGGAATGTACTGCGGTGAATCCTCTGTGAACTCCTCCTGGTAGCCTGGCCTGCAGGGGCAGCAGGGTCCCGGCAAGTCTTCTGCCCTCAGTGGCCATGCCCAGGGCCTCACTCCCCTGGCAGGTAGCACACCACAGGGCAGCGATCAGGCAGATCCTGGGCTCGGTGTTGGCTGCGGTTGACTGGTACGATTTCAGGCTGCCCCATGGACCTTACTTCTTACACTTCTAACCTGTGTTCCCTGAACAACCTCCTAGTTCAATGGCTTTCAGACTTTAATGCCCAGCTGCCCTGGGGGAAGGGGAGGGCTTGTGAAATGTGTATTTCTCTCTCCAACTGCAGAATTTCCAATCCCATGGACCTAGGGCGGGGCCTGGAAATCTGCATTCTTACAGACATCCCAGGTGATTCTGACGCAGGGGTCCCAGCAGAAACCCTCATACCTGGTCCCAAGACCGAAAGCGTCTAACACACATTTCTTGCATCATCGCTGTGCACACATCCTTATGACTCTGTTCCTTGCAGCAGTGAATCTGTGTACTGAATGAGGATTATGCTTTCTAAAGATAAACTATTTCACACATTCAGGCTGCTTCCGTCAACTTCCCTGAATGTTTACCCCCCTTCTTTCCCCTGCAACACTCCAGTTACATCAATATGGGAAAGGGGAAGGCGTTTCCATGCCAATCTCTGGGAGGGAAGCAGGGAGAACAGGAGGTGGAAAGGGGAGGTTCCTCATCACCCCTCCATGCACTGTCATGCTGGTTGCTGTGAAAGTTCTGTGTGAATGTGAAGGTCAGGCTGCCATTGTTTATCAGCTCTGTTCACTGGCTACTCTGTTCCCATGGTGAATCAGTCTCAGGGCCCTCCACAAGCACATTAACTGGGGCAGGGGCTGTGGTAGAGGGTTCCCAGAGACCTCCAAAGTGCTATCACTTCCCTGCTTTAGAATTCTTCTCGCTGAGAGTAATTATCTCTGCTAGGTGGAAATAATTATCATACATTCTGTCACATTCTAAGATCAGGAATACAAGAGTTCTGAAAGCTGAAATCATAATTTCCCATTTTCCTCTCTTCCCCTAGGACCTTCCAAACCCCTCTCCTTTTCCTTACTAAGGTCATCCAATCCCAGCAAAGTAGAAGCCAAAGGGGAGGTAGGGTCCGTGGGAATAAAGAGTTGAAAGGCTCACTGTTAGTTCACTTGCAGGCAGTGGAGCCTGGGATGAGACTGCAGGGTAGGCAGCACTGGACTGGGCGGCAACAGGCCAGAGGCATTGCCTTGGTGACCTTAGAGAAAATCCCTTTCCCCTTTGGAGCCTCAGTTTTCTCATCTGTAACGGGATGGATGAACTAGATCATTCTCATGATCGGAGCCAGACCTAAAGGTCTCTGGAATTGTGGTGCCATGTTTTCCAACTGCTCCCTACCTCTTGGAGACACCATTGACTTTTCCCTCGCCTCCCCTTCAAACATCCAGTCTATCAGCAGGGGCTGTCAATTCTAGTTTCAGAGTAGACCACTAATCCATCTCCATGCCCATCATAATTTCCATCACTGTAATTGCCCCTAGACAGACGTGAGAACCTATTGCTTGGTCCCTCTGTTTCCACTCTTGACTATTCTCTGCTTTAATTCATTTTCCTCATAGCTCCCCAGAGGAGTATTACAGCATGTAAATCAATCCTTCCCTCGCTTAAAACTCTCCAGTGCCTTCCCATTGCATTTAGAGTAAAACTTTAAATCTATACTATGGCCACGGCGCGGTCTGGCCTCTGCCTACTTCTCTAATAATACAGCTCTGTGTAAGCTTAGCTCCTTCTTACGTGTCTGCTCCTTGGAGGAACTTTCTCAGAACACCCTAAGTCAGTCCCCTTTAATTCCACTTCCTTTATCATCTAGTGCTACGGAAGATTCATTTTATTCACAGTGCATCACAGTTTATACATTCACAATCGTTTATGTAACGTCTGTCTTATACCGCTGTACCTGCCGTCACCTTGAGGGAAAGACTCCCGCCCCCCCCCATGCTCCATCATCAGTATATCTTCACATCCTCGGCACCCAGCACCCCGTGCTGCACCTCATGGGCAATTAGTAATATCTGTTGAATAAATGAATGACATTGGCCACAAATAGGGTCAAAAGCTACAGAAAGGAAAGTTGGGGGAACTAAAGATAAATTTTGCCTGGGATGATTTTTGCCCTTCCTTTAAGATATCCCTTCTCAAAATGTTCCTGTCCCTGAAAAAAGAAATCTAAAGTATCTATTAAAAATAGGTCTTTGGGCACAAGACACAGGCCTGCAAAGGCAACTCATGGATGGCATTCTTAATATCTTACCATCAACCTAATGAAAAAAGTTGTAATTTGTGACCATAGCTCAATTGAATTTTAACTTTGAATGTTAAAATAGGCTGTATGAAAACAATTTCTCATAGAAACATTTTAAAGGGAGGAGAGAAGAATCTTGAAAGCAAATCAGCAGCGTTTACTGGCATATATCACTGAAGGTGCTATTTACGTATTATTTTATCTATTCATGGTGCTGGTGAACAAAACATTGACTTGGGTGCTGTGGCCGGTGCTGCCGGTTGACTCACCAACATCCATTCCAACCCCTTCCATTTTAGAGGCTAAAAAACGTAATTCTTGCCATTTCCACCTTCCTTGTCACTAGAAGTGATTGTGGGCCACTGTTCTGACTAATGAGATAGACAGAAGGAGATGTCCGCTTGGGGTGGGGAGTATATTGTTAAGTGGTTTCCTGATCCAAAGAGACGGAACTGGCTGCAGTACTTTTTCCCCCTCTTGCTGCTTGAACATGGACGTGACATCTGGGAGCCGCCATTTTGGGCACATGAGAAAAGGCTGGGGCAACCATAGCACAGCAGACCCCGATTTCACTGAACCATGAACCACTGTCTGCCTCCACTCTCCTTATAAGAAAGATAACTCTCTAACTGTTCATGTTACTCTGGTCAGATTATTGCGTTACTTGCAGACAACCACATCTGGCCACATTTCGTTGTCTTGGTTAATAGACTTTAATATAAATATTGATGAGATTAAGAAAAGATAAAGCTACTTGTGTATGCATGCAGATACATGCAATTTAGGTGGAACTTAATCCCCCAAGTTCTAAATTTGTGAGGATTTATGATATATTCTATTAGTAAATAGCAAGAACAATTAATTGAAGCTTATTTGAGAAGATGTTTGAGTATAAAAAGCCCTTAAAAATACCTCCTGCTGTAGCCCCAGTGTGTCTAGTGCTATGCATATCAGAGGCTCATGAAACTTTGTTGACTTCATCAGGAAATATGTAAACAACAACAACAAAAGCTTCCACTGGTGTTTGCGCTTGTCTGCTTGGCTCTGGTTCTCATCACTGTCCTAGCATCCTTGTGTTTTTGTCTGGCCCTAGTGAGGTGAAGTATGTACCTTTTCTCTTTAGCATATATTCCCAACAAATGCTGTGATGCATATTCCGACTCTTAGCGGGGTTTATGCAGGTCCCTAAGTGCTGGAATTGGCTGAGCTAGGCGTGGTAAGCAAGAGTCCATCTCAAGTGGATAAAACTCCTTTTTCTGCCAGGTAGACTCTTCTCTGCCTGTCAGACCCCTAAATCCAAAATCCTTCCTCCCAGTCCCTCTGAGGGGGAGCCTCAGAAATACAGGTATTGCTGGTCTCAGGAGTGAACCACCGTTCTGCTTTGTCCGTGGACTTCCCCAGAAGAGAGAGGTCCAGTGGCTTTTCAATCAGTGTGAGCAGTGGCACCCTTTCTTCTAGTGAAGTTTAGCAGAAGTCCAATATAGAAAATCGATAAAAAGAATTGAAAATAGCTTCTCTTTTGTTGTGCTTCCTGTGTGCTGGCTGGATACTGTGTTATGGGTTCTATATGTATCAGTCTCTTTTAAACCTCACAACAATACTAGGGTTGTTTCCCATTTTACTGGTGAAAATACAGAAGCATAGAGCGGAGTTGTTTTATTAAAAATGGGAAGGAAGGCGGCTTGGGTTTCCTGTTTGGTCACCTCTAGGTCAATTCCAAAGTAGCCTCGTGGAACCCTCAGGAGTCCTGGAAACACAGTTTGAAAATACTCTTCTAGTCAGAAGTCACAAACGCACATACCCTTTCAGGGGCAGCTGAGTCACACAGGAATGAAGCTGATCACCTGGGGGCCGTGGTCAAGTGGGGAATACACGCATCAGCTCAGGAGGGCAGCTGCCACTCAGTTTTGGACCATCATTGCCAAACTGTGCAGGTTACACAGAAACATGCCCGGTAGAGGATTCAGTTTGTGGGTCACTGACTTGAGACTTCAGGAAGAATGGTGAGGAGTGTGAAAACACAGCCTGAGGTCAGTCCACAGGGGTGCCATTAGCGGGTAAGATGCCCAGCCATGAAGGAAATAAAGGAGAAAAAACAAGCCCAGGGGTCTTTTCAGACACATGCATGTTAGGATGGCCCATTATACTGAGTAGTGAAGAATCATTTCTTCCCATTGTTTACCTACTGGCCTGAGTTATTTTTAAGCAAGCCCTTCCCCTTCTTGGTTGTCTCTGCTCTTTACCATGTGTTTGCCAGTACTGGCCAGGCATCCAGTCTCACACCTCTTCTCCCACGCAACCCCCCCGACTGTCTTCTTATTTAAAGAAAAACAAGAGTATAATGGTGAACGATGAGACAGTCTAAATTATACAGCAGGCAAAATGAGTCCTGAGGGAAGCTCCTTAGGAAGATTTTATCCCATTGCCACTTAGGAATATTGGTCCTCGCTGACACCCAAATGCGAACCAGGTGGTAAAGATGCCTCCAGGACGTGTCTGTGAGGCCTTGGTATTTATGCAGTTACGCCCCCAGGAAGTGAGAGTGTGTGCAGATCTATTCATGCAGCCCGATTCTAAGCCATGCCTCCCTGCGTGCTTTAGAAGCTTGGTATCTATAAGCGACTGCCTACTGATTAAAGAGCTCATCGACATTAAGCAACTGTAAAAGGAAATACAGTCAGCACTTATTTATTTGTGACATGATTTGTGACATGAACTTTCCAGAATGTAGTTGAAAGAACGTTACACACAAAGACAGAAAGGGGGTCAGTAAATTTGGGAATTGGTGTAGGTTGGTAGTTTTCAGATTTCTTGTTTCCCCTCTCCATTCCACTTTTCCTTCTTCCTCCCTCCCTGCCTCCTTCTTTCCCCTCCCCTCCCCTCCCCTCGCTTCCCCTCCCCTTCCCTCCCCTTCCTTTCCCTCCCCTCTCCTTTCCTTTCTGTTCCATTTTTTCAAAAGGAATTGTATTCACAAGCCCAATACGTAAAACAGACAAAAATGGCGCCACTCATGTCTCCTGTGGGGGCTGAAACCTCACTGATTTGGTCACCCCAGTACTCTCAGTATGATGTCTGAGGCATTTCTAAGAAACTTCATTTTCCAACCGTAAGAACCAAATTTACATCACCGTTGGAACTAGATTATTTCCAAGATCTTTCTCAGAACCAAGAAAAGAAGACCCATTTTCTCTTAAAGATGAAGAAACCAAGGTCTACAAGGGCCAGGTGACTTGTCCAGAGACACACAGAAAGTGCTAGAACCAGAGTGAGAACCCACTCATAATTCAGTGCTCCTTCTACCCCCTCGGAAATAGTTCAGGATGGGGGTTGAATCTTGACTCACCTAGCTATTAGCTGTGTAACCTTGGAAAGATATTCAGCATTTCTGTGGTCCCTCATTTGTAAAAGGAGATAGAATCCCACCTAATGCTTCTGCAAAGATTCAATGAAATAAGGCATGTAGAGGACTCAAAACCTTGCTTACTGTATGTGGTAGGTTCTCAACAAATGTTAGTTGTACCATACTGTCCCCCGTCCTTTCTCTGTACCTTTCGGCTCCAGAACATTAGAGTCATGATTATGCCTGTTCATCTTGACAGAGCACATCACCCAGATAGCAGATAGAACTGATCAAGGCACAGGACTTGTCCATATACTCCACAGCATGCAACGGACAGCTGACAGTAAAGCATAGTTGAAAAACCGAATACTATAAAGTCTGGAAAAAATTCCCACCCTTGATTTCCCAGTATTTGTATTTTCCTATATATATGGCATTGAGCAAAGGGGTTGAGAAGAGCTGACTCACCTTGGAGAAATGTCACATCCTTGCTGCATGAAGGCTCCCAAGGAGAACCACAAGCTGTTGAATATCCCAAACTCATTGGACTGGTCACTGGTTGTCTGGTCCCGCCCTTCCTCAAACTCTTCACTGTGCCATTCGTAGGGGCTGAAGCGGCTGACCAGGAAAAGGACAACACTCACTCCAATGTAGGCGAAAACAATACACATCCAAATCTCATAAGCCAAAGGATCCAGGAAGGAGAAGACCCCTGGCTTGGACTTCTGTGGCTTTTTTATCATGATGGAGATCCCCAAACTCATAAATGGTTTGGAGAAATCTATCACCTCTTCCCGGACCAAGGTGATAGTTAAAGGGGCCACGGCCACATCTGCTCTCTGCAAAAAAAAAAAAAAACACAAAAGAGACGCCCTTGAGTTCAGCAGCTCTCTGTTCTCTTATTTTTCTCTTCACTGTGAATATTCTTTTGTAATCTTAAAGGATGTGAGAGTTGGAAAGAACCTTAGAAGTCCAAACCCTCCTACTCTCTATAAAATATTTATGGTGAATGGATGATCGGCTCAGTATCTCACAGGAGAGATTATCCCATTCTTTGACAGTTCTAATTGTTCGGGGCGTCTTCCCCACCTTATGGAAGGGGCTGTCATATATCTGTTATTTTTTGCCTGCCCAGCAGCCATGCCTTCTTCCTCTGGAAGAACTACTGCCCCACGCTCAGTCCTCCTGGTTCAAATGGGACTGATCACCCTGGTTATGAGGTGAGGCATATCACCCAGGTTTGGCCATCGGTGTACACTACTCCCCTGGCCAGAATGGTTCATTCAAGGATGGCACAGGACCCAAGTCTCTTTAATGAGCATGAGCCCTGAAAGTCAGAGTGAGAGATGATCCATGATGACATAATTTGAGTCAGCCTTAATTCAGGGCTTACCCTGGACTCCCTAGGATCATATGTCAATATACTCTTTTGTTTGTCCTCAGGAACATGATCCAATCAGTCTGTTTGCTTAAGCCAGTTTGAGTTGGGCTTCTTTTACCTGCAACCAAGACAGCCCTGGCTAACAAGTGAAGGCAAATTTAACTCAGTAAATATTTACTGGGTGCTTATTATGCATAAGCCCTAGGCTGGAAGGGAAGCTGTGGTCTCTACACTCAGGGAATTACAAACTAGTAGGCGAGATTAGTACACACACACAAAATTTTCCAGTCTATAGACTGGAGGCATGCTGTCTAAGAGATACAAAATGCCACAGGAGGTCAGGAAGGAATTAATTCTGGCTGGGGAGATCAGGGACTGCGCCATCAGAGAGGTGACATGTAAATTGGCACTGAAGTGAGAGTAGGATTTCAACAGGTTGCTCGGGTACAGAATACATTCCCAGAGAAGGGAATCATGTGAGGAAAGTAGTTTCTCTCTGGCAGAGAGAAAGTAAAGTAGTATCACAATTTATTTTTTTTTCAAGGAGACTGCTAAGAAGTGCACAAATAACTCAGTTTTAAAAATTCATGTAGATAAACATAAAATGGTTGCAAGAAATGTTCATCTTTGTGCATCCGGCATGTGGAGTCACCAGCCTTGCTCTTCTGTCTTTCCTACCTCTGCCTAATGGCAGAGGCACTGGCATCTCTGCTGTAAAATCCACTGCTCTCTTGGCCTGAGATCAAGAGATCCTGGAAACCTAACACGGTTCCATGGACAGATGCCATGACATTCATTTTTGAAATGAGAGGCATGTCTGTGCAAGTCTGTTGGAGGCGGATGGCTTTCTCTTATGATGCTGTGTAACAGTCCAGATGTGAGGCTGGGGACAGATGCTGCGCAGACTCCGGCCCCGCCCAGCTGCCGGCTGGTGTTGCTTAGGAAAGATTTCCTGTGGTTACTCTCATTGGCTGAGATCTTTGAGAAGGCCTTTTACATGGAATAAAATGCCTGGCTTTAGAATGACTTAAGTTTCTCACTTATAGAAAGAAACTTTCTGTAAAGCAATGTGGGATTGAATCTGTATTTCATAGTAATCTTTTTTTTCCCTAACACCCATTGCATAAATCTTGATACTTTTTACAAACACTTACAAGCCATTGCCAGGAAGAAGATATCTCTTCTTTCCTCTGTAACCTAACATAGGTAGAAAAGGAATGGGGGAGAAAAGTCATGGAACTGACTTAGAGGGAGCGACCACAAGTTACCCAAAAGGGAGGTGGATGTCGAGCTTCTAAAGTGGTAAAGGGAATTGAATGGATTTGTCTGATGCCTCCAGATGTGAGTTAATAAAAGGGACTGTGAACTGGAAAAAATGTCACAAAACCACATGATCTCATTGCTTAGTTCATTTAGCAGTTCCAAGATTGATTCCACGGAACATTATTTTTAGAAGGATGTTAATAAGTATACCATGAAAATAAACACAAATGTAAACAGACTACTTTGGGGTCAGACTTCTCAGAACCTTTAAAAGACCACTATGCACTGAGAATTTCCAAGAGGGGTAAGTAGATACAGTGTTTCCAAAATTCTTTGGCCATGGACCCCTGAGGGTCTTCAAAAGGCACCCATATGCATAGGAGACACACACAGCGGGAGATGCTTAAGTTCAGTGACCTCATTTTGCAGATAGGAAACCCAGGTCCAGAGAGGAAGGGTGGTTTGTGCAAAGCAGCAGTGTTTTCAGCTTGTTTGATGTTGACTGAGAGGCTTCAGGAGTTGATTTCCAGCACCTGAGGAAGTTACTGGACCTCTGCAGGATCAGTCAAGGGCAATGCTCATCTGGGAAAGTAGACCTGGCCGCTTTGCTTTGTGATTCACTGACCACGCGCCCTCGAGTGAGATGGCTGTCCTTTTGGATGTCAATTTCCTCTTTAGAAAAAGAGGCATAATAGTTTTTGCTTTATCTATTGGAGAGCAGTGTTTTGTGAGAGTCAAAAGAATTCAAATACGTGAGGGTACTGTGACCCGTGGGCATTTCACAGGTGCTCAAAATTATTCTCTTAAACAGATGTCTTGCGACAGTGATTCTCAAACTTGAGCGTGCAGCACGTCCAAAGCACCTTGGGGTTTTTTTTTTAAACCACAGATGGCAGAACTGCTAGATCACTGGGTCTGGAGAGACCTGAGAATTTGCATTTCTAACAAGTTCCCAGGTGATGCTGCCGCTCCAGACTTTGAGAACTACTGACCCAGGAGATCCCCAAACAAAATACATCTGTAAAAAATCTTGGGTAAAAGAGTAAACCGTGTTGATGCAGTAGGTAAAAGCAAAAATTGAAGAAAATGATCAGGGATGGAGATTCACTCTGAGCCAGGCACTGTTTAGGGGAATACTCGCCACCCCAGCCCTGGGATAAAGGATTCAGGGGTAACCCTTGGGAGGAGGCCAGTGGCTCGCAGGAGTCATGTAGCCAGTAAGCTGGCAGAGTCGGAATTCATATCCAGGTGTCTGTCTCCCAAGCTCACTCTCTTTCTGCTTCATTAAGACAAGGAACAGGCAAGAAAGTCACTGAGAATCAGGCACAAAGCCATACCCATGCAAGAAGCAGAAATTTCTTTTGCAGCCTGTGGCATCTGAGAATGCAGACGCTGTTGCTATTCTCATCACTAGTTAATAGTGGCCTTAGAGTCCAGTGCTCAGATGGTGTGATTTCTACAGAGGCAGTATGTCCCAGCATGCAGCGTTAAGAGCCAGGGCTGCATGTCCCGACGCTGCTCTGTGTCCTTTGCCAAACTGCCTAATCTCCCCGGGTCTCAGTGTCCTCATTTATAAAATGTGGTAAATAATCATATCTACCTTCTGGGGTTGTTATGAGGAGTAAGTGAAATAATATGGGTATTTAGCATAGTGCCTGCCATATACTACATGCTGACGTGCTACTATTGTAATTGTTGATAAGAGCAAAAGGGAGCAAAAGGAAGGTGAGAGACACCCTGGTTGACTTAGCCTATTTAACAGGCACAGAACGAAGAGATTTGGAGGCCTCCGAATGAATTTTTCTGATCTTGCTGGTCGTTTGTGGCTGAGAGATGCTTTCCCTAAACTCCTCTATTCTTCCTCGGTTGCAGGGGGCGTTGCAGAAAAAGAAAGCCAAACTGAAAATCCAGAGAGGGCATCCATTTGGGCCCATCGTGGAGTTTTCAGAATACAGTTTTTTTTTTTTTTTTTTTTTTTGAGAACCCGTGTCCCCTGCATCGGCAGGCGGACTCTCAACCACTGCGCCACCAGGGAAGCCCCAGAATACAGTTTTTACTGGGCAGAGGGACAGGCCTTGTGGAGGTGAGGGGAAAGGGGAGGGCTAGCAGTTGAGGCACCCAGAGGTAATTTTGGTTTGTCACTGATGAGCCAGTGACCCATGACTAATGGCTGGCTACTGGGGGGCTTGCCCTTAGGATAATCATATCATTGTTCTGCTCAGATCATAGGCCTTTTCTAAGGGAACATGGGATGAAGGTAAAGATGAATGTTGTTGGAGGTGAAAAGTTCACAGTAGTTGCCATGGGGATGACCTTAAGAGCTTGGTGGAGGTTCCCATGGAAACCAACCTCAAGATGCAACATTAATCACCCATATCTCTATCTTTCACCCGTGGAGCTTCCCAAAGGTGAGAGGCAATAGAGGAGGAGAGAGGGTAGAAGCACGTCCCCCTTCTCAACTCGTTAACCATCTTCCCAGGTTATCTCATAAAGCCACCTTCCTAGAAAGGGTTTTCTTTGTTCCATTTCTTTCATCTTTGAATTCCCTCTGTATGGCTCTCATGGCCATCATGACTCCTATTGCCTTGATCTGAGACAATGAGATTTTAAAACCTCCTAAATGGGTGCTTCATCCTGACCAGAACTCAACACTGGCTTGCGGCTCGGCATATGCTTCTGTTCAGAAACCCAGCCTGGAGGCTTTGATTTCTATGAGTGAAGCTCTGGTGGTCTCTCTCCTGCATGTGGTGGCAGGATTCTTCTTCCATTGCCTTTTGTTGTTCCTCTACTCAAGTACCTTCATGATCTTCCAGTGCCCACTGAATCAATCCACACTCTTTCCCTTGTCATTTCTTACTCAGACTTTATCCCTGACTACTCATCCCAAGCCCTCTACAAAAATCATCAGTGTTTTCTCATTCTCCTTTCACACCTTACTTATTTCCATCACCATTCCATAGTTTATACTTTAGAAATTCTTGGGCTGCCTTTCTATTTGAATATGGCCGTGTTCAAGTTCTACATCTTTCTTGAGGGCTAGACACACTCATATTAGCCTTTTGCTTGAACCTTGATTCTCTGCTGTCTTACCATTCTCTCATTGTCTTTTCTACCCCATAAAATGTTAAAATCCTTGGGGACAGGGATCAGATCTTTTACTTCTCAGTGATTCCTTAAACACTTAAAACAATTCAGGGCATTCAGTGGCTTTTCCAAAATGCTTCAGTTTATTGAAGACTTTATAGCAATTGTGTGTGGTCTTATTTCAAGTGTGGTGAATGGAGTAGACCAATCCCTATTCACAGATAACTGTTATATAAGGCAGGGTAAGCCATAAAAGAAGCAGAAGCTAAATTCTACAAGGAAGGCAACAACAGTTAAAAAGGGTTCTCCCCATACCTGTTACGGGGAGAACGAAATGACATCTTGGAAAAAGTAGTATCTGATACAGGTTTGGGGGGAAGGGTAAGATTTTTAGAGGTGCAGAATGGAAGGGGACTCGAGAATAGAGTGACTCAGGGTGGTGTGGCTGAAATGGAAGGTGCTAGAAAGGGCAAGTAACTAGAACGTTTGGTTGTATCCAGGCTACCCCCAACACCAGGGAAGAAATTCATATTGAGGGAGACATAAGGGACTGAGCAGGGAAGTAACAACTCAGCGGTCTGCCTCGAGAAAACTGATCTTGAAGCTAAACTATCACCTGTATTGGTTGATGATCAACTGAAGTCACAGGACTGAGCTGAGTTTGGCTGAAGGAGCTGGGACCAGGAACCTGAACAAAAAATGTCTTCAGATATGGGATTTTTGGACTCCTCATCTTTTCGGCATCAGTAATACTAAATCATGGGGTCTAATGGGCATCTGTGGGCAGGGCCAGCCAACCACCAAATGATTTCCTGTCAACCTCTCTGCCTCCGCTTCCAATTGCCCACCCTGTAGGGAACTTACTCCATAGACCAGCTCTCCCACCATGCCATTCCAAGCCTTTGTGTCAGGGTCGCGGGCTCCATATTTCCCATCGCTGACGATCTCAAGACGGTAGGAGTAGCCCACGTGCTTGGCAATCTCTGCTGCCAGCTCCACGCAGTAGCCCTCGTAGCGGTCATTGCCTTCAAACTGGTTGGCATTCTTCTTGAGCATCACATAAGGGTCCTCCTGGTGGAGAAATGGGAGACAGAGAATGTGGGTCTGGGGCTCACTCTTGCGGAGGGAGGCCTTTGGCATGGCAGAGGAGGGTGTCTCCAACACTGCTAAACCCTGGGGAAGTCTCTCTGGCCCCTAAATCCACTTCCTGCATTTCTGCTCCTCCCATTACAAAACTTCTTGGGTTAAGGAAGCAAACTATTAAAATAGAATGTTTCACTGGGATGCCATGCCTAGCCTTTCAAGTTGTTCCGGGAGCTCTTTGTATTTTTTGGAGGTGTTAGGGGAATAACCCTTAAATAGGCTCCAGCTGTCTCATCACTGAAAATCATAGCAGCTTTACTTATACTCACTTTAGGTGCTGGACTTTAGGGAACTTGCTTTGAAAATGGCTTCTACTAAGGAAGGGTAGAGTCAGAACCACTACAATTTAGTCTCGCCCTTATGTTTTATATATATTAGAAACTGTGGCTCAAAGGAGGGTAAGTGACTTACTTATCCAAGAGCACAAAGTGAAATCATGGCAGAGCCAGAGAGCAAAAGTCCCTCTGACTTTCAGGATATTCCTATTTTACTTTCTCTTTCTACCGACCACAGTTTTGGCAAGAAGAATGACCAGCTTTCTCTCCTGGGAAAACCTCTGTGTTGGTCTGTCTCACATCCCGGGTAACCTCCATGAAGGACTGAGTACTCACTAGGATTGTAGTGACGATGTACGTTCTATTCTGGACACTTGAGTTATCCCCCCCGGCTTGAGCATCCGTGGCTGCAGGGACAAACTTATCATCTTCATTCCAGTAGCCAATCTGTTAAAGAGAGGAAGGTGCTGACATAAGGTGATCCAGGCTCCTCAGGAATGGCCCACTCTGGGTCCCCCAGCCAACACCAGACAGGAAATCAAGGAGCTGAGCATCACACCGGCAATCCTGGACACACCAGGCTCTGAGGTATTGGTAGATATAAACAACAAGAGACAAGATGCTCTCTAGGTCCTCCCATCCCCACCCCATGAAAATCCTCATCATGATGGGTAAGCCTGAAAATTGTCTCTTAAGGGGCGAGGGTTTAACTGTTGATGCAGCTAAACTGTTACGTACGATGCGAGTCAGGGCCATAGAGATTTAATTCCCTGCAGTTGTTCACAAGGCCAAACCCCACCTTCTCCCATGCCTAGTAACCCTTCTCTTCTGAGCTCATTCTGAAGTGTAGTTGGAATCATATGATTTAAACCTTACATTCTTGTTTTCTTTTGCTTTTTTTTTACATCTTTATTGGAGTATAATTGCTTTACAATGGTGTGTTAGTTTCTGCTTTATAACAAAGTGAAACCCACTGAGGGTTGTCTTTTGGTCTTGTTTATGGTTTCTTTTGCTGTGCAAAAGCTTTGAAGTTTCATTAGGTCCCAGTTGTTTATTTTTGGTTTTATTTCCCTTTCTCTAGGAGGTGGTTCAAAAAGGATCTTGCTGTGATTTATGCCATAGAGTGTTCTGCCTATGTTTTCCTCTAAGAGTTTGATAATGTCTGGCCTTACTCTTGTTTTCTTTTTAGGTTAACTGTATTTTTCCATCTGGATTTAACTTTCTAGGTGGTGGTTATTTTATCCTTTATTTCTCTTATTTCCAATTTTTGACCTATTATAATACTGAGAATATAGTCATGCCTGCAAACACTGATTGACATTATTTTTTTAAAAAAAAATAGTAGTTATTTATACTGACTCATTTTCCAAGGTCTTTTAGCAAATACTTATTGGATCCCTATTGTGTGTAAGACTCCGAGCTAAAACATTGGTGGTATTGTGGCAGGGTTGAGAAAGATACAGAGAAGTCTCGGAGATAGTCCTTGCTCTGAGTATCCCTCCAGTCTATTTGGGAAGACAAGACACACACATGCACGTGGCCCCAGAAGTGACAAGTGAGTGGCTCAGGTAGCTTGAGCCTAAGGAGTTTGGAGAAGCAGAAGTCTGGTATGGAACCTATGCTGGGAAAAAGGCAGCAGGAGGAGGTGAGGCTTAAGTCAACGAGGGATGGAAAGGTTGAGCCCAAACCTGTCAGGTCGGAGAGAAGATAAGCCAAGATGGGAAGGCGGGAATCTGCCCAGATATGTAAGTTCAGTGGGTCCTGAGTGGAGGATAGGGTTAGTCCAAGAGGGCAGTGGGCGCTTGGGTCTAGGTAGCAGAGGGATTGGAAGGCCAGGCTAAGTGGTGTAGACTTTATTCTGAAGGCAACAGGGAGTCATGGAAGGTTTGGGAAGAGCAGAATGGCGTGGCTAATAAACACACACACAGACTCCACACACACCCCTATGTCTATCTATCTTTTATTTTATTTTATTTTTTGGCTGTGTTGGGTCTTTGTTGCTGCGCATGGGCTTTCTCTGGTTGCGGTGCATGGGCTTATTGCGGTGGCTTCTCTTGTTGTGGAGCATGGGTTCTAGGTGTGCTGGTTTCAGTAGTTGTGGCACACAGGCTCAGTAGTTGTGGCTCACGGGCTCTAGAGCGCCGGCTCAGTAGCTGTGGCTCACAGGCTTAGTTGCTCCACAGCATGTGGGATCTTCCCGGACCAGGGATCAAACCCATGTCCCCTGCCTTGGCAGGCGGATTCTTAACCACTGCGCCACCAGGGAAGTCCCTGTCTTTATACATCTTTAGACCGTTGTGTTTTGTTTTGTGGTCATTCTGCTGGCTGTAGTTTTAAAGGGCAAACAGGAAGGAGAACTGAAGCGCATGTGCAGGGGAAGGAGCAGGTCTGTAAGTCAGCCCAGGTTCACAAAATCCAAGGCACATGCCAATGGTCCACTCAGATGTCACCTTCACCTTGATGTCTTTCCCAGTCCCCTGAGTTACAAAGAAACAACTCTCCCTGCCATTTCACCGCCATTAACAACAGTGGTAATAATTGCCAACACTGATCATGTTCTTGCTCTGTCAGAGGCTGTGTTTGATAGTTTTTGTGCCAGTTCATCTGGCTTGGAAGAGTTTGTTAACTTGCAAGGTGATGGTGGTGGTGCAGCTGAGAAGTGGCTGAGCTCAGCCTGGAATGGTGGTCATCTGTCTCCAGGGGCAGCTTTTCATCATGACGCTGTTCTTTCTGCGAGGGGACTTAGCCCTGGGCTGGGAATCATATTAGCTGACAGTTACTGAGTGCTTACTGTGTTTTAGGCACTCTTCTAAGTGTTTTTTATGTTTTAACTTCTCTCATCCACACAAAAACCTATGAGGTGGGTAATCAGTTATCACTCCTATTTTAAATGTGAAGAAACTGAGATGTAGGGGAAGTGGAATAACTTTCCCAAGGCCGCAGGAGAGTCGTGGAGCCAGGATCAGAGCCGGGCAGGCCGATTGCAGGGCCGTGTCCTTCTGTGTTCCGCTGGGCTGCCAGCTGGCCCTGAGCGTCTCGTGTGCGTTCCCATTGGCCCTATGGTCTAGCTGTTGGCATGTCTGTCCCCATCTCTCCACGATGCTGTGGGCTTCTCAGGGACAAAGCTAGAGGTCTGTTCGTGCTAGGACCCCTTTCTTAGGGCCACAGATTGTACCACAGAGAAGCAGCTCAGGAAAGGTTTGTTGAGAGAATGAGTGCATCCAACATGGAGACAGTGGATCCTGTTCATGCTGAGACAGTTCAGAGGCCTGAAGGGGGTCAGGGGGAGCTGTCTCTCAGGACACTGGGTCAAGATTTGTCCTCATGCCGGCATGGGTACCATGTTGCCTGTGTGGGGCACTTTCAGTCAGCCTGGAAGGGGACATGTCTTTCTAATGACACAAGAACCAGAAACTTAGATTTCCAGAATATCAGAGCCAAAAGAGGCCTGAAGAATCATTTCCTCCAATCTCTTCCTTTTTTACAGAGAGGGAGACAGAAGTTCAGAGACCAGGGGACTTGCTCAAAACCAGAATGTAGTCCTGCCGCCCCCATTTTGCTAGGCCAGTGTTCCATGGGACCCTAGGGCATCTGTAAAGGCCCTTCACCACTTTCATGGGAGGTGAGGGGTCAGAGAAGAGGGGGAAAGCCCTGGGTTCCTCACCCTTGCTTCAATAGTCAGTTCTGCTTTTAATCTATTTCACGCTTTGAGGTTCCCCTTAAGAGTTCATTTTTACAAGGAGCCCGTTCGTTGAAAAATAACTATTTAAAACCATTATTGTAGCATATCGTGGGGCGAGTTTCAGAAAAGAATTTCCAAACTACTTTCCTAACACTTAACTGTATTTTGCTCTTCCCCTATGCAAATAGCACAGACAGGCTCAGGATTATTTTCTCTGTTGTACAGAAAAGAAAACTGTGTCTTGGGGAGATCAGATGATCTAACTTATATAGATTAAATAGCAGATTAGTGGCAGGGCATAGGAGCCAGGTCATGGACTTCAAAGGTAAATTTATTGAATATAATCAGTACACACTTGGGAGACGATCAAGCAAATGTAATTGCCATTTTCTTTCCCCCTGTAGTTGATGCTATGGTGTTTTCATGCCCTTCTCTTTCCCTTCCTCCTCCTTTTTCTTCCTTCCCTCCCTTCTTTCCTTTCTTCCTTCTTCCTCTTCAGGATTAGTCACAGGTTTAGTTTTTCTTAGTTGTTCAAACTCAACAACTGTCAGCCTTGAGGAAGTTGCCTTCTTTGACGTGCAACCAAGTTCTCTAAAACCTGTTGTGTTTTCATAGGTAGTATTTTTAAAAGTGATGGCTTGATGGTCCAGAGATTGGTCTCTGGCATCAGACAGACCTGTTTTAAAAGGTAGACTTTTCTTATTAGTAACTGTTTGACCTTGGGCCAGTTACTTGACCTCAGTGGGCCTCCGTCCCTGCTCTGTAGAATGGATACAACAAGAGTACCTGTCGCGCAGGGCTGCTGTGGGAACCAAATGCGTTCATGCATGGACAGCGGTACGCATAGTGGGTGGTTCATATTAAGTCGCCAGTAAACTGAAAAATGATACCCAGTAGGGTAATGCCTGATGGAAGGCTCACAGGCTTCTATACTGTAGCACCTTTCAGTTTCACTTTGCCATTGAACGTTGTCAGTCTCCAAAAGAAGTATATATTATGGAGTATTTCTCAGACGCATTTGACAGCGTAACCCTCTTTACATGCAGAATGTCCTAGGATAAATGGTGCAAACCCCACAAAGCACGGCTCTAAAATATCAAGTTATTTGATCAAAGAGAGGGGGGAGAAAGCAAGATAAATCTGTACAGACCAGATTTATATGGCTTAGAAAGAGATTTTAATTTTTAGAATAGGGATCCTTCAGAGCTGGTATTATAGCACTAATGTTAAATTGGTATCTATAGAAATTATTGTCTAGCTTGGCTTATATCAAAAGCTAGAGGAACAGTTAAATGTTGTAAACAAGCTTATTTTATTCCTAACCCTTTTGTAGGGAAATAAACACTATTGCCAGTCAGGAGAGCAGGGTGATGCCAAAACCCAGCTTGCCCCTCATGTAAGCTAGCAGGCTGAGAAATCTCCTTCCACATTTTGATGAAAAGAAAGCTGTCAAAGATTTTTGAAGGGACATTGCACTTCAGAGATGAGAGCAAATTTCCCTTTCTTAGAGAAGTGGCCTGGATTATTATACAGCCCTTTGATTCTCTACTGAGGATATGTAGGAACTTTGATTCTATCTCAAAGTAAATCAGAGCTAGTAGTTTGGTAAAAATTGGGCCCACCGTTCAGGAGAGGATTTAAACAATTCTGACAGTGAGAGGTCTTCTCTTGGGGCCAGTTATAATTTTTGATCTCCTGTTTTCCATCTGCCTCTAGAGATTGTTTGAATATATGAAATGAGTCTAGATGATAGATTAGATTTTTTTAAGTAAATAAAGTCTACAAAGGAGATGATCATTAAACAGTACATTCAATTGATTTACCTTGCATAGTCGTCAAATCAAATTTCCACATTTTTAGCTCTAAGCTTCCTCTGAAGACACAGCCCCTGACCTCCAAAAATGAGATCGATTATAATAAATTTTTAAGAAGGAAGACGTCTCTTGTGGCAAAGACGACCCGATGACCCCCAAGGATTCTTGTTCGCCTTGCATAGCATACAGGTATGGTGGGAAGTAGCTACCTGGACAGCAGTTGCATTTCCCAGCCTTCCATATGTCTAGGTGGGCCAGGTGATTGGGTTGGCCAGTGGAATGCAACAGAAGTGATGCACGTCTCTTCTAGCCCGACTCCCCCAAATCTCCAGCACAGTTTGTAATAACTTTCTTCCTCACCTGTTAGCTGGCTGTTGATAGCCAGGAAGACCCAAACAGACAGTGGAGCCTCGATAAGCCTAAGTCTTAACCAGAGCCCCCAGCCCCCATACTGGTCACTGGGTGAACAAGAATGAGACCTTTGTTGCATTAAACAGCTGAGATTTTAGAGTTTATCTGTTACTGCACCTAGGGTTATCTTAACTAACACGCTTAAAGAATTTGAACTTCATAAGTGTATGTGTTAACTTTATCTGAGTTCTGCTTGAGATGTTTTTTAATTAAATTTGCCAGCAGTTTTTTTTTTTTCTTGCTGGCAGATCTATGGAAATATGGGCCAGAGTAGTATGCTCCCTGGTTGCCTAGCATCATTCAATACACTACCCACTCATTTAATGAACAACCACTTATTTGCATGTGCTTACCTATGTGTCAATATATTGTGGGCACTGAGGATACAGTAAATAACAGAACCATGTCCCTGTGTTAAGAGAGCTGACATTTTAGGGGCAAGGAGGTGAAGAAGAGGGGAAGAAAGACAATATATATCCAGACCAGGGGTCATCAAACTTTAAAGAGCCAGACTGCAAATATTTTAGGCTTTGGAGGTCATGCAATCTCTGTAGCAACTACTTATCTCTGCTGTCATAGTGCGGACGCAGCTATAGACGATACCTGAACAAATAAGTTTGGCTGTATTCCAAAAAACCCCACAAAACTCTATTTATGGACCCTGAAATTGTAATCTCATATTATTTTCACATATCATGAAGTAGTCATCTTTTGATTTATTTGAAAATGTAAAAATGATTAGCTCATGGGCTGTACAAAAACAGGCATTTGGCTGAATTTGGCCTGCAGGCTGAAGTTTACCAACCTCAGGAGAGATCAGTAAACCAACAAGAATATATCAGAAGGGGTAAGCACTGTGAAACATTGGGACAGTGGGATTGTGCTGGGTGGATGGGGGTCACTTTAGATGGCTTGGTCAGGGATGGCCTCTCCAAGGTGACTTTGCCTGGGCCAGACTTGAGTGACAAGGAGAGACACTGCATATGAAATTACAGTGATTGAGAATGTCGGGTAAAGGAACAGAAGGATGCTATAGGGTAGCTGTGGAGTTATGAGCCAGAGAAGGAGGAGCAAGGGCTGATGTCAGAGGGATGCAGCGTCTGGGGTTCTGAAGGTCAAGACAAGAAGTTATATTTCACCTGCAGTAGGAAACCAGTCAAAAGCTTTAGGGAGAGAGAAGCAATATAGCCTGATGTATATTTGAAAATGATCATCCTGGCTCTTGTGTTGGGAAAATGGCCTTCTAGAGAGGCAAGAACGTGGCCAGCAGGACTAGTGACTGGTAAGGAGGCTCCTGAGTGAGTCAGGCAGGCGTGGAAGGTGGCTTGGGCTCTGGGGTCAGCAGTGGAAATGGAGAGAAGTGGTTGGATTGAAGCTCTGTCTTAGAGCTACACCAGGTCTCAGTATGTCCAAAGTTGGGTGGCAAGGATTTAAAGAAAAAACTTCCAGAGGACATCTGGACTAGAGGGCTGTGCATTGACGTCAGTAGGACCTTGTGTCACTTTCTTCCCTGCCCAGTCTTTCCTTTCCAGTTATACTTGGGTCAGAACTGGGGATGACAAACTTGGGGCATGGCAGGGGGTTACATATCAAGCTGAAGTGAGACTTGGCCATTTCAAGTCCAAAATTAGCTACAGGACCAGTAGTGATGGGCAGAGATGGTTAAATCGACAATGATGGTCCCTTCATGAAAGACTTTCGAGAATTTTCCTACACTTCTCTCTTGGCAGCCAGTTACCAGAATTTGTGATCCTTCATGAATTTGACAAGGTATTTTATTTGGATAGAGGTCCCTAAATCAGCACCCCACGGTGAAGTGAAGTCTCTGAATGGGATTTCCCAAGGATTTAGCTTTAGTGGAGCCAGTGCCCATTCTGGCATTTGAAGATCCTAAGCATTTTATGGATGTATGTGTAGAGCACACACATTTCAGTAGGATGTCAAAATGGACCCAGATAACTAGAGGGTGTGTTGGCAGATCGGTGGCCATGATATGTGCTTACAGATCAGGGGAGAGTCCTCAAGGCCCCCGGTCAAGCAGCAGAAGCCCCTGTATTACCTACATCAGGTAAGGCCAGGCACTGCTCACTGAAACCAGCACAACAAGGTCACCGTGAATCTGAGAAATTACTTTGTTAGGAGGCTGACTGAGTAAAAGGCCAGAAGCCGCAGATGTGGAGGAATTCATTGTCCTCAAGTCAGATTCCCCGTAAACAAAGAGGATGCTTAAGCCCACATTCTAGGAAAGGATTTAGTCATTGGAAAGGTTGAAAAACAGCCCCAGGATCTGAAAAATAAAGCACAACGATTTGCTTGTGGATTTTAAGGTTACTCTGTAATTTCTATTTGCTGATTTATCCATTCCATGGGCTTGCACAGCCTGACTCACTCAAAATCAGGGCTGACATAAAAATCCCTGTGGCCTAAAGAAGGCAGTTGAAACAAACAAACAAAACATGGGCTGAATGTCCACTCCATTCCAGGGGCTACTTTTGGGAATCCCTTGATGCAGGCAAGTGGGTAGCAGGCGTTGTTTCACTCAGTGCTGATGGCGACCCTGTGAGGTAAAGGGCATTATTCCCCATTTGGAGATGATGTGACTGAGGTCCAAGGAGGCTAAGTTGTTCAAGGTCACGTGCCTAGTAAAGAGTAAGGCAGAGACTTAATTCGGGTCGTGTCTATCTGCAAAGCCTGAGCTTATAACCATTCTGCCAGTGTATCTCACCAAACCACCCAGAGCATCATGGACCTCCACAGGCTGGGAATAGAAAGCATGAGCAGAGCTGTTCTGTAGAACTTGCTGGGATGATGGAAATGATCTATTGAGTACATCTGTGCTGTCTAGTATGGCAGCCACTAGCCACCTGTGGCTGCTGAGCACTTGACATGTGGCTAGTGCAACTGAGGGGCTTTTAAATTATTTAGAATTAAAGTTAAATGGCCATCCACGGCTAGTGGCAACTGTATTTGACAGCACAGGCCTAGAGAGCATCAAGTTTGAGAGATGAAGACCCAGTGTTCAATGTGCCAGGCACGGCCCTCAGAACTTCCGCACCCATTAGATCATTTAATCCTCTCAGTGAGCCTATGAGATTGGCATTGTTATGGTACCCCCCACTTAAGGCACAAAGAACCTGATTGATTTGTCCAGAATCACAGGCTGGTAAGTGGTGATGCCAGGATTGAGTCCCAGGATTCCAGAGCTAATACTCTGATCCATGACACCCTAGTAGCTTTATACCATGTGTGCAATGCCTCTTACCCATTACGCTGTGCCACCCCAAGGAACTAGGAATGTGAGGAAGGCCATGGACGGTAAAACAGAGGCTGCCATGAGTCGTAACAAGGGAGCCTAGGAAAGGAGTAGCATTTTCTCTGAGTGTTGATGGCTGAGGAGGAATTGGCCAGGCAAAAGAAGGGGATGGGGTAGGGGGAGTCCTAGGCAGAGGGAACACGTTTGAAGGCTGGGAGGTGAGAAAGAACATAGTGTATTCCTGGAAGTGAAAGTTGATCAGAATGACTGGAGTAGAAGGAGGAAGGAAGTGAGTGTCAAGGGTCAAGGTCAGAGAAATTGGCAGAGGCCAGAGCACACAGAATGTGGTAGAATTCTGAATGTTTTCTCCAAGGATTTGAATGTTGTTCCAAAATGTTTAATATGCATACATATTATACATTACATACATATACACAAACTAAGTTTCACTTATACTTCTATGTGGAAAGTAGAGGGGATACGACCAAGTGTGGATCAGGAGAAGATGGTTCACTTCCTCAATAAATCATCATTCTCAGGTTCTTACTTTGGAATCCTATAGGAGCAGCAGGGGCATTTTATACACATCTATTACTTTATATTTTCACAGTAATTTCCCATCCCTTGGATCTTCACAAGCACCCCAAGACAAAGCTAGAGATTTTTTTAATCTCCATTTAATCTCCTCGATCCTCAGAGGAAGGAACTGACTTGCCCAAAGTCCCAGCTGGTTAGTGGCAGAGCTGAGGCTAGAATCCTCATTGCCCGCATCTCTTCTAAGAGATCCAGTCCAGGAAAGTGGGCTTGCAAGGCCCTCAGCTCTGGCCTGAGCCTCTGCTCAGCCCTCTCCTCCCTGAGGAACTGAAGCAAAGGGACCTTTACCTTTCGGATGCCGTCGTGCTTCATTTCGATCACATGGAGGGTGTAGTTGGTCCGGCGTCCTTTCTCATTAAATTGTACATTTCCTGTCAGGCCTTCAAACCGTACCTGGAAAAGAAAGCCAGGTGGTGACCAGTGAACCCTGAAGTTGCGCTTCATGTTTGTTCATCGGTTTGCTTTTTCTGCTGAAGCGGAAGTCCAGAACCTGAGGAAGTCACGTGGGATGAGGTCTTGGAGCAGCATCTCTACTAAACACCTCTCTACCCCTTTGCCTGTAGCAGTCATCACTGTTAGAGTACTGTTCTCTTGCCTACTAAACTGAGACTCATCCTGAAAACTTTTTCACCCATTGCTTTAGGCCAACAGTAACACTGGATCAAAGTAGATCCTAATAGGAAATCTCTGTGCCATCCTCAGTCAAACACCCCCATCAGGACTACCACTGTGAGCAAGACCGCTCCTCAGGTGCACACCTTCAGGTGTAGAAACTGAAGGAGACCTGCCAGGGAAGAGACTGGTGTGCCATCCCTGGTGAGTAGTCAGGAGAAGACCCAGGACCAGTAGCTGGCCTTGTGATGCCTTGGGCTATGCCTCATTATGGCTTCTTAGTTCCTTTGTGAGTCCAGGGATTACAATACTTGGGAGCCTAAAGACCTAGAATTGGGAGACCTGGATTTTACCCCAACTTTCCTTTGAACAGCCAAGTGACTTTGGGCAATTTGCCTCTCTAAGTCTCAAACGTCCTGCCCCATCTACCTTAAATGACACAGCAAATGTGAAAGTGCTGTGCAAACTTTAAAGCACCTGAGGAGATTCTTTATACGACCAGAGCCTTTCAACAGGTCTCAGATGGTGGAATCAAGATGCGTATTGGAAGCCCCCAAATACGCTGCATGGAACTTCTCCACAAACGAGACAGATTAAACTTCCATGGCTTCCTATCTCCAAGTTCACTTTACAGGCCAAGTAGTCAACATGGGGGATCCAAGGCCTTTGGAACCAAGCCTGCTGTTCTGGAGGTGACCAGTAAAATGTATCCACCCTCAAACTGGGGATGAGCCTAGCTGTGTATCATCAGCTTGAGCATAAGAACTCACATTCTCCAATGATGGTCCACCATGTGTCCTCAGATCAGGCTGGCCTAAGGCCAGTGAGGTGAGCCTGTACCTGTAACCAATATGAGCCCAGCCCTTTAACCCAGCATTAAAATGTATCCACCCTCAAACTGGGGATGAGTCTAGCTGTGTATCATCAGCTTGAGCATAAGAAATCACATTCTCCAATGATGGTCCACCATGTGTCCTCAGACCAGGCTGGCCTAAGGCCAGAGAGGTGAGCCTGTACCTGTAACCAATACGAGCCCGGCCCTTTAACCCAGCATTATTTATTTCCCCCTTCTTCAGGTAGCTTAAAAGGAAGCCTCACAGGGTGTTACTATTTTCTGACAGTGAATGACCAGTCCCTCTGCCTTCAGAATACAAGAATAGCTGGTGTGTGTGTGTGTGTATTTGAGATGTGGGGGTGGGAGGGAGAAAGAGAGAAAGAAGAAAGGAAGGAAGGAAAGAAAGAAGGAAGGAGGGAAGAAAGGAAGAAGGAAAAAAAATGTGTGTGTGTATATGTCTCCTCTCAGGCTGACCCTCCCATCACCTCCTGGTTTGAAGTCTCAGTGGGGAGGTTACAACAGGCCCACAGCACTGAACAAATTATATAACAAGCTCTTCACTCTCTGAGATGAAATCTGGAGAAATTCTTGCTCTGGAAAAGTCTAGGCTGGTTTTTCTTTTCAAGGAGGAAGCAAAGTACCAATCCTGCTACAAAGAATAAGAAGAGAGCAATTCAAATCCATCAGAAGCTTCACCTTCTCACCTTGGCCGTCTCTTGCCCGTCTTTAGCTTCCCATTCATTGCTGTGTACCAACTTATGTGACTCATTTGGAAAAACAGACTGGGATAGATGTGCAGATGGTTTGCAGAAACAGAAAGAAGTGTCATTAATGACTCAAATGGGCATCTATTTTTGGCGCTGGTATCAAGTGTCATACTAATTATCATTATGTCATATTCATATAGCAAATTGCATAATGTCTCTATGACTCAGTTTCCTCATTTGTGTTATGAGACCCATTAGGTTTAATTATGTCTTAAGGTGGTTTACAGATTAAATGAGATATTTTTTGATCAATGCTTGCCCCATGGTGAGTATTCAACAAAGGCCAGCTATTATGTTTATTATTACAAATTGTGTTATTAATACTACCAGCATTTTACAAGTGTTTATGAAGCATTTTCACACATATTACTTCATCTCCATTCATAGCAGCCCCCTGATATCTGTCAGTTAGAGAGAGATTAGGATCTTCACTTTCATGAGAGAAACCTAAACTCTGGAAGATAAAGTGATTTGCTCAAGACTTAGGACTTACAAGTGTCCAGGGCGGGCCTGAAATCCAGAGCTTCTGACATATTCTGGCTTCTTCCCTTAATATACCAAGCAGCCTCTCAAACAGAGGACAGTGCTACTGTCCTAGGCTCTGAGGGGTGACACAGAGGTGTATAGAGCATGTGTTCTCCAGGCCTACTACTGCTATCCTCTATTCCAGTTGGGCCTTCCCCAGGCTGCAGTCTGTTAATTCTAACTGTGTGGCCATGTACAAGTCACTGTGCCTATCTGTTGTCGGTTTCCTCCTCAGAGAACTGAAGTGCTTAGCATATTGTCTGGGACATAAATGTTCAGTGAATAGTGTCTGTTATCTAAGTGATGGTGACGATGACGTTGAAGGTAACGATGCCTACTACTACTGTGCCGTGTACAGTGGGTGTGCAGTGTGGCAAAGAAGAAGATTTAACATGGAAGCCTTGGGTCTGATAAGCTGTGGTCTCACGGCAGGGGATTCTTTCAGCAGAAACGAGGGTCTTTTCACTGTCATTTTTACATGTCTTTCTCAGTTTCCAAAAAAATCAGCAGCAGGAAAGTTTTGTGACCCGAGGGCCCCTTGTGTTGCCACAATGTTTTCACAAGATGCTGCTTATTCGATGTTCCCAGAAACCCAGTGAGTAGCAAAAGCAGAGGTTATTTTGCTGATGTTACAGATAGGATTACTGAGACTCAGAGCTACGGCACTTGGGTTCAGGATTCACAGTACATCAGGAGAGGCCTGGGGCAGCTGAAGGCTCTGACCGTCTAGTTGGAGAAGCCAAGACTTACACATCCTGAGATAAATTAGAGTGGGAAAGAAGACGTGCCAGAATTACCGTTCCATGATGGCAGAGCAAGGAGAGGTCAAGAGAATGGACTAGCCTCAAACCATTTATGAGGGTAGTCTGGACTCATAGAGGAATAAGCTTCTCAGAAATATATGCTATGGGCACATCTGGAAACTGCCATCCTATCCATCAGGATCAGGACTGAGCCCCTGAGCCCTCATTCCCCACTCCCACCCCCTACCCCCATGCTGGGGTGACAGGGATCAGACTGAGGGAAACCTGGAGTTTCCCCTTAGCTCCTGCCTCCTGGACCTCCCATCACTGTCCTGGCACCTGCTGACTCCCCCCGTGAAAGATGGAGAATTCACCTTGGATTTCCTGTAAGTGGTATTGGGTGCCAGCTCAGAGTCTGCCACCCATGAGATGCTGAAGCATACATTTTCTTTCCTGCTTGGTGCCCGCTGATTGCTGGTTAGTGTTTCTACTACTTGAGCCACCAACCCTGATGACTCCTCCAACCCCGTCCCCGGGGCGGGGGGTGGGCAGCGGAGATGCTCTGGGCCCGAGGCTTCTACAGCCTTTTTGTGGCTGCCGTGAGGTGGATCTGTTCTCTTGGTCTCTCCTCCTGAATGCTCACTGGCTGTGGGAAGTCAGAGCCTGCGGGCTGGATCCCAGTAGACCACATTCTGGTTAAACTAGCCAAGTCAAGTCTCAGGACCCTTCTGAGCTTCCACTTGCCCACCTGAACAATGGGAAGAATAATCCTGCTCTATCTCATGCAGTTGCCCTGAGGTTCAAAGAAGCTTTTACATTATCCCTTTTTTTAAAAAAAAAATATTTTTGAGCCTTGTGACAAGCCAGTGAGGGAGGCAGTGCTAAGAGGATGATGTCCATTTAAGAGATGAGGAAATTAATGCCAGAAAAGTGGAGCAATTAATCCAGGATCCCCCAGATAGTGCCTGGTGGGGTCATGGTGTGAACCCAGCTCTTCTCTTCCTATGCGCTAACAGCCAAGCACGATGCCCACAAGTCCTCACTTGTACCCTCACTCTAGCCTTCTGCTGGGTATCATTTACATCCTCACCCAGACCCTCCAAAACCCAAATCACGCTTTGTTCAAATTCACCCTTCCTTTAAGGCATGAATGACCATCCATCCCAGTTAGCTTGGGATCGTTTCAGTTTACATGTCTTGTTCTGGGATAATTGGTAATAGCTCTCCCATTCACTCTTAAGTTTGGATGATAAATTATATGGTCACCGTATTTAAAGCCCCAGTTTCGTTCCTATGGGAAGCCTGGTAATGTCCAAATTCTTCAGTCATGGCATTCTTTTCTGACAGTCCATAGCACCAAGAGCCTGGCTGTGTTATTTAGCCCTCAGTCTATACCTTTGTGGCTACTATTTCTAAGGAGCTTGTCTTTCCTTCTACTCAAGAAACTGGGTCTTGAGTCCTGAAAGTATGGACTGTGTCTTACACCCCTGTTGCCCAGCTCGCCCCAACCTCATCTAGCAATGTGCCACGTAAACCTTCACTTCCAATGTGCGTGGTCATTGACTGACAGATTGTAAACACAAAGGCGAGAGGGCTGATCCTTATTTAGGGCAGCGATTCTTCGCCTGAGGTCCTTAGCTGGGCTTCTCAGAGTGTCTGTGGTCCACCTGACCCCTGGTCATGCAAAAATATATGTGTGTGCATTTTCTGGGAATAAGAAAGAGTACAAAGCTTTGTTTCCCATCATATCCTCAAAGGGCCTATGACCCCCCCAAATGCTAACAGCCTGACTTGGGGAGCTGGATCTTTTCTGCCAGCCAGAAGCCAACTTATGGGCGCCCTCATGCCTCTTCCTTCCTGGAGCTCTGAGGAATTCCAGGGTGTGGGCTCATTAATATTCTGAATGGCTCCTTGGATGTCAGGCAGGGAGCAGGCAGGCTGGTTGTCTTCACTCTGCCACCCGGGAAACTATAGTGGGGTGTGGGGGAGCGGGGGCATGTAGATATTACCCAGGGCCATGTGCTGGTGCTGGCTGGGCCATGGTTTGTGTCTCACCTGCTGGGCTGGGCCTTTGAGGCTTCAGAGCAGAGCAATTATGGAGACAGGGTGAGGTAGCAAGGAGATGTGGGTTGGAGTCCCACTTTTGTCACTAACTGTATAATTTTGGGAAATTAAAAAAAATCTGTGTAGCTCAGTTTCTGCATTTATAAAGCGCAGTTAATAAAACCAGCTACCTCAGAGGGTTATATTGAGGATTCAGTGAGATCAAACATGTAAAATACGTTCAGAACCTTGTACATAGTAAGCCCTGGATGTATCATAGCTGGTATTACCATTATTTTTAGGATAATGTGCTAATTCCTCTTGGCCTAACTCACAGACATCCCACCTCTACCACAAGCTGACCCACAGGTCCCTCCCCATGTGTGACCTGAAGGCCAGTGGGCAGGGCAGAAGAGACTCGAGCCCCCATCCTTGGGTTCCAAGGACCAAATGTCATTGGCATTTACCCAGTCTACTGTAGGCGCACACTGCTCTCCTTCCTAGGGGCATGGCTTCTTCAAGAGATGGGTCTTGAGGGTGAGATGGTTGGACAGTGGCCATGACTGTGTGTGTAAGGCCCTGGAGCTCAGTGCGTACAAGCAAAGGCCCCTGGGGCCACAGGACAGTTGTGGGACAGGAAGAAGAACCCTGGATGGGTGTCTGGTCCAGCCTGTGCTGCTAAGCTGCTGTGTGACCCCGGCTGAGTCACTGCCTACTCTAGGTCAGCTGCTTCATCTATAACGTAAGGGAAAATGGGAGTCGTAATTTTTCAGGTCTCTTTCAGCAATACATGTTTTGTGATTCTAGGTGATTAACAAAGATTTGAGAGTAATCAGTTTGAACAGCTGATGTTTAGATCAGAATGTTGGTTTTATTTTTGTGTTTGTTTTGTGGCTAGTTCTCCCTGCCCTACGTCCACACCCAACAGAGACTGAAGGGAGTTTCTTGAGGGCAGGTCTTGACTTGTTGTCCCCAGAGCTTGGCCCCAGACCAGAGCACGTAGTAGGCTCTCAGGAGCAGCTGAGTGGCACACACATGTCTTGACTCAAGACAGTATAGAGATTATTATTTTTTTGACTAAGGCAACTGCCTCCTCTCAACCCCACTGAAGGCAGAAGCAGAAGCCTGAGCATGTTACAACCAGAAAGACAGGGGTTAGAGCATAAGAAAAAATAAATTAGCTCCTTAGAGTTCTTAAGCCAGTTGAGACCCCAGAATTGTCTCTCTAACTGCCTCGTTGTGGATGAGGAAAGGGAAGTTTGTAGGAGATACGAATGAGTATTTCAAGGTCACCCAGAGACTCAAGGGCCCAGCGGGACCTGGACCCCAGCTCTCCTGATTCAGTGCCCTTCCTGCCACCCACGTCATCTCCAGGCTTCATCACTGTCACGATGGCATCAGGATATCCTTCCAGGGATGCCCTTAAGATGGGAGAGGCAAGGGAGCTAGAAGGGTTTTGAGGCTGAGGGCAAGTCCGTGGGACCTTCTGAAACTAGCTTCACATTGCAAACAGAATCTGTCTCGACTGTGGGGTCTGGAAGAGCATTTTAAATAAGCCAGAAGGCGGGCACGGCACCTTTGGCAATCATCCTGAAGCTGGTGGGTGTCTGCTTTTGCTGCCTAGCGATTCGGGGCCACCCTGCGCAGAGACGGGGAGGGCAGAAAGGGCTGCGGGTGGACCCATTCGCGTGTGGTCACAGGGCAGCTGCTTCACTTCATTCCAAAGGACAGAAGTATAATCCATATTCCATGTGCAGGCAGTTCATCCAAGCTGAAGAACAGCCTGTGATATTCCTGTCTTGTCTCTTTCTCCAGATTGTGAAAATTGTTAGAGGAAAACAAATGGGAATAGTTGTACATTTTGCTCTACGTTTCTGCCTCATTCAGAAACGCATCTCTCCTTCCCTGGGTGTCCAAATTCATCTTCTGTTGAATGGAGTCTTGAAAGTAGAGCTGGCCTTCTCTAGGCAGCTCTTGGATGGGGAGGGCAGGTGCTGAGAGGCATTTGTACCAACATATCTTGCTGTTGCTGGCTTGCCACTGTGTCTGATACTTGGACATTCCTTTGCAGTGAGCACTGCCCTCTTTGCCCGGTCCCCTTTGGAAACACAGCCTCTCTCAGGAGGCATGAAAGGCATCCTATGGTGCTATCCGTCAGGAGTTGGAGGACCACAGCCTGGGCTTGAGGTGCTTCTAGAAACTTCTAGAGACTTCTAGGAGTGCAGAGAGTGATAAAACTGGGCAAATCCCCAGAAACTTCTAAACCAGGAATGTGAAATACATGGCTCACGTGTGCGTCTGTCTCATCCTGCTTCCACAGCAGACGTATCACTAATTGAGTATTTATACTCCCCCCCTGTTGAGTCTGGATTCAGCCTCAGAATCCTCTGCATAGCCAGCTGATTGGAGGGGCCTGACCATTTTCTATCCCCGTTCTTTATCTGTTGTTAAGCGCGAACAAAATTGATGATTGCAATGCTGAGAAGCAAGAAAATAGAATCAGAAGTCCTGAGAAACATTTTCAGCGTCCCAGCATGACATGTGCACAGAAAGCAAAGGTAATGAAGAAATCCAGAAAATCAGGGCAGGAGGGGGAGTCTCCAAGAGACTGCTAAAATGGTTCAGTTTCATCCTTGTATATCTCACGTCCCCTTGTCAAATACAGAATCACTGGCTTCCCCTTTTTAACATAAACGCTAAGCAGCAAATAGAGCTTTTGTGCTATCAGGAATGACTATTCCATACTATTGCGTTTTTTTGTTTCGTTTTTCAAATTTCTGCATGACCTTCCATGTACGCCAAGAGCCACAGACACAATGCAGTGGCAGTCCAAACTTCAGGCGTGCTCTCCCTTTTCTTTTAAATAGCTCCGTCCCACCTGAAACTGATGCTGAAATCCCCTGTGAGGCTCCCATAAGATGGGGCAGCCATTGCCAGCCTCACCTGCTGCAGAGCTCTCTGGATGTCGATGCCCTGGCCCCAGGGCACAGCTGGGTTAGCCAGGCAGTCCCCAGCATTCCCCCGGCGAGAGATATCGATTCTCTGCCTCCGCAGGCTCTGGAAAGCCTCAGCCATCACCTTCACCCCATCGTAGGTGAGCGCAGAGGTGTACTAGTGGGAGGAACAGAGACAGTTAGGTGTCAGAGCGAGCTGACAGGGAGGCAGGTGGGAGCTGTATCTGGGAACGAGCTTCCCGGTGGTGAGGATGTCTGCAGTCGGCCAGGGATGGGGAGTGGGGGGCGGGGAAGGGGAGCAGCCGTGAGCCGGGAAGTGCCTGCCTCTTAGATGGGGGCTGCCGCTCCACCTCTCTAGCCAATATTGCCCTCCTGGATTGTGAGTTCAGTATTACTGCAGGTTGCGATGTTAGAAGAGAACTTTAGGATTTTGTGTTCAATCTTGCCATTTGAAAATGTTGGTTCAACTGGAAAAAGAATGCATAGACTAAATACAACACATCTGTATCTGTCTGATACAGTCCATGGAAAACCACTTGGTGTTCTCTGTGTTATAGTCATCAGTTGGGGGCCAAGAGGAACAGTTTACTCCACCATCCCTGGTGACAGTAAAAGAAAAATCCAAGAAGGGTCAACTCTAAATTATTTCCACATGTGGTTCACTCAAGTGGCAGGTTTACATTCTGCAAACTTTCCCCTTGTGCTTCATGCTAACCCTCAATTTTATCCCCCTCTCGCCTAAAAGCAGGTGAAAATGTTGAAACAAAAGCAGGATAACAATCCAGAACAACATTTCCTGGCGCTGGAACTCATGTCTGTCCTCATTAATTTGTCCTCAATGTCTAGCATGTTCTCTGGCGCATTCTAAGTTCACAGTAGAGTTGTAGAATGAATGTATATGTATTTTTCCAGGTCTTAACTTTGATTCTCTTGCTATTTTAAAAGTGTATACCTTATATTTTGTTATTTTTATAATCAGCTCCAATCTTTTGGAAATTGGGTGGGCTTTTCGCATATTAATGAATTAACTGCTGTGTGGTTTGCTCATTGCTTTAAAGCACATTTGTGATTTTTATTGCTTAAGCTCATATTGAAATAAGTTTTTATTTCTGAATTGCTAACTCAGTTTGAGCAAAAGTGGGATGAGAAGCATCTCGCTTAAGTGGCCTGCCATTAGCAAAAGGAAATTGACAAGTGGCAAGAGAAAGTTGCCAAGGATCCAGAGTTTGCCCTGGATAAACAAATTTAGCCTCAGAATCCTTCTCAGCACAGTGTTTCACACAGCCATTGCCAAACTGATGGATTTGATGTGGGAAAGAAAAATTATCCCCTATCCTTATTCTAAGCCATTATCAAATAGCAAACAATATAGATTTTGGCTGCAGGATTTAAAGCTGCCTTGCTGGGAAGTGAGAGACAGGTAGTCTGCATGATAATTGGTAGTAGGCTCTCTGAGAAGGAGATGTGCTGGTTATTGCTTAGTTAAATTTCTTTGATTTTTAGCTAGGTACGTGGCTGATTAGAAAAAGGGCCAGCTCCCTGCACAAATCTAGGAGGCTCAATCCATGAAGAAATAAATGCATCCCCCTGGAGCTGTGCAACGTGGTGGTCCTGCCCAGAGTAGAGACATCATTTTCCAGCTTCCCCTGTAGGTAGCTGGGATGGGTTTCTAAGATGTGGCCAATAGCATGTAAAGGGAAGATCTGTGTGTGACTTCTGGAAAGAGTTCTTATAGGAAGCAGTTTTGATTTTGATTTTCCTTTTCCCTTCCTGCTGGGTAGAATAGTGAGGTAATTGTTGGAGCCTCTGCAGCCATTTGGGGCTATAAGGTAGCAGCCATATGCTGAGGATAGCAGAACAAGAAGATAGAACAAGCCTCAGTGTTTGATGATTGTGAAGCCATTACACAAGCCCTGGGTTGCTGACTTCTGAATTCTGTTTGTATGAAAGAAAATCAAAATATTTATCTTGTTAAAACCATTGTCATTCTGGATTGTCCATACCCTCAGTCTTTATGGATACACTTTTTAACTTGTTCCTCTTAGGAAGTCTGTCCTTATCTAAAAGCTAACACTATCCAGGAATCTAGGGCCGGCACAGGGACCAGGTTGGTCCTTTGCTGCCTGCTTCCCATCCTCCTACCTTAGGTCTCTTCCAGTCCACCCGGGTGTGGTCCCGAGCATCACTGTTTTTCCACTGCTGCATGATCCTGGCCGGGATGGTGTCTGTGTAGTTCACCAACTGGAAACCTGTTACGTTTGCTCCACTCTCCTTGAATTTGTTTAAGTCAATGTCCATGAAACCCTGGGTGGAGAGGAAGGGAAAGAAGTCAGAATATGTTGCCTGGATACATCCATTTAACCATGTTACAGAATCACAGCCTTTTCCACCCAGTTCCTACTTAAGGTGAAACCGACTTAATGGAGAGACAGTTGTGTCTCCCTCCCTTCTGAATTCTGTTATCACGTAGTTTGTGCAGAGTTAGCACAGTGGTTAAGAGCCCTTGCTCAGGAGCCAGCCGTGCCTGGGTTGAAGGTTGGGCTCTGCTGCTCACAGCTGTGAGTTACTACCTTGGACCCAGTTCCCTGATGTTTTCTCGTACGAATAATGGAGGCTAGGAGGCGGGGGAGAAAAAGCAGTGCGACGATCCACGTCAAGTGCATGGTGCAGAGTGATCAGTAAATGGCGGCTGAGATTACTGAGACGACATAGATATGCAATAGAATAAAAAACAAAAGAGGGGGAGGTTTTCCTCTACCGTCACCACTCTCCACCCTCGTGACAGGAGAGGAATCTGAAGTCCGTCGGGGGCAAGCGCCTGAGGGCTCCCCAGTGTAACAGCGTGTCTGGAAGAGGCTGCATGCTGATATCCCTCCCCCTGTGCTCTTTCCCGTGCCGCAGCCGAGACCTTCTCTAGCCAGTGAGTCCTGATCAGTTTTCATATCAGCAAAGCATTTTTTATTGGGAAAAAGTTTCCTTCCCATCTGGTAAAGTTCATTGAAACTCAGGAAGCCTTCAATTTAGAAAGGAAACCCTGTATTTGTATAATATATTCCATAGTGTACAGTACTTCCAGATCTACGGCCGCATTTCACTTTATGGCTTTATAAGGTAGAAATTATATGTTTATTTGTCAGATAAAGAAATTGAGGCCAGAGTGGGAGAATCATCTTCACAGAGTCATTCAATGATTTAGTAGCAGAGAGGGGACCAGAACTAAGGTCTTCTGTAGGTCTTCGCTCACTTGCTCACTTGTCATTCAAGGAACATATCTGAGAACCTACAGTGTACTCTTCTAATAGTGAGAGAAACAACTTCCTTCTCTTACAAAGCTTACTTTCTAGTGGGAAACATAGGCCATAAACAAACAAACTGTTAGGTATAAAATAAGCTACAAGGATGTATTGTACAACACGGGGGAACAGAGCAAATATTTTATAAGACCTATAAATGGAGTAGAACCTTTAAAAGTTGTGAGTTACTGTATTGTACACCTATAACATAGAGTATTACACATCAACTATACTTCAGTTAAAGAAAAGTAAATATGTAGCACAGTGTCTAGAGCACAGTCCAGCAGAGTACACTCTGCAGTAGCTCTGAGTCCTCTGAAGGAAGATGAAGTGGGGAAAGAGGATGGGGGGAAGGGCAGTGCCAGGCCTTGGAGTCATGAGCCTCCCTGAGATGGTGGTGTCAGCACAGGGACCTGAGTGAAGTGAAGCCGTGTGAGTGAGCTCTGGGGAAATCTGGGGGAGAGCATTCTGGCTCAGAGGTCGGAGGATGTTTGGCATGTTCCAGAAAACGTTAGAAGGCTGGTGTGACTGTAGCATGGTGAGTTGAGTGAGAGAGAGGGCGGGAAATGCAGTCGGCAGCCCAGGGCTGGATCACATAAAGCGTTGTGATCCCCTGGGTTTCTTTTTAAGGTATAATTGGCGGCCCACTGCAGGAATTTGAGCAGGTATCATAAAGTCATTGCTGTCTGAGCTCCAACGCTTGGAGAAACTGCCAGACCCCTGGGGGTGAAATGGGGGAACGAGCAGGGGAAGCAGTTTGGTGGATTGAGGTTGGGGAGAGCCAAGGACTGGCAGCTGAGAGCCCGGAGCGCTGGCCCCAGCTCTGCCCGGGTCTCTTCATTTCTCACTGACTTGATCCAGTTTCCTTACCTAAAAGATCTAGTCATCAGTGACTTCATGACTCAAAGACATCCCACCCGCCCCATGCCTCTAAAGTTCTGCGGTTCTTTAGTATTTCTATTTTATAAACACACGAAGCTCAGTTCCGCCCCGAGCCTTTGCCTAGCTGTTCTCTCTGCCTGGAAGTGAGCTTTCCCTGGCTGACTCCTGCCCGTATTTTTGGATCTCAGCTAAAATGCACTATCTTCAGACAGCTCTTTCCTGACCCCTTATGTAAGATTCAATTCTTGCCCTGTGGTGGATGCTATTGATGCCCTGCTGATTTCCACTCCCCCAGCCCTTACACACTGATACTCCACTTTATATCCTAACTACAAATACCTATTACTTCACCTGCATGCAGGGTAAGCCAGACGTATCAGGGATTTCATTCACCTAGAGCAGCTCTCAGCCATTGACAGATGGGGAGTTCGTAGATAAATACTCCAGAATCCTCTTCCCTGGGTGGGGTAACCCCGAGGCATGCTCTACACCCAGGTCTAGAGCTTCCCCAAAGGATGGAGCTCCATAGCCCCGAGGGGTAACTGTCTTGGCTATGCACTTTTATCAGATGCCTGCTGTCCCTTCCCTACTTCACATCCCTGATTCCCTGCTGTTGTTTCTGGGATTCACATCCAAAGAAGCTGCTTGTACTTGAATTGCTGTCTTAAGACCTGCTTCTAGTAGAACCCAGTCAAATCACCCCCAACACCCAGTCCAGTCAGTTCCTTCTCAGTGTTCTGTTTATCACCAATTGAGGCGATCTCGTTTGCTCATTTATTCCCTTGTCCTCTCTCCTTGGGTTGGAATGTCAGCTCCATGAGGGCAGGGACCCTTTCCGTCTTGTTCACGGATGTATACTAGAACCTAGCACCTAGAACAATGCCTGGCACAGAGCAGGTGCTCAATATTTGTTGGGTGAATGAAAAATATTTGTTGGGTGAATGAATAAAAGCCAAAGATTTTCCTCGAGCAAGAATGCTTATTAGCTAAGGGGAAGTGTGATCACCAGGCAGTAAATGCCAGTGGATGATATTGTTTGAAAAGAGAAGCTCACGTTGGAAATATATTTTGTGATTAACTTTTCCCATAGCTACAGTTTACAGACATTCACAGGGGTCTACCGAACTGCACAGTTTCTAGCAAGCTTTTAGTACAGATGAAATCAGAATTAGGTTCACGTACCCAATAGGCATTCAAAGACGTTCTACTACCTAAGAGTACAACCATCCTACCCCTGGTTAAAAGCTAATGCACCGTTGAGAGACTTCCCATAATTTTTAGAGATCTTAAAAAGAACATCTTGTTCATAAAATAACTATTGAGAGAATAAAATGAAAGCAACCTCCTGCAGTCAAATTCTGTCGCTTGAAAATCTGTAACAAGCTCCCGGGCATTTTGTATTGACTGCCCACATCAATGCAATGGGGGCCATAGGAAATAGCAGAGTTTATTCAAACATAAATGCCACTCACCTCCATCATCAGAGTGTCTGACTACAAGGTTACTGGAACCAAATCTCAAGTTATATCTAATCAAACTGATGGGACCTCTAACTGAACTCCTTAGCTCCCCTGAGAAGGAAGGGACAAAGAATGATAAAATAAGCTCCTATCTGTGCTGTTAGGTAAAAGTCACAAAATGAGGGAATACTTTTTTTCTTTTTTACCACGTGAATATGTTTTCTTTTTAGTACTGTTAAAAAATAAAAATAGATCCTCAGATAATTTTGATATATGTTGTTGGGTCAAACTCATCTGTTAAGTCCCTGGAAAGTGTGGGAGGGAGTGGCAGTGGCAGAACAGGGAAGAGAAGTCATGGCATTGGTTGACTCTTTGATAGGGTCTGTTAAGGGAGCCCTGCTTAATTTGTTGTCTCTTGGCCTGGAATTAAAGAACACTGGCGCTGTTAAATGCTCTACTGAAATGCAGCTTCGGAAGCATTGCTCCTCAGGATGACAGAAATGACAACAATGGCAAGGCTGTCACTTCTTATGCATTATATAACTTCATCTATACAGCCTTTTGAGAATTACGAAGTTGTCATTTAAAACAGAAAAATGAAATAATCAGTCGAGAGTCACCCTTAGATTTATTAAACATTTCCCAAGCTCTTATCCTGAGCCAGACATTCTATTAAACGCTTTATATACATAATCCTGTTTAATCCCCCAAACAGCCCTGAGAGGTGAATATGCACAGTAGGCACCGGGTGCTCATTTGCATAAATGAGTGAGTATCTGTCCCAGTTTTATGTGTGAGGAGCTGAGGTCAGAGACCTTTGGAAACTCCCTTGAGGTCACCCAGCAAGCAAGGAATCCAGCTGTGGTCCAGCCATCAAATCTGTCTTCTTTGTCTGTGCTACACTGCTTTGCCAGTGGAGGAACGTAGGAGGCTAGCTTTAGGATGGCATTTCCATATTGCCCCAGACAGTGTGGCTGACAGTTAATAGCCTAGAACAGGTGTCTCACTCTGCCAAAGAGGGGCCTTCCGATACAGCTTTCTGTCTTAAAGCAACGTCTGTGGGAGAGCACAGTAGGTTTCTCTCCTTGACACCATGATGGTGGTTAGAGATCGGTTAGATGTTTCTCAAGCCTCCGATTTATACGAAGTCTGTTAGTGCCCACCTACCCCACGTTTATACCGGGAGTCGGCAAATTTTTCTTGATAAAGGGTCATACTGTGAATTTTTTAGGCTGGGGGGCCATGTGGTTTCTGTCGTAACTATTCAGTGTTGCTATTACGGCACGAGAGCCGTCCTAGACAGTAGAAAATGAATGAGCGTGGCTGTGTCCACTGAGACTTGAATTTCACATTATTTTCACACGTCATGAAGTATCACTTTTCATTTTTCTAATAATTAAAAAATGTAAAACCATTCTTAGCTCATGAGCCAAACAAAATCAGGTAGCAGTTGGATTTGACCCATGGGCCATAGTTTAGGTTTACGGACGCCTGAAGCAAAGATGCTGGCGATCAGGTCAAACCCGTCGTCGTCCAGAGAGGAGACTAGTGGCCTCGAGTTGTAGGCTGGCTAGAGGGGTAGCTGAGATTAGGATCTGTATTCCCTATGTACTCATCGTAGAAGGCAATGCAATGCTGACCAGTCATTTAAATAGAATGACTGGGGGAAAAAGTGCTCAATTAATTAAACTGGTTAATATAGTCATTCCATCTCTCATATCTCAGTGATAATTTTCAAAGGATTAGAATGAAAAGCCTTTTCAAATAATTATAATATCCTAAAGAGATGCTTAACAGTATAATTACATTAGACATGCTTTCATGTTGCTGTAACGATTTAGAAAATGCTTTGAGGATCACGAGGAAGCTCTGAGTTATCATTATGACTATTAATTATCACGTGTGCCTGGAAACGAAAGAACCTGATTATGTGTGCTTACTGGTTATTTAACCCCTCTGAGTCTTAGCTCTCTGGTCTTCAAAATGCGGATATAGTAGCACCTACATCATAGAACTGGAGCAAGATTTAAAAAAAAATACATAAAGCACTTAGAGCTGTGTCTGGCACATAGTAAGTGCTTAATGAATGTTATTATAATCATCAGTGATTGTGAATGTTATTATTATCATCACATTCACCATCATCATTATCACCGGGTCAGAAGAGGTTAGGTGTTGTTACAACTGCTTTGAAACCAGGCACTGGGTCAGGCAAGACACCTGAGCCAACAGGAGGCAGGTGTATAGAAACGTGGCTTTCAAAGGATAAAAAGCTTTATCTTCAAAGCCAGATTTCCTTTTTCTCTGGGGTTCTTTCCAGGGGTCACATACAAGCTATTCAGCCCTCACCGTCCTGCTTGGGCGGACACCGTTAAGGGGCCAAGGAGAAGGTTTTTTAACAAGACCTGGGATGCCTGAGAGAGCGCTCCCTCCATCTCCTCCCCTTGAGATCTAGAAGAGGTAAGATTAGAACAAATTGAAGAACTTGCACTTTATACTCTGAATGGCACAAGTTGAATGTGGCAAGTTTCCCCACATTGTCAGATAAATTCTTAGATGACAGCTCCGTAGAGAGGATAGTTATAGGGAAGTACAGTTTGAAAAGTCTGGTTCCATTAGAAATGCTTGAAAAAAGTGGGGATGTTCAACCTGAAAATAATGGAAGACTAAGAAGGGAAGTGAAGGATGTATTTGCATCCCAGAAGGGCTGTCGTGGGAAAGAGGTAGAAGATTTGTTCTCTAAGGTTCTGGAAGGCAGGCCAGCACCAACCAATGGACAGAAGTCATGGGATGCAGACTTTGGCTAAAATAATAGTGACAATAATAAGCACCGTGCCTAGCGTGTATCAGACCTGTACTGTGTAGTAGTAGACACCGTGCTGAGAGCTTTATTTGTATGATCTCGTTTAATCCCGGTGACAGTCCTGTGAAGCAGGTACTTTTATCATTCCCACATTGCAAATTAGAAAACTGAGTCTTAAATGAATGGAGTAGCTTCTGCCTCACATCACATAGAAAGTGAGGGGCAGAGACCATAGTCATAGCAAGTGACGAGACTCTGGGCTTCTTTTCTAGCCATTGTACATTCTGCCCCCTCAATGTTAGTCCCATCAGTCTGATTCATTTATCTTCTGTCCTGCAATGAAGCCCTTGCAATGGCCTGCATCTTTATACTAAGAAGGAATTAGCAGGTTTCTAGGAGACTCAGGTGTTAGTCTTCAGCTCCTTTAATGGGTGCTGGTCATTGGGATGTGAACCACAAAGCTCTTTATTTCTCTCTCTTGGGGTCTTTCCCGGCTTTCTCTCTGACTGCAGCCTTGCTTCTCATCTCCTTTAGACCTAGAAGACCGTGTGACCCTAGAGAGCAGGAACCTCGGTCCCCACGGTATCCACAGCCCAGTACCTGGAGCAGGCTGACTGCTTAATTCACACCAAGGGGTGAAACATATACAACAAATGTCTTCACTCACCCTTTTCATGGTTTTCTTGTAAGTTTCCATCCTGTCACCTGTCAGTCTCTCTGCTTTCATCTTGTGGACCAAAGAGGTCTTGTTATTGACTGTTTCTGTGTGTGTAGTATATTCTGAACTGGGTCATAAGTAGTGTCAGGAAAATAATTTTAGGGACAACTGCATAAGTTCTGTCCTGTCTTTGAACTTCATGAGCTGTCTACCCTAGGGTAGTGTTCTCACCTTCTCCAGGCACTAGATTATTGATCTGCAAAATGAGGGCATTGGCTAGATCAATGATCTTTCAAACTGTTGTCCCAGGCTGTAGGCATTTCAGAGGCTACCAAGTTGAATTAGTGGGAGGGCAGAAGGATGAGATTCTGGATTCCCACCCTCCCTCTTCCACCAAAGCAGCTCTGCTTTTTATCTGTTTTACATACTGGGGTTCTCCCCAAGATTCCATTTGAAACTAGAGCTTTAAACGAAAAAGTTTGGAAACTTCTGAGCCAGTCGATTTCTCTCTTAAGGGCTTTTCCAGCTTTGATCTACAATTCTGTGATCACACAGGTGCGTGCGCATGAATATGGATGTACACGAATTCATGGAATATTCCTGGGGTGAGGACTTTGTTGTGTCCTCAAATAACCATGTCTCTGCATAAGGTCTTCAGATTTTCCTATTCTAGCCACTTTAACCGACCGAAACTTGAATGCGTCCTTATCCTATATAATCCCTCATAACATAGGCTTATCTGGTTCCTGCCAAGTCAATAAGACATTGCAGCTGTGCTTAAAGCAGCCAAAACACCATTCGATTTGGGAAAAAAACACTAGTGTTAACTCTTACCCAAGTACATTTGAAACCAGGGAGGCGGGTACCTGTACGCTTGGATATCAGCAAACACGCAAACAGACCTATCCCCCGAACACAAGTCCACTGCTGACAGATTATTTAAAAAGGTAGTTGGGATCTCACAAACCAAATTCTCTCAGTCTGTGGGTTTAGGATAAAATGCTGGCATTTTGTGGCAGAAGGTCAGGGGCCCCCAGATTGGGCTGTCAATGCATGAAGAAAGAAGAGTAGTATCTGGCCCGGGGTTGATTGGTCTTTCAGAACCTCCCTTCATCTTAACTCTGTTCTAATTGGCTGCAGTCATGGGTAACACCTGGCCACGGCCACTTCAGAACAAGAGCCAGAGGGTAGGGGTGGGGTGGGCTTTTATGGCTGGAGTTCCTGGCAGACGTGAAACCAGCAATACCTTCCTTTCACATGATGCAAACCTTCCTGTCCAGTGAGGCTCAGGCAAAGACTATAGCAAGCCCACCTTTGATGAAATGCCAGCTTAAACATTCTCAGGGGCTCCCATAGAGCAGGCACCCAATGAATGCTTGGTGAAGAATGAATGAAAGTCCAAACGTACGATAAATTTGAAACCTACTAGGAATGGGGAAAGGAATATTCTTGCTATTCATTCATTCATTCACTCATTCACCTGTGAGGGTCTAATATTGCCAAGTACATACTGGACAAAGGGATGCAGCAGAGAATAAGATAGGTTTGGTCCTTGTTTTCAAGTTACTTAAGGTTTAGTGAGAAAGGTCCATATTACCCACATAACTATAGAGCAAAGTAGGTAGAACCAAACCTGAATCTGGAACTCAGGGAAGGCTCCCAGTGGAAGCAAGGAAGCTGAAAGAAGAGGAGGCTTTGGCTGGGTGAAGAGTGCAGGGAAGAACTCTAACTGGAAAGCACACGTGCTCGGAGATTCTGAATCAGAGTGACAGAGGGTGGTGAACCAGAGGAAATGTGTGTACACATCAACCTGGATTCAAACCTCAGCTCTGCCACCACCTAGCTGTGTGACTGCAGGCAAGCTACTCAACCTTTCTGTGCCTTGGCATCTTTTACTGCAAAATAAGAATCATTATAGCATCTATCTCATAGGGATTAACTGCATTAATCGTTATCAAATTCTTAGGACAGTGCCTGGTACATGATAAGTACTCACCTAGAGTACTCTAGAGTCTGTTTGCTTTTCTGTCTTAAAAAAGGGACAAGTAAGGAAGTGAGGACTGAACCTTTCTAGTTACATATTACCCCAACCTCCTGCTTCTAAGCTGGTAGTGGCAAGGGGGTTCCATGCTCTGGAAGAGCAATTGCAGCTGCTGGCTTGCATATCTGAAATAACCCACTGACTGAGCATGGAAAGGGCCTTTCCAAATCAGCCAAGGTGTGCATGGCTGGCAAGAGCAAAGGATGCAAACACCCAGTGATTGAGATGAATGGAGTGGCTTCTCCCTTAGAATGAAGGGAGCCAATGTGGCTTCGAAAATTTTGTTTTGGTACCTCTGGACCACAGAGAGAGGCAGGAAAACCAGAACTGTAAGTTGCACATCTGGAAAGGTCCTTTTGATCATTTAGTCCTTTTGAAAACCCTTGAACAAAGCTGGAACAAATTGAGACCCTCAAAAAAATAGAATTTTTTTTTTGCAAAGGATAATGAGTCAGTGGCAGAGTTGGGATGAGACCCCAGGCTTCTGCTGCGCTCAGTGTTGTAAAACTTGATATAAATTAACTCACTTTATCTTGTGAGGTATGCCTTAATATTCCCACCTACAGATGAGGAAACTGAGATACAGAGAGGTGAGATGACTTGCCCAAGGTCACACGGCTAGTAGGTGACTGAGTGAAAATTCAAACCCAGGCAGTTTCAGAAGAAAAGGAGTTTATTTCTGAGCTTTCTCAGTTATAATACCAGGCCTGAGAGTCACCAAGGTTTCTTTGATTTGGGCAGTGTGACCCAATGGACAACAAACCTAATCTTTGGAATTAGAGAGATTTGAGTTCAAATTCCAGTTTTAGCCACATGACCTTGGAAAACTTTCTTCAGCAACTTAGACCTCCTTTTCCTCTCTCGTAGAATGAGAATATAATCTCACCTTTCTTGGACGGATGCAGAAACTCTCAGTTCTCTAGAATGGATTATTCTAGAGCATGGGATGTGACTGCAAAGAGTAACATATACTCAGCCTTGCCCTTGCCTGATGGGATGCTTGGACCACGTAGGAAGTGAGCATCCTTTGGGGTCTGGGACTTGATTTTCTACCCATCCATTTCCTCTTCCCTTCCAGAGGCTCTCTGCAGTGTAAGCTCTGGTGATCCTAAAGTAAGCCGTGTGTTCTCACTGCTACAGAAGAGTGAGGTGAAACCGAGGGAGAGAGGGAAGGCTGTGTGGGAGGGAGAAGAGGACACTGGGATGGACTCCATCAGTGAGGGGTGACTCTGAGAGGGGCAGGGGGAGTGGGGAGGGAGTGCTTCTCAACCTCTCTGTCTCCTATTTCTATATGTTTCTTTCTCTTACACACACACACACACACACACACACAGAGGAAACTGAGAGGCAGCATTGAGGTAAAAGAAGCCACAAAGAACAGAACAAACAATTGCTCCAAATCCCAGCCCGGCTCTCCTGTTCAACTTCTGAGTGACTTCAAACAGGTTATGTCCCTTCTCTGGGTCTTAAGTGCCTCTTTTACAAAATGCAGGAGGGGTTGGGTGAGACGAGCTCCTGGGGACCCTTCAACTCTGGTTGTTTGGGATTCTTCAAGCCAGCGCAAAGGCACACTCTTCATAGGACTACTGGCTGCGTGGATGCACCGTCATGATCCTTCCCAGAAACCTGCAGCCTCCAGGGGCCTCTCGAGCCTCTGACCGCCAGGCTCTGGCAGTTGGGGTGGAAGTTTATGGGGCTTGCATTACTTTTTTCACACAAGATTTTTCTCTGGCATCCTTTTAAAAATTTATTTACATGTTCCAACTGAGCTGGAAGACAAAGCCAAGTTGCTTCCAGGACAAAAGTAAAACCGCATGCTTCTTAGTGCTTCTGGTATGAGCTCAGTGCGGTGGAAGGCACACAGACATGCTTGGTTCATGTCTGATGTTCATTTGGCTGGCTGTTAGAACCTGTCCTGTGGGAAGGCATGGGGAGGGGTGGGGACAGGGGGTCGTCCAGGCTGAAGGAGCAAACACCAAGAACAAGCAGGGTAGGCGGTTCCTAATACACTATTCCCTATCGCTAGGTATTATTCAAGCAGGAACCAGCTGGATGGGCTTCTGTTGGGGATGTTGTAGAGGAGATTCTTGCCTTTTATGGGAAGTGGACTAGATGCCCTCTGAGGCCCATCTCTACCTACTCATTTGCATATTCTTAGCTGTATTCATAGTCCCACGAGCCCTGATCTCTGCTTCTTTTAGCATAGACACAGGGAATTTGCCTTTAAGTGTATGTAATAAGTGGGTACCAACATTGTTTATTTCCTGAGAAGTCATTTCACTCACTCATTCATTCATTCAGTGACTTTTTAAAGAACACCGTTACATGCAAGTCACTTTGCCTGGTGAACTCGGAATTCATCAGTGAGAAAGGCAGACATATTCCTTCTTCCAGGAGCTTACAGACAAACAGGGAGGAAGGTATTACATAACTGGGTTTCAGTTGTGGATGAGATTGAGTTTGGCAGGGGGTTGAGGGACCTCAAGGATAGTATCTTGTCCCCAGGTATTTGGTGTTTTCTTTCCCCACTACTACTAATGATGAAGATGATGGTGATGACAATGATTATGATGGTGGACATTGTTAATGTTTACTGAGTGCTTATTTTGGGCCAAATATTACTATGAGCACTTATAAAGTATTATTTCATTTAATTCACATGATAGCCCATGAGGAGGTAGATGATACCACATTCCTTTTTTTACAGATGAGGTAATGAAAACTCAGAGAAGGTAGGTCACTTCACTAATATCACACAGCTAATAAGTATAAAACCAGAATTCAAACTCAGGTCTGTCTGACCCAGAGCCACCCTTCCCAACTACTGCTCCAGCTCCCTAACTAGAGGAACCATACAGGAGCCAGACATGACCGTGGGTGGTATTGAGATGGCATGTGCAGAAGAAAGCGGCCGAGCTTGGCCTTACAGAAGGCAGAGACAGCTTTCTCACCACAGGGGAGCAAGGAGATGAAAGAGCAGTTTCTTCTCAAGACTGATACAGCAAAGCGGTCGCAGCATGGAGCTGGGGGCGTGGATGAGCCGCCACATGGACCAGAACTGCCAACTCTAACATTTCACAGGAGGTCATCTGCATCTACATGGTGGAAATGGCTGACCACCCCGGTCCCCAAACCCCCCAGTAAGACCTGGGATGACCCGTCCTCTGTGTGTTTCCCTCAGCTACTTTGTGCACTAGAAATCACAGTTGTCCCTTGGTATCCATGGGGGATTGGTTAAGGAACCCCTGCAGATACCAAAATCTGCAGATTCTCAAGTCCCTTATATAAAATGGCATAATGGTATTTGCATATAACGTACTCTCATCCTCCCGTATACTGTAGGTCACCTCTAGATTACTTGTAATACCTGATAAAATGTAAATGCTGTGTCAATAGCTAGGAATACAATATAAATGCTATGTAAATAGTTGCCGCTGTGCGGCAAATTCAAGTTTTGCATTTTAGAACTTTCTGGATTTTTTTCCAAATATTTTTGACCGGCAGTCGGTTGAATCCACGGACGTGGAACCCACAGACATGGAGAGCCAACTGTATAATTATAATGAAATTCTATCAGTGTACAGTGGAAAAGGTACCCAGTGGGAGTTTGAGAGCCTGAGTTTGAACTCCAGGTTTATTGCTGCAACTGTAGGCAAGATTTAAACTGAAGCCCTCTTATTGAGAGCCTATGTCCCCCTTGCACCCGTCCCCACCACCCCCATGCTCAGCAGTCACGTGGCACAGTATAAGAACATGGATTTTGGAGTTCTCTAGTCCTGGAGGGGAAGCCCAGCTCCATGACTTTATAAACTTTGTCACTGGAAAACTCACTAATCTTTCTGAACCTTAGTTTCTTCATCTGAAAAATGGGGATAATATTATCAACCTCCAGGACTATTACGGGGATTTAATAGGTAACTGTTTACGTGTATATCATAGTGTCTGGAATGTAGCAGTCATTCAATGAATAATAGTAATCACCATTGTTATTATTGTTGTAGTTACTTATTAGGGGTTTAAGAAATTCTGGTTCAGTGGCTCAGGTTAGCCTGGTCATCCTATTCTTATGATCACATCACTTGGCTTTTGCCAGATTCCTGAGAGCCAGACTCCATTGAGGAGTGCTTGCCTTCCCCCTCTGCAGATCAGTCATGTAACATCTTGGATTCTCAGTTCTCATTTCTATAAAGTGGGGATGAGGAATTCTCCCTTGCTTATGTCATAGGAGTACTGCAAGGTTCAAAACCCAGTGGTGTGATTCATGCCAAAACATCACATGAGCTATATAACTTGATGTAAAAATGAAAGGAGTTGCCGTTATTGTTACTGGTGCCCCAGGAGGCACCATATGGTCCACACAGAAAGACAACCAATATCTTCAGTCCTTCAGTGTTTCTCAAACTGGGGTCTGCTGGACCCTTTATAAATTCTCAGAGGTCTGCTTGTTCTCTACAAGAATTTTTAAATGTTGTGCTTTTTTATTTCAGTGAAAGTCAGATCATCAATATAAACAATCTGATCATTTGTCCCATGCTGTCAGTACTCCTGCTTGCAGTCTCAGTGGACTGAAGAATTTAACCATTGGCTCAGTGTTTCCTAAACTGTGCAGACGCCTTGTAAAGGTCCACATACCTTCCTTTTGAGAAACACCACTTTGTTCTAAGATTTGCGGCTGATGCATCACAGAGATAAAGAGCTATAACTCTGGAGAGCTCTGGCTGGTAGCTGTCTGCTGTGATCACAGTCTCAGAGCAGGGAGTGAAAACCGAGTCAGTGCTGGGCTTGGAGGAGGACTGACAGCCAGACAAGAGAGCTTGGTTCATCAGGGGGCTCCAGGACCCAGGGGCTTCTTTAAGAAATAATGGTAGAGTTCACCAATTTCTGAAAGGCTCAAGTTCACTTTATGGACGTACCAATGCTATGGAATTATAAATATACATCTATCCTACCATATATAAAATATGAATACGTATATCAGCATATATATGCACAGTCATATATATGCATGTATACATACGGACACAACATGTGAATATGTACAGATGGGTAGATTTAGTATATAAAGTTAGGATTCTTCACCTATGCAGAACACTTTAACTTTTTCAAGGCACGGTGGCATTCAGCAACATGTTTGGTTTCCCCAGTGACTCCATGAGCATATAGAATAGGAACTATTATTCCTGATGTGGAAACTGAGGGCTGGAAAATTGCCCAAGGTCACAAAGATACTAGCTGAGGATGGTATCTGGACAAAAAGCATGGCTTTTCTTTTCTGTTCTTTTCTTTATGACTCCCTGTTATAAAGCTCTCCTCTCTGACCCCCAGTCTCCTTCCATCCTCTCTTCTAGCGGCCCTCCAAAGCCAGAAAAACATCCCTCCAAAGTGCTCTGTTACAAGAATGCTGTTGGCTTCTTTGAAGCTCCTGCATTCTGACAGGGACAGAAAGAACTGCAAAATAAAATGTAGCTCCCTCTTTTTGTTAAATCTTTCAAAAGCTTCCTTCCTTAGTTTCTAACTCTTATTACACCCTAATTACAAACACTCTGAAGGAGGGGGTCAGTTCCATGCAGCAGCAGGCTAATTATGTGGCGGAATTTCTAAAAATTGTCATCTTATCAATTGCTTTATTCCTCTGAAGGGGGAAGAAAGACATACAGCACATACTCGACTATGTTTCAGACTGAATTAATTAGTAATTTGAAGCCTAATTATCACCTAATCTATTGGAACATGCAAGTCTTTTGTATTTGGATGCTATATGCAATTTGCATCCTATTAGTTGGCCGTTGTAAGGATTTGAGAGCTCATTAGGTCAGGGGAAAAAAAAAGAATGCAGATCAGAAGGAAACAGACACCCAAAGGGCTGACTTGGTGATGTTGTGACCGAGGGGTCACTTGGCAACAGATGGAGCCTGGCGATGTAATTACCTGAGGTCATTCGGTGGCTTTGAGGCTGCTGATGTGTAATTTCTGTCTTACTCTGGAGAGGTGATTATGCATGCCCCCAACCTTGCTCTGTGTATTCTCAAGCAGCAGGGTGCCCACGTGGTCTGTGCTGAGAGACGTCCTGATGAAGTGGAAAAGGCATTGGGTGCTGCCCACTAACCCTGGTGCCAGGCCTCGCTCTATCACTGACTTGCTGTGTGACCCTGGCCAAGTCATACCATCTTGCTGGTTTGACTACAAGCAAATGTTTCCCTATAAGCAAACGCGACTTAGATACAGCTGACTTCCAAAATCCCTTCTAGGACTAAGGATCTGGGATTCAAGGGGTGTCAAGAGTTTTCTTCCTTATGAAGTCAAAAATTTCATCCTTGCAAATGGTTTTTTTTTTGTCTTTTAAGATTTTTTTTGATGTGGACTAGCGCAGGCTCAGCGGCCACGGCTCTCGGGCCCAGCCGCTCCGCGGCATGTGGGATCTTCCCGGACCGGGGCACGAACCCGTGTCCCCTGCATCGGCAGGCGGACTCTCGACCACTGCGCCACCAGGAAAGCCCTAATGTGGACTACTTTTAAAGTCTTTATTGAATTTGTTACAATACTGCTTCTGTTTTATGTTTTGTTTTTTTGACCGTGAGGCATGTGGGATCTTAGCTTTACAACCAGGGATCAAACACGCACCCCCTGCATTGGAAGGCGAATTCTTAACCACGGGACCTCCAAGGGAAGTCCCTTCCAAATGGTTTTTGAGGGTGAAACTCTTGGTTCCCCAAATATCATTGGACGGCCATTTGCCATTTAAAATGCAAATATCTCTGAGAAAGGTAGCATATATATCTATTAACAGCTGGGCCTAAATTAACCTATCGCAAGAAGTCCTCCTTATTTCCAGTCCTGACCCTGAAGTATTAGGACAGCCAAGGCAAGGAAGTTTTGAAGGGGAAAGAAGGTTAAGCCAGGGATCTGAGGCTGGAGATCCACCCAGAAAGAGAGACAGAGCTTAAGAATTAGGCAAGGTGTTTTAGATCCTGCCATTTTGACCTTTACATATACCCAGCCCCTGTGCCTTTGTTCTATTAGTGACCTTTGTTCCAAAAGCAAGTAGAAAATATCCATCTCTTGTTCAATTAATAATATTACTCACAGGAATAATCAACACAAAATAACATCTCTAAAACTGAGTGATATCATTTGTTATAGACAAAAGGTAAAAATCACACCTTAAAGGAAACACCGAATCATAAAGACAGGCCAGGATAATAAGCTAACTTTGTAGAAAAAGCTATCATTAAGGAAATCTGACAATTGCTCAAACTGGCACATGGCAAAAATTTTTATTTATTAAAATTTGCTGGAAAATAAATAAAATAAAATTCAAAAAAAAATTTGCTGGGAGATGCAACCACTTTGGAAAACAGTTTGGACTACAGTTTTGACTGTTTTGAGTTTCTCAAAATATTAAACATAGAGTTGCCATGTATCCTAGTGATTTGACTCCTAGGTTTATGTTCAAGAGAAAAACTTGTAACAAATGTTCGTAGTAGCATTATTCATAATAGTCCAAAAGTGAGAACAACCCAAGTGTCCATCAACTGACGAATGGATAAACAAAATGGGATACATCCATATAATGGAATGCTATTTGGCAATAAAAAGGAATGAAGTACTGATTCATGCTACAACGTGGATGAACCTTGAAAACATTATGCTAAATGAAAGAAGCCAGTCACAAAGGACCACATATTCTGTGATTCCACTTATATGCAACATCCAGAATACGCAAATTCATAAGGATATAAAGTAGATTTTGCTGATTACCTAAGGCTGGAGGAACTTGTGGGGCGATGGGGAATCACTGCTAATGGGTATGGGTTTCTTTTGGGGGGGTGATGAAAAAGTTTAAAAATGAGATTGTGGTGATGGTTTCACAATTCTGTGAATATATGTAAAACCATTGAATTGTATGCTTTAAGTGGATGAGCTGGATAGCATGTAATTAGCTCTTTAGAAAATAAGACAGGCAAAATAAAATTACATTTGGCTTTGGGAAAAAACTACTAGCAATATCAAACTTCATGATTAAAAAAGTAAGAGGAGCAAAACATGACGCAGGAAAAACAGACTTGTGAAAAACGATGGTCACAAAAGAAAACTCATAATTGTGCATGTTGCTAGGTAAAATTTAACATGTACAAAAAATTATTTTATGAGTCAAGTCTTCATACCATGGAAGATGATTGCACCCAATAAAAATAACTGCAGCACATAAAAATGAAAATAAATTTTTTTTTAAAAGCTTGTCTATGCCACATTAAAAAAGGGAATAAAAACTAAATTGACATAATATTGTTTATGCTGTAAAACTGTTTCTGGTTAAAGATCTGTCAGCGCTAGCATCATTATGATTTAAACATTTATATTTATAAACAGTAAAACTATCACTGGTGTCAAAATGGAGGGTCAAAACCAGTGGGGTCAAAACATTTTGTATCATTCAAAGATGTGGTGATTTTGTTCTTATTGCCAAGTGGCAGAGCTGATTAAAGCTGGAATTGTGATGACTGAGGAAGGCCTGCCCACCAGCAGGGTCTCTTCCGAGGAAGCTTAGAGGTTCACCTTGAGTGTGCTGTGGTTTGACAAGCAGGGATGTGAAGGGGAAAGGGCAAAGCTTGGAAGTGCCCCTCCCACCCACGCCGTTCCCTCCAGCCAGGGACCACAGAAGCAAGCTGGGCCCCAAACACAGAAAGACCCACCATTTGAGAGCCTGCAATGTCCTCTACTCACCAGATTTGCAAGGATATAGTGGTAGCCAATGCCGTTCTTCTCCAGCTTTACAATCTACAAAACACAACGAGAGGGGATGCATTAATCATACTGACAATTAAAGCTACACCACCAATGACCAGCAATTAACACTGAGTACTGAAAATGTGCCCTGTTCTATCCTAAGTACCCAAACTACAATATCACAACCATCCAATGGTGGTGGCATTGCTGATATCCTTGTTTTACAGATGAGGAATTGAGACTTAGAGAAGTCAAATAAACTCTCTGAAGTTACCCAGCTATCAAGTGCAGATGTAAGACCTGACATCAGTTTTGCCTGATTCCAGGGGTAGAGTAGTGGTATCGTAACCCCAAGGTCCAGGCTAAAATGCTCACTTCTTTCCTTCTTCCATAAAGCCTTCCCATACATAGTGGGAATCTTATGTTGTATTGAATTCCTTGTCACTGTTACAACATCATCTGCTGCTTGGGTGGACAGATGGGGGGATGGGTGGAAGGATAGTCAAATGGGTAGGTGGATGATTCCACCCCAGTTCTTGAACTTCAAATCCTTGAATGGACCATATTCAGATACAGTTCCTTCCTTCCCTGAATTTTGTGCCTTCTTCCCTAAACCCGTTGGATACTCAGACATCAATGAGCCATTCAACCCGGAAGCTGGAAGAGAATGTCAGGATCATCTGGTCCGGCCCCTCACTCTACAGATGGGAAGTCCAGGCCAAGAGAGACGAAGTGATGTGCCAGCTCCCACAGCAGTATGGTAGCAGTGTCAGGACAGGGACCTGGCTATTGTGAGCCTTTCCATATGATGCCTGATTCAGAGCCAGGGTCCCCAAACACCCGTCCATCTTCAATGTACAGGCCAACCCTAATCATTGCAGGCAAGAAAATACTTGTAGAAAGAACTACCCAGCGGTTTGCTTGGGCATCCAGACATTCCACCCAGCAAGGAACAGCTAAGACCACAGTCCTTGGTTTAGTCCTAGCTGAGCCTGCAAGTTAACTTCATCTGTTTCTTTATTATTATTATTTTTTAATCGTCAAATTGAGGTTAGTACACCCTGCTCAGTGCCTCTCTCCCCGCACTGTTGCGAGGACGCATAAAACACATGAGAAAATTAAATGCAAGCACACACAATGAATGCTCTGAAACAGTGGTTAGCATGTGAAATTCCAGACTATGGAGTGCCAAGACTTTTGGGATGATAGTTTTACTATACTTTTTCATTTTCTTGTCAAATGATTTTTTGCTCTTTCAACAATGAGTTACCTTTATGAGAAACCTATTCAGCTTCTAAAAAGCACAAAATAGCAAATAGAAGATAGTTTGAAACCCAGTGCATCCAGGCAATGGATAAGAATAGTCCCTGCAGGATGAAAGTACAGGTTGAAACATAGGAAACAGCCAATAATTAATGACTTTTGACCAATAAAAATCAGTAATTTCATATGGTTTGACCTAACACAAACCGTCCAACCCATGTGCTCACCTACCTACCTGATGGCCTAGCTTCCCTTTCACAAACATTTATTAAATGCTTACTATCTATCAAGCGCTGTGCTGGAGATATAGTGGAAAGTGAAACAAGCATGGTGCTTGCTGTCCTGGAGGTCACAGTTTACTGGGAGGAGACCCATACTTAAACAGATGAAGAGATACAGGTACACAGGGTTACAAACTGAGAAAGTTGTTATAAAGGTAATGTACACTTGGAGTCCACTGCCTCACTCACCCCATGTCTTCAAAGCTCATTTCCACTGGATTGCCTTAATTCACAATCTTTGTGTCTGGAATGCCCTTTCCCATTCTCTCTAACTATTCATAACCTTTATGGCTGATCTCTAATCCCAACTACTCTGTAAAGCCTTCTCTGTTTAATTAATTCACTCAACAAATATTTATTGAACATGGGCCACATGCCAAGCTCTACGCTATGTGCTAGGGACAAGCTATGAACAAATGAGGCAAGATCCCCAGGCCCTCACTGAGCTGAGTTGACACTTTAGCAGGGAGCCAGATGGTAAATATATAAACAGATAAATGAACAAGATTTCAGCAGGTGAAAAGCACTTTGAAGACAATACAACAGGGTAAGGTGATGGATGGCCTGGTCCTGGTGTCCCTCATCCATCTCTAACTCATTCTGAACTTAATGACTGTATTACATAATTAAGTGTCATATATATTGATAAAGCATTATATTCTAATCACCCTGTTCCCTGCTCACAAACCTTCACTGGCTCTCCACTGTTTACAGAATAAACCCCAGACTCTTTGGGGTGGTTTCCAAACGTGGTCACAATCATGGGTTCATCTCCTTTTCATTGCCTTCCAGTAAACAATTGACATCCTCCACTTGGCCTCTTAAGCCCCTCTGTGAACCTTGGCCCCTACGTGCCCTCTGGGCCTCCCTCCAGCTTAAAGGCTCTTTTCCAGTCAAAGGCTACCTGTAGATATCTAGACCCATCTCACATTTGGGATCTTAGAGCATTCATTGATTCCCTATTCTTCGCATTCATTCAAAAACTATTTACTGAATACCTACTAGGTGCCAAGCACTGTTCAAGGCACTGTGGATGCAGCAGGGAAGAAAACAAAACAGAAATCCTAATAGAGCTTATATTCCAGTCGGGGCACTAGAGACTGAGACAAGCAGTTAATTCCCTATTTGGAATTCGGAATCATTGTCTTCCTCCTCAGGTTAGGCAGAACATTTGTGTTCGACTGAAAAGATCCCAATTACTGAATTGGGATAGTCTAGGATGATGCTAAGATGTCAGAATGCAAATCAGAAGATGTAACTTTTAGACTCACGGTCATTGTCACTAACTAGTTGTCTGAACTCCAGACAAATCATTCAACCAATATGACCGTCAGTCATCCCATGTGTAAAGTATGAATGCAAATGGTAGATCAGGTGATTTGTAAGATCCTTTCAGCATTTGGTCTGACTTTTCAGAATAGCAGAATCCAACGATTAAAAAGTTAATACACTGCAATCTAAAATATTCACGCAAACAAGTTCCTTCCTTCCCAAGCACAAGTTTGTCCTTCGACAGAGGGAGTAGCTATAGACAGCACATGTGCTGAAAGTTGCAGTTTTAAAAGGTTGGACCCTGTAGCCCGACCAAGATAGTTTTGACTTCCTGCTTTCCTTCTATGTGAAATCCCAGGCAAGTGTAATGTCTTGTTTCTTCATTTATAGAATAGGGGGTCTAATAGAAGCTGTTTTTATAGAGATGATGAGAGGATTAAGTGGAATTATACATGGCAAGAGCTTGGCATAGTGTGTGGTATATGGTAAGCACTCAGAAAATAGTACCAACAGCTTTATCTTTACTATGGAATAATACAGCAGGAGTCATCAGTCTTTAAGAATACCAACTTATCATTCAACACTTTCTCTACCTCCTATCTCATCTAATCTTTTTATCAGCCTTGTAGAACAGGGGCCTTCATTCCTATTTTACAGATAAGTACACTTATGCCAAAGAGGGAGTGACTCAAGAAAGCAGTATCATACCCACAACAACTTGAATGAATCTCCGGGGGATTATGCCCAATGAAAAAAGCCATACCCCAAACATTACATACTATGTAATCCCATTTATATCACACTCTTAAAATAAGAAAATCACAGAAATGGAGAACAGGTTAGAGAGTGCCTGAGGAAAGGGAAAAAAGAGAGGGAGAGAGGGAAGCCAGATGAGGACAAAAGGGCAACACAGATGATCTTTATGGTGATGGAAACGTTCTGTACCTCGAAGGTATCAATGTCAATGTCAATTTCCTGCTTGTGATATTTCACTGTAGTTGCTATAGTTTTCTAAGATGTTACCATTGGGATAACTGGATATGTGGTACATGGGATCTCTCTGTATTATTTCTTACACACGCATTTGAATTTGTATCTCAAAATTAAAAGTTTAACTAAGAAAACAAAGCAAAACAAAAGAAAACCAGTACCAGTTGGCACTATGAATACCTAAAATAGGTAAATCCTTACATATATCACTTTCTGTGGGGCCGGATCTATTCTAAGTGCTTTACATGTATACACAGATTCTTCTAACCCTCACAAGAGCTCTCTAAAGTAGTTATTATCATCACTATTATTATTATGCCCATTTTACGGATCAGGAACCTGGCCCAAGCTCACAGAGCTAGCAAATATTAGAGCTGGGGATGTGAATCCCAGGCAGTCTAGCTCCAGGGTCTCTACTTTGAACCAGTACTCTATTCTGCTTTACTTAACTAGAATTCCAGTCCCATGACTCCAGCTCAAAAAACTCCCATCTCAATGGAAACAATTTTTTGCTGGTTTCTCTCTCTGAGAGGGAAGCCATATCCGCACTTGGTAAAGCAGAACACAGAGTTAACGCCTCAAAGGACCCCTGACTTTCAAAATCTCTCCTATTCAGTTCCCGAGGCCTCTGAGCAATTGCTGAGCCGGTGCTGAGATTCCCTGTGGGAGCCCCAGGGGTCTTGAGGGCCATTAACAAGCTCTGTCATGTTGTCAAGTACTTAAACCTGCCATCTTTACTCGTATAGCACTGTTCAGAAACGATTGCAAAATCTACTTCCTTGCTAGCGCATCTGAATACACAAATGTAATTTAAAAAGACAAGTGCCCTATCCAATGACACACGCTTTACTTCTGAGAACTGGAGGAACCATGGCTTAGAGATGTCTGGCTAAAGACTGCTGAGATCACAGTGCCCTTTCTTGGAGCGGACAATCAATTAGTTGCTCAGACACATGGATGTGTTCCAGGAAAGGGAGATGCCTCCTTGGACTCAAAACTGGTCAGTGGGCCAAATGGATGAGAAACCAAATGCTAGACCAGTGGGGAACAGAACTCAGAGCTAAGCCAGGAATCTGGCTCTACAGGTTGTGATAGCAGTTTACAAACTCTACAATGCAGTGTATTTTGCTTTTTAACAAGAAAAGGAAGCACTGGAGGTAAGTTTTTGGTTAACTGATCCGAGAACCATTTGACGTCCTGCGTGAAGGCTCCCACTGTTTGCGCTATTTCGTAACATGGCAGAATTAAACTGTATGAATTACAGAATGTGAGAAGGCAGGCCTCTGGTTTCACCTAGTCAGGAACTCTCTTTGTAACACCAAAGGCAAATGGTCACCCCGCTCGCTCATGAGCTGTCTCCCACGCCCACCCTGAGGGCACTTTGCTGCACTCACTACCTGGCCCAGGATAGCACTGAGGCGCTCGGATTCACAGTCCACCACCACCAGCCTCTCCTTTTTCTTCTCCAGGTCCTGGAAGAGCATCCGGTATCCCTCCTCTGTGGTTGTCAAAATGTTGACGGCTGTCACCTGCCAGTTCTTCTCGGCCGCTGTGTCTAGGACTTTCTGCAGGACGGACAGACCTGGAGGTCGGGTGAGTAGGACAGAGAGGTGGCAGTCAGGATCCACAGGCATCACCCCACTTCCGCCAACCCCGCTCCTCCACTAAACTCAGCTCCAGCTTGCTCTTTGCAAGTCTGAGCTCACCGAGGTCAGGTTCTGCGTCTGTTTTGTGTTTCTGTTTGCAGAACATAGCACGCAATAGAGTCAGTGATTAAACATCGAATCTGAGGCTCAAGTCCTGATGCTACAATATACTAGTTAAATGATCTTGTACGGACTAATTCACCTGGCTACAATTTAGTGTCTTCAGTAGTAAAAGGGTGATGTTAATAATGTCCACCTCGCACTGTCATCATGAGGATTGAATGAGAATGTCTCCAGCATGGCAAGGGTTTTATAGACATTGATTACTATTAGGTGTTTAGCAACTGCTGAATAAATGTGCTAATGTGATATCTAAACAGCACCTAATAATTGTCAACCACGTTTACGAATGTTCAGTATACCTCAGTACCTAGTGCTTTGCCTGTCACACAGTAGGTATTCAATCAATGTGTACTGAATTAAGCTACTCTCTTCTCATTTATAGCTAAATGATAGAGGAATCCATTACTCAATACTGCTTTGTTTCATCTTTGGGACGTAGATGGTGTATTAGTTTCCTACTGCGGCTGTAACAAATTATTGTAAACATAGTGGCTTCAAACAACACATTTATCATCTTATACTGCCAGAGGTCGGTTGTGTGGAATGAATCTCCTTGAGCTAAATTCAAGTTATTGGCAGGGCTGTGTTATTTTCCGGAGGTTCGAGTGGAGAAATTGTTCTTGCCTTTTCTTTTTTTTTTTTTTTTGCGGTACGCGGGCCTCTCACTGTTGTGGCCTCTCCCATTGCGGAGCACAGGCTCCGGACGCGCAGGCTCAGCGGCCATGGCTCACGGGCCCAGCCGCTCCGCGACATGTGGGATCCTCCCGGACCGGGGTACGAACCCGTGTCCCCTGCATCGGCAGGCGGACTCTCAACCACTGCGCCACCAGGGAAGCCCTCTTGCCTTTTCTGATTCTGGCGGATGCCCACTCTCCTTGGTGTATAGCCCCTTCCAGCTTCAAAACCAGCAGTGACTGGTTGAGTCTCTCACATTATACTCTGGCCCTGACTCTTCTGCCTTCAACTTGCACACTTAAGGACCCTTGTGATTACACTGAGCTCACCCAAATAATCCAGGATAATCTCTCTGTTTTTTTTTTTTTAATTAATTAATTTATTTGTTTTTATTTTTGGCTGTGTTGGGTCTTCATTCCTGTGCGCGGGCTTTCTCTAGTTGCGGCGAGTGGGGGCTACTCTTCCTTGTGATGTGCCGGCTTCTCATTGTCGTGGCTTCTCTTGTTGCAGAGCACAGGCTCTAGGTGCATGGGCTTCAGTAGTTGTGGCTTATGGGCTCTAGAGCACAGGCTCAGTAGTTGTGGTGCGTGGGCTTAGTTGCTCCGCGGCATGTGGGATCCTCCTGGACCAGGGCTCGACCCCGTGTCCCCTGCATCGGCAGGCAGATTCTTAACCACTGCGCCACCAGAGAAGCCCATCTCTCTGTTTTAAGGTCAGTCGATTAGCAACGTTAATTCCATCTGTAACCTTAATCCCTCTTGCCATTTAACATAACATATTCACAGGTTCCAGGAATTAGAACACAGATGTCTTTGGCTGAGAGGGGAAGGTCATTATTCTGCCTGCAACAGATGGTTATTTCATATTTCACTCTTGCATTATTCATCAATCTTTTGCACATATATCATTTCTGTCTTCCAATAACATTGCTAATCCCTCCCATAGTGACCAGTATGGTGCCTGGCATAAAGAATCATCTGTAGATTGATTCTGTTGTTTCTTCCTTTTTTTTTTTTTTTTTTTTTTTTAAAGTATAAGGTCGGTGTGCTTAAGTCTCACATTTACTGAAAGTTTACTATGTGTCTGGCATTGCCCTGTTAGCTTTCCTGTCTTCAATTCACTTAATTCTCTGAGGTAGGTACCGTTATTATCCATGTTTCACAAATGTGGAAATGGAGGTTCAGAGAGATTTAGTCATTGGCTCAAGGCCGCACAGCTAGCAAATGGCAGAACTCTGAGTTCAGAGTTGTGAGGTAGGCGGAGCCCCTTTGAGTATGGGCGCTTTGCTGACTGACCCCAGAGATGATCCTCTATAATGAAAGTTACATTTTTCTGTCTATGCCACTTCCAGACCTCAAGCCTCATTATGCCACAAAACTGACCTGAAATAGCCCTTCTGCAGGTCATCCTCATAATGGCTGCTTGTCTGAGAAGGGAAATCATTAAAATAGAGAGAAGGGAAAATTGAAGAAAATAGAGTGCTTCTGGCCTCTCCTGCCAGCTAATTCTCATTGAATAAGGCCTGCTTAACTCTTCCTGAAAAACCATTTCACAAAGCACTCTCCTTATTCAAAAGTCTTCGAAGCCTCCCTAAAGGCAAATTTCTATAAAACCTCCTTTTTGCTCAGGGCAAAATTCCTGTGCCTCACTTTCCAGACCTTGTATGATCCATTTATTTATTTACAACAATAATGACTGAGTTCTTACAGGACTATTTAGTATACCAGGGGAAGGTAGGACAGTACAACAGAAGCAACACAGGAGTTAGAAAAAAGGAAGAGAGTTTCCATTTAGAAGGTCAGGAAATAGAGAAAGTGGTGTTCCAGTAGGTTGCAAAAGAAAGGAAGAATTTGCATATGTAGATTTGGGAAGGGAAGTGCCTCCCAGAAACTGGAATTGTTTGAGTCAAGATGCAGAGAAGAAAAAAGTATTGGAAACATTTAGAAAATGGAGTGGAAAATTCAAAATTTAGGTGGAGGCAGAATTAGAAAGGCCTGGGAAGGTTGATGTTGATGCTGGTGGTGATGATGACAGCGGTTTACATATATAGAAGACCCTGCACATTGATTATGTTGTAGGCACTGTACAGGCCCTTTCTAGTCATTGTCTCATTCAGTCCTCACAACTGTATGATGTAGAGACTGGTTTTATCTTCATTACAGAGATGAAAAAACGAAGGAATAGAGAATTTTATCCCCATTACAGAAGTGGTCAAACTGAGGCAGAGAGAGCTTGCCCAAAGTCAAACAGCTGGAGAGGAGGGAACATAGAATTCAGATCCAGGTCTGCCTGACTCCAGAATCTATGCTTCTAAAAGCCATGTCATGAGCCATGAGCCATGAGCCATTCAACTGAGGTCCTTGGACTTTGAGTCTGGGCTCAGGAGCCATGGAAACTTGGTAAGCTGTAGAGTGACATGGGGTGTTAAGACGGTTATTCTCTCAAAGCACGTGTTTCCACATGTGAGTTATAGATTAGTTACCAAAAATTCAGTTCACAGACATAAAACATTTCTGGATCATTCCTCCATGATCCCTGCCTTTCAAGAAGGCAGAGAGGCACCATTATTCTTCCTGCTGATAATTTTCTCTTCATCCCTCCACAGTCCCCCTCCCCTGGCTTACCCCGGTCAGCATCATAAATGTAGACAAATTTTTGCCACTTGTAATGGTCGATGATACTGATGAGGGCATCCTGCAGCTCGGGACGCAGCTGAAGGACAAACTGGTTGGATGTGTCAACAGGAAAGCTCGGTGTAATGAAGCAGACGTGGAGGGCCCCGCAGAAGGAGGTCAGCATGTTGACAGTCCTCCGTTCATAAAACCCAAAGATGGCATAGACTCCTTTAGAGAACTGGGAACAGACTGGAAGAGGAGAAGAGAAAAATTAATGGATAGAAGATACTGCAAACATGCTGTCAGGTGGCTCTAAAAGTAAATCATCCACTAGTCTATCCATCCAACCCATCATCCATCTGTTATCTAGCCATCCACCCATCCAACAAATCCATCACTCCATTCTTTCAACCCACCAATCTGTCCAACTGTCCATCCATTTTACCCATCTCTGCATCCATTCACCCAATCATCTGTCCAACCCACCCATCCATCTGTCGAATCCAATGTTTATTAGGTACCGATTTATTAGGTACCGATTTATTAGGTACCGATTCCATGCCAAATGTTGTCGTGGTTATTAATTATAAATGTACGCAAAGCTGTTTTGTATGCTCTTTCACTTTATCTGTACAATGCCTTTATTAAGGTAGGAAAAGGATGGCTGGGTCATTTTTTAAAGGGGAAAACCAAGGCTCAGAAAGTTAAAGAACATGTCCAAGGTAGCACAGCTAGACCATATCTGAGTTAGGCAGGTATCTTGAACCCAGTCCAGTGATCTGTCTATGACACTGCCCATCACGTCAAGGCAAAGCATAAGATGCCTTAGGAAGAAGGTCTGTCAGCTTGCTGCTGATACACGTTTAAGAAAGCAAGACTTTCCCAGCCAGCCCTTAGTTTTCCGTGTACATTTCTCTGCTGATGTTCGTCTTGTGTTTGTACATCCTCCTGGCTGATTTTTCAGCCCCCCGCCCCGCAGTTTATCAGCCTCGCTAGTAGCTTAGCTGTGAGCATCCCCACAGGAGCTATTTTGTAAGATCCCAGTGCAGTTACCAGTACTGGTTTGTGTTCGGTTACGCTGCTGGTTAGAATATAATGCTAAAAAGTTAGCCCCAAGGTTATGGGGCTAAGTCCAGGTAATTCAGCTACTAAACTTCATTATAATATGTGATACAGGATAAGGGTTCATAGACTTTGCCCCAGTCAAGTGATCAACCCCAACGCCAACCCCAGTGCCTGAAAATTACCATCTTGATGTGGACGGTGAGACAGACGAGTCATCCTCACCGCAGTAACCGTGTTTTAGGGTGCTCTGCCATATATGGTCAGCTGTTTAGTTCTCATCACAGCCCTGTGACTTTGGTATCAGCAATTTTCTTATAAGACGATAATGTTGATATTCCTAGATCCTCTGCTCTCTTTACTGTATCCCCTGCTTCCGTGACCCCGTGCTGCCTTTGTAGATGGGCTCTCAAATTACGCTCCATGAACACTGCCCAGATGTGTTCCATGAACGTTAGCCCCGCAGAATGCTCCCTAACAAAGAAAAGGCTTCTTTGCTCAGAGAAATTTGGGAAATGGTGCAAACCCCGTCCTCCTCTTGGAGTTTCAAACTGCATACCAGCTACATAAAAGATTGAGAGGAATCTTGTTCAACGTTAACACGGATTTTCTCAAATCCATACGCCCCCAGGACCCTTTGTTGGTGAATACTTTATAACATGTTACTGATTCACTGGGCCACGCTGCGCTAAAGAATGCCGTTAGCCGCTGGGACCCAGTTGCCTACTGAGTCTCAGTCCTCAGTCAGTCCCTAGACCCTCCCTTCATGTCCCTGAAAGATAATCTTTTAAAGACTGTAATGGAAGCATACAAGTCATCTGTCTAACTTCCAGGGTAACCCAGCATACCATCTACAGGAAACCTGGCAGGTGCCCTTTATTGTGTGTGTGTGTGTGTAAATTTAGTTTTTATTGTATATTGGAGTATAGTTGATTTACGATGTTGTGCTAGTTTTAGGTGTACAGCAAAGTGATTCAGTTATACATGTACATATAACCATTCGTTTTCAGATTCTTTTCCCATATAGGTCAGTACAGAATATAGAGTTCCCTGTGCTATAGGGAACAAGTAGATCCTTGTTAAGTGTCTATTTTATATGTAGTAGTGTGTATATGTTAATCCCAACCCCCTAACATCTGCTTGCATACTGAATTACTGGGCATGCACTGCTTCTCAAGGTGCCCAGTCCATTGACTGACCACTCTTTGAAACCAGTACCCCATATGCCTGCTCTTAACCCACTCCACGGCCCTCCTGGTAGCCAAAGGTGGCCCTCACGGACTTCAGCTTTATGGCATTTGGTTTTCAGTAGTGATGTTCATCCTCCACCTAGAAACCAGAGGGATCCTTTTAATTAAAAAAAACCCCCAAAGAACAAAGAAAACACACTGTTTCCCTTCCTTGTGCAAAAACCTCTTACAAATTTTGAGGTTTCCCACGTCACACAGGGAAAATCTCCAAGCATCTGACCATGACTCAGAGGCAGAGTGACCTGTCCCTTTGCCCCCTCCTGCCCCACACCGCTGCCCTCGCTCCCTGCTTAACCACCTGGCCTTTGTTCTGTGCCTCCGGCCTCCACACTTGTTCTGCCCTGGAGACTCTGCGCTCCACCTGCAGTGCTCTTCCCTTACTTCTCTGCAATGCTCACTCCTTTTCAGCAATTTTATCTCAAATCTCACCTCCTTGAACAGGACTTCCTTCGTCACCTCTTCTAAATAGTGATTCCACCCTCCCCTCAACCCTCTATAAGTCTCTATCACATCCCCCTGTCTTATCTTTCATGCTTGAATTATTATTATTTGAAGGTGTTTTCTTTTTTTTACTTGTATGTATCTGTGACTGTTCCGGTCAGTGTTAATTCCCTAAAACAGGGGTCTCATTTATGCCCCAAAGCCAGCATAACGCCTGGGACATGGTAGGTGCTTAGTAAATGTTTGTTGAATGAATGATGAGTGCTTGACGAGAGCACTGCACTAGGGAATGAGGAGGAACTGTTGGACCACCCTGGACCTCTTCCTCCCCTGTTCTGGGTAGGCGTCTCCTGAAGTAGCTATTTATCCTTCACTACTCGCACTCTTTTCTCTTTCACGCTAACGAGGACGCTCCAGCCACTTGCAGCCGACAACAGGTGCTGTCTTTAAGTGTCTATTGTAATTGCTGGAATCAAGATTTCCATAAATATGGATTTCTCCACCAGGAAGCATACACTGTATATTATTCTCCCTGTGTTAGATATAGATTTGTCAAAAAGCACACTCCATCTTACCGGGTGAGGTGTGTATGGCGAGCACATGAACCCCGTTAGCATATTATAATATGCTCTCTGCGGTATTTTTAGGATCTTTACTTTCCATGCTGCAATGAAGTATTATCTGGGGGGATATAAATCTCATGTTCCCGATCTATTCCCTGACGACATCTACTTGGTTTCACACCTTTAGTTGGGTCTCTGGGGCCCTCGTGGACAGTGTTTCTTGCTGAAACTTTAGAAGTAGAGGAGGAATGGGTAAGATGGGGTAGAAGAAATGGGCACAGATAGGCACGATCGAATCCTTACACACACGGAGGCCAGGATGTTTCCCCCGTCCTTGAATTATCTCCCTATCTTTCCCTTTTGCAGATCTCTTTTCCCTTAAATTGAGTGTGTTATCTTCTAAGGCTAAGCGGGTACGTTTAACCAGAGCTCCCTAAAAGAGCGTGGGTTGGAGGTAGCCTGGCCTGGATTTACTCAAGCGGACCCTGGTCCTCCGAGTTGCTCAGCATTTGACCTTCAGTCTGGCTCCTCATTTCAGCTAAGCCTGAGCAGCAACAGCGAGGGAGAGGGAGAGACTTAGAGTCTGTAGGCCCCAAGGCCTGTGGGAGAATGCATAATTGGTTACACGTTGAGAAATATAATTAGTTGTAGCACATTTCTTTAAATCTGTCACAGTAAATATTCAATTAGAAAAGATAACTTGGTCTTGTAGAAGAAGTACTAGATTAGATGCCAGAAGACCTGGAGGCTTCTCTTTTTGGTTTTATCACAGCACAGTATTATGTGACCTTGAGCCAATCCCAGGCTCTCCCTGCGCCTCAGTTTCCATCTGTAAATTGGTGCTTTGAACCCCGTAAGAGTTAACATCTCTTCAGGCTCCAACAGTCTACGTTCTAGTCTAAGTAGTTGACAAATATTCACTGATTGAGCACACTTTGGTTATTTGCTGGTCAGACTTGTCGCGACCTCCGGTGCAGGTTTTCAAACCTAGAAATCAGATAAAGGCTCTGAGTTCTTGGATCCGACTGTAATAGAATCCTAGCACTAAATCCAGGTGCATTCAGAGTGTTGAGTTGTATTTAAGATACAATTTTTAATGTGATATAGGTGAGTTAGTTACCTAGTAGAGAGTAGGTGAGAGAAGGCAAATCAGAAAGGGGGCTAGAGGTGGAGCCTTGTATTGTCAGGTACAGCAAGCCCGAGGGGAGAAAAGGGAACACTGAAAAGCAGCCTCTTGCAACCCTGCTGTGTACTGGTCCAGTCAGTCTCGCAGGCTGGCAGTGAATGAGAGGAGGGGGGACTGTGTGCGTGTTCTCCATTTAAGACAGCAGTGGCGCATATAGTGCCTCTGAGAGTAGCAACTAGGAGCTGACGTTTGAGCACTTACGAAGTGCCAGACATCGTGCCAAGGACATTCCCGTGCATTGACTCCTTTCATCCTGTGAGGGAGGTTACAAATTGGGAAGGGCAGGCCCGGGGCCAGCACAATGCAAAGCTGAGTTCTGAACTCCATCAGTCAGACCACAAGGCTTGAGCTCTTGACTTCTGTGATTTGCCACCCCTTCCCTCCCTCCAACAATATTGGAAAGAAACAGTCATGGCATCTGGGACAGCTTCAGCTTCTAGAAAATCCTCTCAGGTAGCACTCTGCCTGCCTCTGTTGCCAGATCAAGACGCATTACTGCATTAGGGTCTGTTGATATTAAAACAAAACCTAGAGACTACCATACAGAGTGAAGTAAGTCAGAAGGAGAAAAACAAACATCGTATAATATCGCTTACACGTGGAATCTCGAAACATTGTACAGATGAACTTACTTGCAAAGCAGAAATACAGACACAGATGTAGAGAAGAAACGTACGGATACCAAGTGGGGAAGGGGGTGTGGGATGAATTGGGAAATTGGGATTGACATATATACACTACTGTGTATAAAATAGATAAGTAATGAGAACCTACTGTACAGCACAGGGAACTCTACTCAGTGCTCTGTGGTGACCTAAACAGGAAGGAAATCCAAAAAAAGATGGGATATATGTATATGTGTAGCTGATTCACTTTGCTGTACAGCAGAAACTAACACAACATTGTAAAGCAACTAAGCTCCAGTAAAAATTAATAAAGCAAAACGGAACAAAACTGGGTGGTGCTCGATGCATTCCCCTCTTGTCTTTGGGGATCATGCAGAGCATATACACACACATCTCTCCTTCTGTTGGTCCATACATGTGTCCATCCACCCATCCATCCACCTCTTGACATCCAGCATCTACCACTCGTGAGACTCCGTGTTAGGCAGTGGACATGCAGTATTGAAAAAGGCAAGCCCCAACTTCGACGTCACCTTGACAGTGGGAGAGGCCGACACCGAGCCAGTCAATTACACTTCCCTATAAGTGCTGTGGCAGGGATGAGGTCGGGGTTCAGGCAGAGCCATCTAAGCCCAGCCTTTGGGGACCTCAGAGAAGGCTTCCAAGAGGAAGTGCCAGCTTTGACCTTGAAAGATAATTGGGCATCAGCCAGGAGAGGGAGTAAGGGGAGTATGGTGCAGTTGCTTGCGCATAAAGAGTATTTCAGGTAGAAGGGAGAGCGACAGCAAAGACCTGGCAGAGAGAAAAGCTGTCGCACGTTCAGGGAACCCTGCCAGAGTGTCAGATTCCGAGGTCCCTGCCTCTAAGAGATTCTGTAGCGGAATGTGTCCAACAATCAGAGCAAGTAAAAAACGAGGCCAGGAATTCCCTCTTGGGGAGGCAGGAGGGCAGGCACCGGCAAGGGCAGGAAAACCCACGCTCTGCACGGGTGCGGGCTGTCCGATTTCATCATCGCTTTGCTCAAACCTCTTTGATAAGCACTCCTGGTTAAGGCACCATCCACTTAATATCAATAACTCTCCCAGCCCTGGGCACTCGCCCTGACAGCTCTCTCCCAGGGAGGGAACTCCTGGTATTAGCAACTTCTTTTTTATTGTCTTCATTTAAGGCCTCTCACACCGACATTCCTCCTTGGCTCCTGGCTGCAGTCCCTGGAAATGTGGCAGCCTCATGGTAAATAGTGGATAATGAGGTGACAGGATGGCTTCATTCTGAGGGAGGGAGATGGAAAGTGTGTGTGTGTAGGTGGGGGGACTTTTAGACACTCAACCTGCTTCTCCAATAATTCTATCCTTACAGGTGGGAATGACATTCTTGCTCTGACTCTAACCTTGTGACATCAAATGTGCTTTATTTCTGTCGCTCAGAGGACAATAAGAGTGCCCCTCCATGCCCTTACACACTCTTGCATCCAAGATCTGGTAGTGACATGTAGTGAGTTACCATAATAGATATAAATTGTCCCCATCTCCTCTAAACAACAATTATTTAGGGTTCTGAGACATGTCCAGGGCTTCTCTGTCATTTATTAGATAAAACCTTATTGCTCATTTGTTAAATCAACAAATATTTTTTGAGCACCAGAAACTAATATTGCCAGAAAACCGGGATGCAGGGATGACACGAGACAGGTGTGTCTTCTGCCTTCTCACAGCTTAGACAAGAGTTCTATGTTTTATTTATTGATTGATTGATTTTTGGTTGCGTTGGGTCTTCGTTGCTACACGTGGGCTTTCTCTAGTTGTGGTGAGTGGGGGCTACCCTTTGTTGTAGTGCACGGGCTTCTCATTGCGGTGGCTTCTCTTGTTGGGGAGCACAGGCTCTAGGCGCACAGACTTCAGTAGTTGTGGTACGTGGGCTCAGTAGTTGTGGCTCACGGGCTCTAGAGTGCAGGCTCAGTAGTTATGGTGCACGGGCTTAGTTGCTCCATGGCATGTGGGATCTTCCCGGACCAGGGCTCAAACCCGTGTTCCCTGCATTGGCAGGCGGATTCTTAACCATTGCACCACCGGGGAAGTCCAGTAAGTTTTAAGTTAAGGGAAAGAAAGGTTATTTTGAGGGAGTAATAAGGTGTTTAAACATAGAATAAGTGGTCATAACTACCATTATAGCCAGTGTTTACTGAGCACTTACTACAGGCACGCACAGTACTAAGCACCTGTGTCAATATCCAGGTAGAGGGACCAGTTTATCCAAAGGCAATGAGGTAAGAGAGATGAAGGAACCTTAGAGAAACTCCAGAAAAGCCAGTACAACTAGGGTGGGGACTTTGGCACAGAGTTGGCGGGGCGGGTGGCGACCAGATTGCCAAGGGCCTTGCCAGGACTAGAGAAGTTAAGCCCCTGAGTCTCGTGTCCATGTTGCACTTCCTTTGGCTTTGGATTCATCTCAGCTTCATAGGGCTTCTCTTCACCCTGGCCTTGGAGCCCAGTTGGGACAGGGCAGCAGAGGGAGATGCGGAAGAGGAGGCATCCTCCCCTGCTCAGATTTGTGCATTTATTATGAAACATGAGTGTTAATTACCAGGCACTGAAAGCCACTGAGATGTGACACGGTATATGAGGCTAAGAATTAGATCAAGGCTGGGCTCAGTGGTCCTGGAATTAGACTCACCTTGTGGGCTGACATATGAAACCAGGGACAGCGGAAGGACAAACAGACTGAGAGATTGTAGGTTCTGCTGGAAAACTCTTCAGGTGCCTGACATGGTTCTGGAAAAGTAAACGCAAAGAAGCAAATCTGGAACCATGAACAAGCCCCTTTTTCTCTCTGGGCTGCATTTTCCCCATCTGGACAATGAAGTTTACACTAAATCAGTGTTTCTCGTGTGTGCGTGTGCGTGTGTGTGTGTGTGCGTGTGTGTGTGTGTTAAATACCTCCAATAAAATGCCTATACTCATTGGAGATGTCTAGTTCTATAGACAGGGAATTTCTCTTTCTTCTATCTGTCTACTCATCCACCCTTCCAACAAATGTTTACTGTGCATATGGTGTATGTTAGACAGCAGTGGTGCCAGTGGGATACAACACTGAAAACCTGCCATCGTGGAGCTTAGGATCTAGAGAGGGGAAAGGGATGATATACAAATCAGCAAGATTATTTGGGATACTGTGTTACGAAGACAATAACATGGGATGATGTGAGAGTGACTGGAGGGGCTACTTTAGATAAGACGGTGAGGGAGACCCTCTCTGTGGCACTACCATTTAAGCTGAGAAAATGAACCATAAAAAGAAGCTGGCCAGACAAAGGGCCAGGGAAACAGTTTCAGGCAGAAGGAACAGAAGGTACAAAGGCTCTTAATAAGGTTTAGGAAAAGATTGAGGAGTTTGAGAAATAGAAAGCCAGGGTAGACATAGTGTAGGACAAAGGAGAAAAGCAGTAGAAATGAAGGTGAAGAAAAACAGATCATATAACTCTCTGAGTAAACTTAATGCTCCCCTAAGGTGTATGGTACTTCATGTGTGGCTTGGGTACCTGCAGAGTCCTAGAACATCACCTTGCTCTGAGATGGTCAGTACTAGCTGATCTTACCAGACCTTTCAGCTCTAACATCCTATAGCTCAAGGCAATGGAGGAGACGCAGTAGAGGGGAAGGTGGTTATGAGTGAATGGAAAATGGGAAAGGGAACATCTTCTGACTCAAGTGTAATGGGGCTGCAGAAATGGACCAGTGAGTTCATCAGGTTCTAGTGTAGATGCTGCTGTTCTTGGATGCTTCTTGGCTTGCTTTAGGTTCTGGGCCTTTGCCCACGCTCTTGTTCGAGCCTGCACAGCCTTCCTGACTTCTGCCGTCTTCCTCTCCACATTCTTTCCATTCTTTAAAAGTTCAGCTCACATGCCACCTCTTCTGTGAACCTCTCATGCCTCTCCATTTCTAACTGTAATCTAAAGGTCTCCATCCCTCTCTTAAATGTCCTTAGAAGTTTATGCCCCTTACAAATTTTTATCAAGGCCTCATGTTTTATTAGTGTGAGTTCTTTGACTGGGAACAGAAATGAATGCATGCTAACTGAAGACAAAAGAAGAAAGGATAGGGGGGACCCTCAGCTCAAAGACTGGACCTTAGAGAGACAGAAATTGCAGGAGCTCGGGGAATCTAGATGTGAGAATTTCATGGACGGTATCTTCAGAGTGTCACTGTTGCCCCAGCCATTTGTGATCACTGCTCCACACAGCTCGAGACTGGCCTTTTTCAGATTGGGAGTCATCCATTGGTCAAGGGAAGGCAGGGAAACTAATTATCTTCCTAAGATTACTAAGGAAGTAATCTTGCCAAAGGAAAATGAATACATTGTGGACAGAGAGACGATGGATGTCAGGCATATCAAACCAACAGATGTCTACTAAATTTGCATTTTCTAGTATTTTATAATATAAGTCAAAGTCTGAGACCATAAAGGAGCTCTGTAAATGTCACATGCATCTGAACACCCAAGTTAGGTAAGGAGTTACTTCTAATTCAGTTGCTGTGGCCTATCTCCTGATGGGTTAGACACTGTGGAACAGAGTGGTGAATAAGATAGATGATGCCTGTGCCTTCATAAAGCTTATTTTATTCTTTACAATCCCTAGAGGGCATCACACAATGACTACAGAGTATTCCTGGTAAATGAGAGAATGAAGAATGAATGAATGCAGATCATTCACCTATATTAATCAGTTGATACTATTCTTGAAAATTGACCTAATCTTGCTTCCATGGCATTTCTTGCATTGGGTGGACTCATTATTCTTCCTTTATATTATTAAATGACGTTTTGTGTATTTATATCTTTCATCCACAATTGAGGTGTAGGCTCCCTTGAAGGCAGAGGCCTTTCAACTCTATGGTTTTTCTTGGTATGTACGATGTGATGTATCCTCTATAGAGCTGGGCAGGGAATCAACATAAATGCTTGGTGATATTACTTGTTTCATAGTCTTCTGAATTTAGCTGACCGTCTCACAACCATGAGCTTGGGGGGGTATGCATTATCCCCTGCCCCTTGTCCAAATTCCCCCTGCTTCAGCCCACTGAACTCTGTCACTCCCTGTTATCTTAAGCCAGTAGAGAATGAGAGCTGTGCTCCTAGGCTGGCGTCCAGAACCCGGGCAACCTTAATGTACTCCACGCACAACACCCAGTCTCCTTAGACAGTGCTCCCTGGCAAGGTTTACATCCCATTACATAATTCGATCCTTAGGATGTCTAAAGGATTCAGAACGAGGGCATTTTCACCCTGCATAGCAAACTATGCAGCCATGTAGTATTACAGGAAGAGGATCTTTCAGAGATAGTTCATATAATCACACACACATACACATATGTGTGCTGTCCTCCTTGACGTATCACTTAACCCAAGAACCATCATAGGGTCATAGATTGTTAGTGCTAAAAGGTACTGGATCTTGAGGGCCTCTTAGCCTAGGGAAAAGCCTCCTAAGAGGCAGCTGTCTGCCCAACTGCACTTTGAAGTCTACAGAATTTACATGTGCTTGGAATATGCAAAACCTGATGTCAAGGGAGTCAGTAGCCACAGGTAGAGCCTCCTGGAGACGTCAGCATACTGGAGACCTCTCACTACCTATCTGTTCTGGGTGACTGCGCCTCCTTGGGGAAAATACTACTCTTCATCTTATTTATTATTATAGTTCCGTCACCTATTGAGTGTTTACCACAGGCCAAAGCCTGTTCTAAGCACTACCATTTACTCCTCACAACAAAAAAATATTTGTTTTTCCTATTTTCCTATTTTTCCTATTTCATGCATGAGGAAGCTGAAGTTCAGGGCGATTAATCTCTGACAAGTCATTCGTGTGATAAGTGGCAGAGCTGGCATATGAATCCAGGTCTGTCCTCTTCCCCGGCCTGTGCCTTGAACCACACTAACTCTGTCCCCTGAAAGTCTGTCATCACAAACCAGAGCTTTCATTCCCCTGATGACGATATCAGCCAACACTGAGCACTTACTGTGTGCCTAGGATTACACTACGTGCTTTCCGTGAATTGCTCATTTACTACTATTTCAGTAGTATAGAGTAGGCAGACAGTTATTATCCCCATTTTATGGAGAAAAAACTGAGGGCAATTAAATCGCCCAAGGTCACATAGCCACAAAGTAGAAGATTCAGCGTCCAAACACAGGAATTCCAACTTGAGAGCCATTGCTCTGATCTTCTATGCCAGGTGTCAGCAGCTTTTTCTGTGAAGGAACAAGTAGTAAGTGTCTTAGGCTTTGAGGGCTCTGCAGTCTCTGCGGCAACTGCTCTATGCTCTTGTTGTAGCACGAAAGCAGCCAAAGACAATATGTCAATAACTGAGTGTGAAACTTCATCTACCATGTAAAACTTTATTTACAAAAACAGGCATTGTGCTGGATTTGGCCCGTGGCCACCTCCTACTCTATGCGATTCTGCTACTGGATGGCAGGAGAGATGAAATGCTGAAATTTTGCGAGAGGTAATAATTGCTCATAGTGTATTATATGATTTTTAAATCTCTCACATCCATTTTCTCTTGTGAATACCCAGTAAGGTGGGTAGGGCATGACTGATGACCCTTGAGCCCACATACAGATGAGGAACCAGGGATCCTATAGCTGGGGGATGATGGACACAGGTGTGAACCCATGTCCTTCTTTCCGTGTCTTGTGATTCTTCTGCAGTGGCTTTGGTTATTCACGCTGCGGGGAGGGCAGGGGAAAGGAGCCATGAGAGAGTCCAACTCGATCACTGACATCCCGATACGACTGAGGCTGCTGCTTGCTGCTTCAAAGCCCTACTGGTTTTGAAGCTCACAGACTGACTCCAGCTGAAGTGTTGACACAAGGACAGTCATACACCAAGTAGGTGGTGCGGTTCTGAGTTCCAGGCTCCTCTCCTATGCGCTCGCTGGCTTTGGGCTAGAGGAGGCTGTAACACTGCCTCCTGGCTAAAGGCTTCTCTGATGAGATGGCAAGGGGGACCCGAGCTTTGAGAGGACAGGTGCTTTCAGAGGCTTATTTAAAAAGTGGATATGTACCAGGGGACGCACGGCATTGTGGCTGCACCCTTTAAGGCCAAGGCTCAGGCACATGTAGGGGCTTAGTCAGGAGTGCTGGGTCAGGGGCTCCATCTGGGGCTAGGGAGAGGGGCTGGACAAAGTTGGAACTTGGATTTGAGGCTGAGGTCAGGGCTCATTCTAGGCTTGCGTTCTGGGGTAGAGGTCAAGGCTGCCGATCAGGGCTGGGGTGTGTGCTTACTCAGTCTCATTTGGGGGTAGGAGGTGGGGTTCACTGAAAAGTCCAGGTAGGGACTACATCTACCTAGCTCTGCCACTGTGCAGCCTTTGAGAACTAGCAGAGTAACCAACTAGAGCAGAATAGATAAAAGCAAGGACGCTAGCCAAAGGGAAGAAGGTTGTGGGAGAGATCAGCCTCATAGCTTCCTCTGCCCCAGGCCCAGTCACCAGCCCGTGCCACCTACCCCCTCATCACACAGCATCTTCTGCTGGTTCCCGTATGAACTATCCCTGCCAGGAACACCAGGTAAATGATTCAGGAAATGAAGCCAGGCTCGTCCTTTGCCGATCTTGATTCCGTTCCCTGGGTGAGTGGGAAAAAATATTTTGTTTCTCATTTGCTATTCTTTTCCTATGAAAATCATGCATATAAATAGGTTTTCCTAAGCCAAGTAGCAAGCCTACAATACACCGTGAACTTGATTAGCACCTGTCCGTCAAGGCAAAGTTGCATGGAAATCCGCAGATGACTGCCTGAGGGTGCCCTGTATCAGTGAAATTCATTTTTCCAGCGAGGGTGTATTCACTGAGGAGGTGAAAGGACAGAACTGAAGGGTGAAATAAAGCTACAAAAACAAGAGGTTCCGGCTCTCAAAACCGTACGACACCGCCAGAAACCAAACTCTACCCCATCTGATATCTGAACTCACCCATGACCCCTGCCCTTGGCTGATTCCTCGAGGTGAAACCTAAACCAAGTGAGAGATGGATACCGAAGAAAAGCTCAACCTTTTTTTTTTCTTTTCCTGCTCTTCTAATCCAGGTCTCAGAAAAGCACACTGAGAATAGCGAATTTTAAACAAATGCTCAACTGGTAGAGTCTTATTATGAACCTGTACTTGCCTTTCTGTCCTAACAGGGATGTGAAGGTCAATCAAGAATTTACTAATAAGGGCACTTTGAATTTTAAGGCTGCAAATTGTAAGCCCTTCCTACCTCTCCTGTACCACATCTGCTCCCAGGCCACGCCCCTTCTCCCTCTGCTTCACACTGGTCTTTCCTTGACCTTTCAGGACAGTCCAAACGTTTTTGCCCTGGGGCTTTTGCACATGCTGTTCTCCGCTGGAGAGCTCCTCCAACCCTCTTCAAGTGGCTGACTCCTTATTCTTTAGGCCTCCGCTTTAGTGTTCTTTCTTCAGAGAGGCTTTCTCTGTACTCTTGCCCTTTTATTCTCTATAGCAGTACCGTGTTTATTCCCATCATAGCTTATCTCTGTCTTTAGTTATCCCCTTTAATGTTTTGTTCATTGGTGTCATTATTTCATTTCCCCCAGTGTGGCAGAGATCATGACTATTTAATCTCCTGCTCTAGTCCTAGCCTCTAACAAGGTACCTGACACAGGAGAGGCACCAAGACATTTGCTTGGATGGAATGGATGAGTGAATGACTGAACAAGCTGCCAGTTCTCCATATGACCTTAAGCAAGTTATTTCTCCCCTTTGGAGTTCATTTCCTCATTTGTAAAAAAAGGAAGAGTGAGATTCAATTAGCTCTAACGCTCTTCCACCTCTAAAAGTACACGTTTCCTTATTTACCATTTTCCGGTTGGGAGAGTTGAGGCCTGGAAGCACGCTGTCCAGCCCAGGGACTGGAACTCAGGTCTCCTAGACAACTTCCAACCAAGACTCTTTAGCAAAAGTCCAACTGCCTTCTCTGCAGAGACACCTCCCCCACATCCAACTCCCCGGTATTTAGTTCCCTTTGTACCAAAATCTGAATCGCTTTTCAGGGTTTCTCAAAACATGGGATGAATGGCTCCTGCTAAGAAACAGTCCAGGCTCCTTGAATTCTACAAGGAATTCTGAGAATAGAAGCATTTCTTACTGTCCAGAGGTGTTCTTTTTGTATGTCCCTGCTCAATTGAGATCCAGGAGTGTGTGTGGGAGGGGAAAGGCTGAGATTCAAACTAATTCTGGGGAAAAGAGTAAGTGAGGAAGGAGAGAGTAAAAGGCACAGGCACAGATACAATGCAGAACTGCTGAGAGCATTTGAAGAAGGCATAAGCATGAAGCTACTGTACTATTTTTTTTTTTTTTTTTTTTTTGTGGTATGCGGGCCTTTCACTGCTGTGGCCTCTCCCGTTGCGGAGCACAGGCTCCGGATGCGCAGGCTCAGTGGCCATGGCTCACGGGCCCAGCCGCCCCGTGGCATGTGGGATCTTCCCGGATCGGGGCACGAACCCGTGTCCCCTGCGTCGGCAGGCGGACTCTCAACCACTGCGCCACCAGGGAAGCCCTGTACTATTTTTTTTGCTTGGGCATAATGCACCCACAGAGCTCCATGTGGGAGAGCCTCACTGGCCCCAGTCAACCCCCAGCTTCATTCCTTAATAGTCCACCAAACACTGGAGACTACGACCACACTGCTGTGTGCAGCAAACCATCTCCTTCTAGGTCTCTCTGCCTCTGCACACATTCCTCACAAACGCCTCTCAGCCCCTGAAAAACTTCTACACATCCTTCCAGACCCCAATCACATGTTGACTCCAGCGGGAAGCCTTCCAACCCTTCCAGAAAAAATTAATTACTTTCTCCTCTGAGTTTCTCCTGTGCTTTCTTTCTTAGTATTATACTTACCTTGATAGTCTATAATTTCACAGTTTCATGACTGTCTTTTTCATCAGACTGTGAACTTCTGTAGGGCAGAGCTGGGTTTATTTTTAAAGTCGCACAGCCTAGCCCTGGTCTTGATATAGTAGATGCTCAGTAACTTGTTTGTTGAATACATTTTGTTTTTCTCGCCTGGGAAATGAGGGCAATAATACCTGCCTTACTCTCGGTGAGATTACCCAAGACCTACATTCACTATAAAGTGTACACCCGTCAGCCATCATCTTATTCAAATTGCACAACTCAAGTATGACATGGACTGGACAGGATATTATTATTCACTTTATCCAGATGAGCTCCCAAGGGTTAAGAGGCTTGCTCTGAGTAACACAGCCAACAACTATCAAACTAGAGAAAGAAAACTAACTTGCTTGACTTCTGGGTTTTTTTTCCCCCATCAGATCACAGATGCCTTTCAAAAATTAGCTGTAAGTTTGGTCATGCTGATTGACGAGAGAAAACATGGATATAAGTCCTTCTAAAGATGCCACAAATGTATCTACTTACTTCCACAGCCCACTGCCCCTCCCCCTGGCTTAGTGCTGTCAGTCCTTACCACGCATAGAGTCAGCTCTCCGTACCTGTGGGTTCCACAACCATAGACCAACCAACCGTGGATTGAAAATATTTGGAAAAAAAATCCAGAAAGCTCCAAAAAGCAAAATTTGAATTTGTTGTGTGCCGACAACTCTTTACATGGCATTTACATTGTATTTATAACTATTTCACACCATTTGCGTTGTATTAGGTATTATAAGTAATCTAGACATGATTTAAAGTATACGGGAGGATGCGCATAGGTTATATACAAATACTATGCCATTTTACATAAAGGACTCTCAAGTCCTTTATGTAAAAAAAGGAATCCATGGATTTCGGTATCCGAGGAGGGTCTTGGAACCAATCCTCCTCGGATACCAAGGGACGACTATACTTACTGCGTGTTATCGCTTCCTTTATCACTTTCCTTTATCCCTGCTTCCACCTTGCCCTCTTCCCTTTTCTCACCTTCATCCCCACTCTTCACATAGCAGCCACAATGTTCTTTTAAAAATGGAAATGGGGTCCTGTCATCGTCCCCTTGAGCTCCCAGATGGTCCTCATCATGCTTTCAGTAATGTTTATACTCCCTTGCATGACCTGGAAAGGTCTGCCTTGTCTGCCTGCTGATCTGGACAGTTTCATCCATCCTCTCCGTCTCCCCATCCACTGCTGCAGCTCCTCCAGCACACCAAGCTCCCCCACTCCCCATGCTGTGCCCTCTACCTCAAACTCTTCTCTCCCACTTCTGCTTGGCTGGCTTCTTCCCATCTTTCAAGGACCACCCTAAGTAGGTCATCCTCTGTGCTCTGTCACCACATTCAGTTTGTTTCCTTCACAGCACTTTACTCGAGTCGCAACTGCAGTGAAAACCCTTTTATCTGATGCAGTGGGGACTGTGGTTCAACTATTTGAAAAATATGGTTAAAACAAAGAATCATAAAAATGATTCATCACAGGTATTTTCTTTTAGCTTAAAACACCTAAGTGCACATGTATTTATCAAGCTTTTGTTGTAGTGGGAACTTGACGTAAAATAAATGTAAGTGCAGAATTTTTTTGTGTTTTGCACCTGACCTTTAATAGTTGCCTTGCCTACACCTAGCATTACCATGTTTTTAGGGATTCATCTTTGAGCCTTTCAAAGTATTTCACTTAGTTTCCAGAGAAGTAAAGCAACTTTTTTTTTTTGCATTTGTATTTTACCAGTTTACATAATTTCTGCTTGCACTGCAAAAATATGAGTAAAACACAGACGTATAAATAGGTTTGGAAACAAATGGAATGGATTCCTAACCCACCTCAAACAGAGTTGATGTGAGCAGAAATATATGGGCTGATCAGAGAAGAGGCTACTTGCCAGAAGGTGTGGGGTTTACAGAGATGATGGAGAATGCAAGTCAATCCAAAGAGATGGTTGAATGGAAGTTGGTTACGAGAGACTTCGCTGCATCTGATGGATGGTTGGCTTGTTGATTATCTATCCCTCTTTTAGGCTTTTTTCTCAGCTTGCCTACCCAGTATACAGCATAGTCCTTGGCATTCAGAGCTACAATCAATGCCAAGTAAATGAATAAACAAGTGGGGGGACTGTTTCACTTCTTAGGTGAAGAATTTTGTTTCCTCAACTGTGAGAGGATTGGCATGGGCTATGCCAGCATGGTCATTTTCAGATCCACATTCTGTTACCGCTAACCACATCCAGTAACCATTTCTGTGTTTCAGCTTCTGCTTTTCTCCATACCCTCTACACACACTTTAAAGCATTATGTTAGTGACCTCCCTCATAGCTGCACACCACCCACCACTACAGTCATGCCAGTACCTTACCCCACCCCCCTGTTTTTTGGGGGGTTTAGGATAATCCCCTCCCTCAGTGCCTCCCCCCAAAACAGGTAAGGAGGTGGCGAGGCCAGTTTGGGCTGTAGTGGCGGAGCTGCTGGATTTGTTTCTTCGGCGTGCTAGGCAACCCGGGGGCAGCTTTGAGCATGGGTAGGTCGGACCTCTTCCACCCTGAAGATCTGAGTGGAGAGTTTGGGCCTGCCTTATTTGAGAAATTGGGCAAAACTTCTGCCCCCACCCCCTCATTGCCTTGGGTTGGTCTTTTCTAGTTTCCATGGTGCTGGGATCCACAGAGCCGTTAGGGGAGAGCCTCAGGAACGAAGCTTTCATGGGCCCTTCAGCCCACAGTGTGGCTCAGTGCAACAGCCGCGGAGTAAGAAACATCGGGTTTCTTTCTTTTTTTCCCCCTTCCGTTTATTCCTTTGCCTCTCTCCCTCTCAGATCTGAGGAAAGACAGGGACTGATTGAGGATTTGGGGATTCCGGTTACCAGCATAAGAACAGTGTCAACAAATGATGATGGTGATTTCTGATGTTACTAATAGCTGCTTATGTATACTGAGCCCTTTAATGCTAGGAACTAGACTACACATTTTAAGGTAATTAACAGTTGTAAATTTCTGTAACAGTCTGAGAGAGTACACACTTTTATTACTAGTGTTATTATTATTTTATAAAAGAAGGACTGAGGCACAGGTAGGTGGGAGTCACAGAACTGATAAAGGCAGAGCTAGAATTCACACCTATGTATGTCTGATCCCACAAGGTGAGGTGTTCCTGTTAAGCTAAAGTACCTTGCAGTGTATCTAATCATAACGTTCACTGAATAATTAATGTATTGACTCAGTACATCCTATGCGATACAGTATGGGGAAAACAGAAATCAAGGCCCCTGCCTTTAAGAGGGATGTTCTAATGTGATGAGGAAGACAGACTCCTGAACCATGGATAAAAACGGGACATGGGAAAATGAACTAAATTCTACAGTAGAAGCACAGCATGTTCTGTATATACAGAGGAAAGGGCAAATCCTTCTCAAGAGGGAGACCAGGGCAGGTGGTGACCCCTAGCCTTCGTGCCCGTGGAGCCCAGGTGCAGCTTTGGAATCCTCCTCAACCTGGTTACCACCACCAAGCAGCGGGACCTGTCATGTGAAATTAAAATCAGTTGTCTCCTTGGTCTCAGGGGAGCAGGAGAAGGCAAGCCGTAAGGTCTCCTCATTTTTATCACCTCTCTATGATGTCGGTCATCACAAGCGTTTCCCACCTGCCTTTTTCTCACTTCTTTAATGTCGACGCAGTTTAAAGTGTTTTCAATCTTCTCACCTCTCTGCCTGTCAACTGGGCTCTGAGCTTCTAAGGCCCCATGTCAGTACATGGCGTGTGTAAGAGGCATCTGAGGTGGCTTGTGGGAGCAGAAACTGTGGGTACAACACGGACCTCAGGAGGGCTGCCCCTTCCAGCTTTACCCAAAGCCAGGAGGGAGGGCGAGGGAGGTGAAGGGAGGGAAGGAACTGCATCTTTGACCCCATCAGAGCTCAGGTCTACAGAGCAAAGGCACAGAGGTCAGAGGAAGCCATCCAGGGTGCACAGGCAAGTGAGTTCCCACACTTGGGGTCGAATGCACAGACCCACCCCTGTCTGCCTCTCTGCAGAAATTTGACAAGTGTCTTCCTGTCTCTGGCCCTTGTGGTCCTCACTGGTAAAACAGAAGATTTGACTCTAGTTCCCTGTGGTTCCAACATCCCCTGATGATTCTCACAGCAGGGTGATGAACAGGAGACGGAGCTAAGCTGGGCTGTGGACCAGACAGGACTTTGTCTGAGAAGCTGACTCTGATAATGGCTTTTGTGCATTCACTGCTGGATCTGAATGTACCTCAAAGTGTGTACCGTCCGATGTAGAACCTTACTGCATGAAGAAGTGAGAAAACAAACCTCAATAATTTGGTCCATTGTATGGACAAGAACACCAAAACACAAAACCAAAAAAGCAAAACTGTGATTCAGCAGTAGGCAAAGGTGCTGGCTCTGCAAGGGTCTGGGGAGAGGGAAAATGCAAACAGGGTGAAGGCAAATGCAAAGGAATATGTAGGTGCATTTAGTTAATTCTGGAAGTTGTCTGAATATCCAGCAGTGGCTGGTTAGCCTCAGATGTTGCCCAGATGAGCTAGATAATGTTCAGTGCATTAGGAATCATAACGAGAGTAAAAGCTATCATTCATTGAGTATTTGCTAAACACTTGCATTACTAAACATTTGTCTTAATTAATTTCTTTATTCCCCACAAAAAAGATACTAGTACCTCCTGTTACAGATGAAGATACCAAGGTTCAAGGTCACACAGACATGGCAGATCTGGAAGTCAAAATCAGGTCATTCTGAACTTCAACTCCGTGCTTGTAGCCATTCTGTCTTCAGAAAAGCAAACATAGACATACCGACTTCCTCTTTTTACTGACTACCCCGTGATGAAGGGAATTTCATTGTGGCCCTTTTTCACTCATTTCACTCCTTCAAGATCCCACTTAAACACCACTGCTTCTGGGGGAACCCCAGTCAGAATCAATCCATCCTTCTCTGAGCTCCCGGAGCTTTTAGCTTGTACTTCCATTAGCGCGCTTAGCACTTTTTGTTTCGTGTTGGAGTTAATTGTGTCTGATCCTCCCTCCACTCTACACCCAGAGCAAGTTGTTTAGACTTTCGTTATGGCACTTAGCGTCTAGCATTAACGCTAGCCAAGGCTGGATTTGTCTCCTTTTTTTTTTTCCCACATCTTTATTGGAGTATAATTGCTTTACAATGGTGTGTTGGTTTCTGCTTTATAACAAAGTGAATCAGTTATACATATACATATGTTCCCATATCTCTTCCCTCTTGCGTCTCCCTCCCTCCCACCCTCCCTATCCCACCCCTCCAGGCATCACAAAGCACCAAGCTGATCTCCCTGTGCTATGCGGCTGCTTCCCACTAGCTATCTACCTTATGTTTGGTAGTGTATATATGTCCATGCCTCTCTCTCGCTTTGTCACAGCTTACCCTTCCTGCTCCCCATATCCTCAAGTCCATTCTCTAGTAGGTCTGTGTCTTTCATCCTGTCTTACCCCTAGGTTCTTCATGACATTTTTTCCCCCTTAAATTCCATATATATGTGTTAGCATATGGTATTTGTCTTCCTCTTTCTGACTTACTTCATTATGTATGACAGACTCTAGGTCCATCCACCTCATTACAAATAGCTCAGTTTCGTTTCTTTTTATAGCTGAGTAATATTTCATTGTATCTCCTGTCTTATACAATGAGCACAGGAGCTGTGTCTTAGGAACATTTCTGTGTGCCCGGCACTTAACAGAGCTTTGGAAACTGATGCTTTCTAAGTGAGGCTGGTTCACACAGCTGGTTTCTTCATTCTGTCTCATCTGTCGACCGTGACCCCTCCCCAGCTCTCGTGTACTTTTCCTTGTGCCCTTGGTTAGGGTCACTGAGCAGTGCCAGGCAGAGGTCAGGGACTCCTGTGTGGAGTATCTCTCAGATCACTGAGAAGGTGGGCGATTGCTTTTTCTCATGCCACTCTTGTTCCTCTGGCCCTCTCTCCTCCAGTGGAGACCTGTCCACGTAAGTATCATCAGAGTTCACTTTAGGGAAGGGATTGCTTGTTCTGTTCTCTTACTCTGGAGTTAGTGATTTCCTTCTTCCTGAGGAAGAAAGGCTCCGATCCCTGTGAAAAAATCTTTAGAGATCATTTTTCAAAGGAGGGCGGCTTCAAGGGCCACCTGGGACACTCAGGTCCATACACTTATATTCACTCCCGGCTGGACATCTAGATGGCTAAGAGCACAAGGTTTGACGATTGACAGACTGGATTCAGTTCTCCACTCCCATCTCTTGGGCAAGTTAATTAGTACCTCTGAAACCTTTGCTTCCTCATCTGTATTATAGAAATAATAACAATGCCCATCCAGTGGGTCTGCTCTGAGAGTTAAATGCATTGAAATTGTGTTCCTAGCACAGTTCCTGGCTACCACTGTGTCTGTTGCTACAGTTGCTATTGTCGCATTGTTGTTGGTGTTTTGTAAACAGCATCATCTGGTCGCTAAGAGAGATAAGAGCAACATGCAGCTGAAAATTTGACCTCTGCCATTAGTAGGAGATGCAAAATCTCCTACTTACATGTAGCGTCTAGTTGGGAGCCTAAGAATAGCGGTAATTAAGTTTCTGCTTAAAAATAACTTGCACGGTTTTAGGCTTTCAGAATCGAAGGTGCTTTAAAGAGCATCTTTATCAATTGTGCCATTTTACAGAAAACAGAAGCTCAGAGAGGAGAAATGACATTTCCAGGGTCAATCAGCCATAAAACAGTCATACTGAGGCTCAAACTCAAGCCTTCTGACGCCAGTCCAGTGTATTTCCCACTGAGTATCCCTTGAACTACTGCCCTTTTCTTAGATTTAGCCATTGTGTACCCCTTCAGCATTCCCACCAGTTCCTATGGTAACCTGGGCACCATCTGAAGGTGCTGCTTTGTCCGGTACTGAGAATGACAGTAACACATCTTGCTACACAGACATTCCTGAGATGAGCCTATTTCTTTATGCAGATGAGCTTCCACTCCATTCTAACTGTCCCTTAGCATCACTCCTACAAAAGCTAATTCTGCTGAAACTAATGTGCTAATGTATATATTAGTCCCGAGGGTTAAGGGACTAGTCCTTGTGTTCAAATGCTGTGATTGAACTCAAATGCTGAGGAGAATTGCACTGGCATTCTGGGCTGAGCTTCAGGAGCACAAAACATAAGGAAAATTGGCTAGATTTGTCTCTCTCCACATTAAGGGAGCATGGTCAAGGCCTAGCATAGCCGGTAGAGATGAGAAGAAGTGAGGCATTGGGTGTAAACCACCCAAGCTGCAGCTCTGGGGAAGAGACCCCAGCCCCGACCCATCGGGTAGCACTTGCTCGTGGAACCCACTGGACATACGCTCTACTGTACACATGTACCTAAATATACCTTGCCCTTGACCACCTCCAGACTTTGCTTCACACTGCTCCTTCTGCTTTCTTCTATTATTTAAGAGTATATAGGACTTTGTATCATTTAAACAGTATTTTTATATCCACCATTTTGCTGAATCATCATAACCACCCAATGAGGCCAGTACTTAGCACTGCTATTTCACAGGTAAGAAACTGGAGATCAGAGGCATGAAAGGACTTGCCCAGGGCCGTAAAACTCATCTCTGCAGTCAGATCTCCTTCGTTCTCCAGTCTCCAGGGTCAGTGGCTTTCCATACGTCAGGGTCAGTAGAGCCACCGGACTGATCCTGGACTTGGGCACCAGGTCCCCTGCCTGGGTTTGAATCCTGGCACTTGCCACTTCCTTTGTGGTCTGTTACTCAGGTAATCTCTGCCTTCGTCTCTTCATATGCGGAATGGGAATAATCCTAGTCTCAATCTCAAAAGACTGACAGCTGTAAATTGGTTATTATGTGCAAAGTGCTTAGCAGTGCCTGGCACAAAAGACCTGCTCAGTATATGTTGCTATAGAAACTAAGCCGTGTCCTGTCTGAATTCCCTCCCTGCCAAGGCTCATCTGAAATGCCGTGAAGTGTGATTCTGACTTTTCGTAAATAGATGCAATTTCTGCCTCTTTTAGACCCTGCAGTCATTTGTACTTTGCTCATAGCACACAGTATGTTCTGTGCACTGGAGAGAACTGTAAGCTTGTTTTTCTCATCCTACTCTCCCCTCGCCTGTGAGCGCTGTGGCTCAGAGAGAGAGAGCTCCCATATAAGTACATCCCCTGTAGCCCCTGGTGTGATGCTTGATGCCAAAGAGGAAGAAGTTGGCAAATGCTGGTTACACTGAATTCAGTCAAACCTAGAATTCCAGTTCCCTTGAAGACCTAGAATGTTAGGCCTGGAAGGGCTCCTTAGAGATTAGCCAATCCTGCACTAATGCCAGATAACTGGGTTGCTGAGAGGGGAAAGATACTTGTCCTAAGTCACATAACATATTAGTGGCAGAAGTAGGTATAGAAACCAGAGTTTGTTACTGCCCGCAGCCCTGGGCTCCACCCAAAGCACCGGGCTGTGTCTCTCTCCATGGAATGGAGGAGAAAATAGCCATGTACTTGAATTAGAGAGGGATGGGACAAGTGACAGCACACAGCTAAGCTTCGGGAGCAGAACTGCTCAAAGAGGAGGGATGTATTAGGGATACGTATTCAGAAGCCTACTGGGGATGAAGGATGTGGATAAACTGCACAGGCAATAAGGCAGTTTCTCTGAACTGACTTGGTATTTCTCTGCTGCATGAATGTTATCAGGAGCCCTGCAAAGGAGAACCTTCAGAGTTCAGTGTACTCGACGTTAAGCTTTAAATGGTTCTCTTCCTCTTTTAGAACATGTAATCTTAACTGGACATCCTCCACCGTGGGCTCCAGGGCGCCTTCTTTGTGTTGGGATTTGTACATAGACGATGCTAAGATACAAAGATACACAGTCCCTGTACATCGAGGTCATTTCTTACAGTTTTCCAGGTGATTATCTAACCTGGTAGGGATGAGAAAGTTAAAGTCTTTCTCAGCCTGCGCCCCAGAGCCTCTTCTCCACAGACTACTGCCATGTTTTTTTCCCCTTGTTGAGGTTTCAGATAATGTTTAAAATGTAAAGTGAATCAGAGAGAATTCTGCCCTGGTCAGCAGGAAAGTGTTTTGATTCCTGGTACTGTCAAATCTTGTCTTCCAAAGTAAGATGAGGTAAGTAAGTCTTACGGTGATAAGTGATAAGCTCCCCCATCATCTCTGATGTACATGCTGGGGGAGGTGGGGAGGAGGACCAGTGAGAAGCTGGCTTCTGATGGCTGTGGGTGGAGGTTTAGGGGAGCTCTATAAGCAGGCATAGCCCTGGGGTGGGGGACTGCTGAGGTTTACACCCCACTGGTTCAGATGATGAAGCGCAAGGCTGCCCATAACCACCAAGTGAGCGTCTGAAAATGAGGTGGCATGTTGGTTTGCCAAGTCATGGTTAATGAGAGATGAGTGTTCACAGCACAGGCTTCCTGGGGAGCAGTGTCCAGAGGGTAGACAGCTCTGACCTTGGGACTTTGGGGGAGGTCATCTTCTCCTTTTGATCTCTATGTCCAATGCATGAGCCACTTAAAAAATGGTTAATGTCAAGGATAAAAAGTGTTTATAAAAGTTCAATGTGAAGCTAATACAGGGAGAATTGAAAAAGACTTTTGGCAAAGGAAATTCATCCAGCAGTCATTTCCCACTACGGGCTGACTGGATGGTACCCATCGGATTCCTTCTGATTATTAGGACCAATTGTTCTTGTTGTGTTGCTGTTGTTGTCGTTTCAATGCATACAGTGGTTTAACAAATACACTGTGAAAATAATGTTTGATTACCCTTCAAAGAGCTCACCTACCACCCTCCTAATACCATAAACCACGTGTGAAGAAAACTGGCACTGACTTATTACCATCTTTGCCTTAAAGAGCCGCCCTCTCAATCCCTCTGACTGATAGCAACTTCCAAACTACTCCACAGATGAGCCATTAGGTATGTTGAATGCATACTTTTTGGGTGGCATTTGTAAATTTAAGTTTCCCCCCGGGCATGATAGAACCAACTTGACACATTACTTGTGAACAGTACCATTTTCTATCATATTGACATCTTCCATGTTGATGGAAATAACAGAAGTAAAAGCTGAAAAGTGAATTGGCCTACAAATTGTGAAGTTTAGTAGATTCATAACATTGTTCTTTATTGTTGTTTGTTTTTCACAGTTACACTTAATCAGCATGTTCACTTTTTAAAGAAAACTTTAGGGACTTCCCTGGCGGTCCAGTGGTTAAGACTCTGCGCGTTCACTGCAGGCGGTGCAGGGTCAATCCCTGGTTGGGGAACTAAGATCCCGCATACTGCACAGTGTGCCCAAAAAATTTTAATTAAAAAAAAATAAAGAAAACTTTATTCCCTTTCTCCCTGAATGCTCCATCAGCTCATAACATCCTGAGCTGTCACTGACTACCTCCTGGTAATATATAATAGGCCCCCACTGATAGCCATAGAGCTATAAGTTCCTTGAGGTCAGAGACAGTCTTCCATGAATTAGAAATAGCTCTGCAGGTCTGTCCCTCTTTGTGCTAAGTCCTAGAGGCAGTATTCTGCAGTGCAGGGTCAGCAAATGCATGACGCATACACTCCCCTCTTCTGTACCCAAGGCAGACATCACTAATTGATCATGGCATTCTTTCCAGTTGAGCCCTCAGAGTCCTCATCATCAGCATTCCTGGAAGCCCGTACCAATTGGTCAGGATTGACAGGCTTGATAAAACCTGTTTTCCAGCCTAACCTTAATGGTTAAAAGCAAGGGCTTTGGAAATGGACTGACCTGAATTCAAATCCCAACACACCACTTACTCACAGGTTACGTGACCTGGAGTACAGTTGTCCAAGTGCCCTAAATCTCAGTTTTCTCCTAAAATGACCAATCCCTCTCATCCTTTGGAAGCCTAAATTTAGGCATTTCCTCCTCTGAGAAACCTCTGTTTGCATAAGACTGAGTGTAGCTGCCTCACCTAGGCCTCTGAAGACACCCTGAACTTGCACTTCATACTCCATCTCGCTGGAACGGTAATGGGCTCATTTCTTCTGATTTTCCCCATTGGTGTGTGAGCTCCCTGAGTGAGGGCAGTTAGACTCTCACAGTTGTATTTCCAGAGCCTAGCATTTTCAGAGCCTCTCACAGTTGTATTTTCAGAGCCTGTTTACCTGGTACGGTAAACAGCTGAAAACAGGTAACACCACTAAAAATAAAAACACCACATAAAAATCACTTAAAACAGGGCTAGGGATATGATAAATGCTTTATAAGCATTCGCTGTTTTCATATTTATTGTTGTGTTCTATAACTTCGAGGCTCAGAGAAGAAAGCTTACCACAGAGCTAACTTTTAGACATGTATGGTTTAATTTTGGATTGCTGTCACTCTTTGGCTGCAAGGGTACCAAGGGTATCTATACTTTCTGAATCTTCCAGGAGTTGCATTCCTTGAAACAGGGCCATATTCTTCTTTCTCAGCTCTGTAAAACCTAACACGGGGCCATATACACAAGAGGTCTATTTGAGATGTTTCGGGCTACACCTGTCATGTTTGCTAACCCTGGTGTCCCCCAGCCCAACCTTGCCTATACTAGCCCTTTAGGGAACTATACTACGTACTCTTCCAGGTTACTGGAACCCTGTCATTCTCTTTCGAGTACCCATAACGAACATATGAGCCCAGGAGGTCTGTCCTGGGATAATCACTTAACGGCAGTGGTTCTCAAACTTGAGCATGTAGTGTATCAGAATTCCCTGGAGAGCTTATTAAAATGCAGACTGCACTGCCCACCCCCAGAATTTCTGATTCAATAGGTCTGGGGTGGGGCTTGAAAATTTGCATTTCTAACATGTTCATGAATAACGCTCATGCTGCTGGTTCTGGACCATTCTTTAAGGATCACTGACTAATGGAATAAAGGAGATAAATAAAGAATATCTTGCCTAGAGAAGAAACCTTAAGTTCTATATATCAGCTTCCGGATTGGTGATGATCTGCATCTGAATCCTGCAAGCTGTATTTGCAACTGATTCTCATTAATGTCAAGGAAATTTACACATAAGTATCAGCTGTAGGACCTTGCTGAAGGATGAAAAAGCAGAGGTTCTAAATTTTGCTGATGGAGTTTGCAATTCTCCCTCTTAGTTGACAACTCATGAAACGACTTGATACTTTAACATCTCACAGTTAATATCCTACTTTTGCAGGATACTTTATGTTTTTCCAGAGTGCTCTCATCCATGTTATCACATTTGGTTTTATAATAACTGTTTACAAGCAGAGAGATAGGCAGGAATTAGCATCTCTTTGAAGGACAAGGCAGAGTAAACCAGGATCCCAAATCCTCGACTCTTGGCCAGGTCTGTTTCCGTGACACTGCATAGTCTATGGTGCAAGTGTAAGTTCTGCCTTTGAACTCCCTTCGTGTACCAAACCCTAATATATTTCAGTTTGTTACAGACGTTTTGAGCTCGAAGATACCACAAGGAGATGTACTAATCCGAAGTTTCTTGGGCATTTGGAGATATAGATTCCATGGAAAACCTCAGGAAGGCTTTGGACTCTTTTCTAAAACAATACAGATGTATAAATATGTGATACAGTTTACATATAGTTTCAGGTTGTACAAAGCCCTCTTAAAGTTGAGGGCCACCATGTTTTATGACTGAGAGGCACCGTTCCCAGTGAATTAACTGTAGCCCTGTCATATCCATCCACAAACCATAGAGAAAGAACAGAGGCCACATAGTCACTGTTTTGGTTGGTTGGCTGGTTGTTTATGTGATTTTAAACTGATGAGCAAACTGAGATTCAGGAACCCGAGTGATTATTTTTCAGGTACCACAGTCAAATAAAGGCAGAACTAGAGTGGAAACTAGGACTTCCAGAGGCAAAGAGGTATTGTGGAAGAGGACAGGCTTTGGAATCAGGGAACCTTTCCATCTCAGCTTATACTGTTTACTGGCTGTTAAGACCTACTTAACCTCTCCAAGATTTCATTTCACCATTTTACAAATAGGAATCAGAAAATCAAATAGTGTTTAAAAACTATTTTCTGATAGGGTGCTTTTAGTCTAAGGATTAAATGAAAGAGAATATGTCAAGTGCTAACACATGTTGTAGCACCCAGTAATCATGAATTCCCGTCTCCCAGGCTGTCTTCTCAGCTCAAGTTCAAGTGTAACAATTGGATAAATTTTCCTATCTCTCAGGACAGGTAGATACTACCTCAGGTTGACCAGAGACTGTATACCCTCAGGTCCTCTGGATCATATAAACCTATATATGATGTCATTACTTATGACTCTGCTCAGGTGCCCTGACATTCCTCTACGTGCTTGCACCATTGTCCCATGTAGAATCTCAAGGATATTTGTCCCCCATCTAAGCATGGGTGCAAAAATAGAAAAGTCTCACCAAAGGGGAAGAAAGCCCAGACTACCATAGTGTCTAGTTATTCCAACATTTTCCAGTGCTTATTTCAGCTTGTGCAAGATTCATTCTTCCCACTGCAAAAGAACCACATTATACTTCCTAACCTACAGCGGGTAATGATTTTCACCCTGATTTTTCATTCTGTATTTGCATCGAGTTCACATTTAAAGTGCAGCAGAATTTATAGGTCACTTCACTGTATACATTTCCTTGTGTCTTATAATACATTAAAAAACAAGATCCTTGTTTTAGCTTATTACTAAACCCTAGAATGCCAGGAATGGAAGGACCTATAGAGGCTTTATCTAACTCCCTTATATGGCAGACAAGGAGAGGATGCTCTGGGGTGGGGGAATGTCGTCCTCAATCTCACAGTAAGGGTGTCAGCCGCAGAAACTACACTTGAACTTATGTTTCCTGACTCCAAATTCTGCATTCTCACCATTTTTTTTCCTGGTTTCTTGACTCTCCATTGAGCATTCTCACCATGTTTTTCCTGACCTGCCAAAGACTTTAAGATGCTCGAAAGACCAAGCGGTTGTATAACATTTTCCTACTCTTAATTTCCTCCTACTCTCATTTTTTTCCTAAAAAAAGTTTGGTGGACAGAGGGATGAAAGTACACATTCCTTTCTCCATTTCAAATAAATGACTGGTCCTGGTTCTGCCTGCTGCTATCATAAGTGTTCCATTATGCTCACTCTCACCCATACCTTCCATAGGATGTGGGCAGCAAATCATCTTACTCCCCAGTACCACGAGCTACGCCACTGCCTGATTACCTCTCCTGTCTCTCAGCAGACACAGAGCCCACCTTCTTGGACTTCTTGAAGTTCCTTTATAGAGGAGCTCTTTCCCCAGGGAAAATGCCCTAAATCACTATTTAGAAGACTCCTCAACGCTAAATGACTGGCATGATGGAATACGATAACCAAAGCATTCCAATGACTGAAGTACAAGGATGAGTTTGGGGGTTCCTGATCTATCTCAAGACTCCATTCTCATTTTGTCTAATGACCTATAGGTACCACGGCCCCATCCCCATGGAATCTTGGGGAAAATATGCATCTTTAATGAGATATTTCCTTTCATTAAATAAGTTAACAGTAAAGAGAGAAAACAGTTTATACCAAACTGGATTTCTGACCATAGTCCTACCAAGCTATTAAAACCTGCCCCTGGCCTGAGTGAGGTCATGGCTGTGTGTTATCTAAGTCTGCACAGAGAGACAGCTGCGTGAACTTTATGAGGTCATTATTCTGAAATTCCTCCATTATTAGCATTGTCAGGAAATGGCATCTTTGAGAAAGCAGTAAACAAATTTATCTTGTAAGTAGCTAAATAATTTTATGTATTTTCAAGAGAAAAACCTCCTAATAGGTTCTATGCATGTCCCAACTTTTGTAAAAAGAGCTTAATATACACAGCTTCAGCTTGGCCAATGTGGTAGTGTTGCAGATGGTAAATATTTTCAGAGCAAGGTTCTATTTTTTATAATTTTTTGTATTCTGAATTTCCTGGAATGGAACCCGGTACATAGTAGACATATGGTAACTGGTTGTTGATTAATAATTGTGACCACTGGTGTATATGATAACTCCTGTAAGGACTCCTAAGGTTGTAGGGTGTTTTATTTGTTTTTGTTTGTTTTGGTTCCCAGACAGCTTCATACTTGGTGAGACTGTAGTCTCTACTGGACCTTCCCGTCGTGTCAGCTGTCACTCCTCCCTCTGTCAGCAGCCAGTGCCTGCTCCTCCAATCTACCCTCACCTGCTGTTTTTCTTATTTGACATCTGTTGTTAACAAGCTCAATAACCCAGCCTGTTAAATCACTCACCTGACATTTATACAGTTTTACAATCAACATGCATTTCCCTGCAGGGTGTAAGAAGAATGGTAATTCTTTCATCTGCATTTGTATACCAGAAGTTTTCTAAAATTTCAAGGTTGCTTTAAGTCTGAAAGCTGGTTAAATGCGGACGTACATAGGTTAAAATGCAAACTACCCCCACAGGTTATAATATGCTTAACTAGAAAGTTTGTACTCTTGATTCCATCTAGCAAACCCTGCATCCTAGCCTCGCAGAGATTTCTAGTCCATCCCCTTCTGCTCTTGCCGAAGTGACACAATTAAGGCAAATTTCAAACCAAATAGGTCGTCTCTGGGAAAAAAAACCAATACACAAGAAATCAAATAATCCTGTGTTATCCCCCAGTTATTACTACATCCAACCTGCACATAAGCCCAGACTCTTTTGATAATCATAATAGGATTTGGGCATTTAAGTTGAAGGATCAGTTTGAAAAAAAAATCACAGTGGCCAAAAACATGGGGTGCATGTGAGGGTTTTTGGGGTGGGGGGAAGAGAGCGGTAGGTAGGTAGTGCTGCCAGCCATTTAGGGTGGTAGGAGCATCACAAGGATTTAAGGGGAAGAAGACAGGAGGGAGGGTAAACTCAAATAATAGATGTAAAGAGAAGGATAAGCAGTTTTAATGGGCCATGGAGACCTACTGTAGTATGAGATGAGATGGATGAACTACTCTGGAGTATACTTTAGTTGGCTACTTCTATAAGGTCTTATGGACTGAAAGTAGGTATTTCAATGAAGATCAGTGGCAAGAGACCAATTAAGGGATCACCTATACCGGCACACACGCTCTCCCTAATCCCAGTCACAAGGACCAAATCACATCTTTTCACATTTCTACTTGGGCAACCTTAGGAAAAGACTAGATGGCTAGACATAGAGCCCAAATGGGTATCATACTTTTAGACAAAAAGATGTCTAATGACACACCACTCTTCTCCAGAGAGAATAAGAGACAGCAGCCCACACTCCCAGGGAATCATTTCCTGGGAACAAAATGGCAGCCATCGTACAGAGCTTTGCCTATATGTTTAGTGGAAAAGACACACACACTGGATTCAGGCACATACACTGGACTCTTCATTTTGACATTTAGCTCTTAAAAACAGGAACGGAGCATGGTTTCACCAGCTCTCTCATTTTCTGAGCATTTTATACCTTGGTTCAGAGGAATCTCTCTCTTAAGCATGAAGTATCTATAGCCTTTTTTGCCAATGCCATGAATTGTCTTTATACCCTAGGGCAGGATGTTTCTCCATATCTCTGTACTTCTCAGAAGTGCACTTCTGCATAAAATGCCTTACTCTCCCAACTTTGCCTAATAATTATACTGGAAGACAAGTAGCAGCAGTGGCAACAGCAGTGGCCCTGACAAACCTTTGAATACTTACAAAGAACAGAGCACTCAGCTGAGTTCCTAATGTACTACTTCATTTTGATTTCCCAACAGTCTAATTTTTGTCATCTCAGTGGTATAGCTGAGAAAATTGGGGCTCAGAGAGAATAACTTTCCTGGGTTGACATAGTCCAAACGTCCAGACAGGAGTCTTAATGACCACATTGCCCCCCAGTCCAACTTGAGAACATTTTTTTCTAAATGATATTTATATTTTTAGAACAGTACTTTTCTCCATATGGATGTTAACCTTGGGGGTGGGGGAAGAAGGAACAGAGGGTTGTCTGCAGGACCCGAAGCCTTACCCAGTGGTATCTGATGGTGTCTCACAAAGTCCACCAGATCCAGGGATCCTCCCTCAGGGGATCTGAGAAATGTCTCATGCCCGATTCTATCAGGATGCAGATCCAGGGGTACTTAGGTTTCTTTATTTTATTTAATTTTATTTATTTAATTTTTTTTGCTCTGGAATCTCTATAAGATGTAATGGCAACTTCAGATTTGCTTTCTCAGCTTCTAAAAGAGGTTCTAAGAAGTCTTGTCCTATGGTAGGGTCTCCACCAAGGTCTAGTCCAAGAACTGCATCCTCAGTAGAAAGGAAGAACTCTTCAGCAAGCGTAACAGTCTGCTTGGCTACTGAAGGGCCACCTCTTCTGTTGATTGCTATCAAATACCTAACGTCAGTGTCTGCATTTTCTCTTTCAGACTGTTTTATACTCTCAAGTACAGATTCCACATAAGTCTTTTTAGTCATTCCTTATAGCATTTTCTCCTCTGGGTATGCTCCTTAGTTTCAGGCACTTGACACCATCATCTGTGAATTCTTTAATAACATCTTTTGTAGCCATGAAAATATCTTCAGGGCTAGTAGTAAACTGATGAAAAGTTTGAAACATCTGGAAGCATTCTTCTAAAGTTCTTTTCTTTCTCTTGTTAATCATAGTCATCTCATCATGGGTTTTAAGACCTGGCTTCTTGGCTCTTAATTTCTTCACGGCTTTGGAACTAATGGATCCATTCAAGTGGACATGAAGTTACATTTTAGGTAATTCCAAGTAAAAGTTGTCTTCTAGCGCCGTTGTTCTTCTTCTGATTCCATCATAATTTAGCAGAATGGGTCTCTCTTCAAACACTTACATTCTTGTTATACACAATACAGTGTACTTCAGTCAGTAGGTTTTGTGGTCTTGAATCCTTCAGATCGCTTGTGCTCATTTTGATAAGATTAAGTGTTTATGCAGCTCTGGGCTCAGCTTCACCACCATGGTAGACTTCCGCCTTCACTCTCTCCTGGTCTTGGCCCTTGCAGCCCTGAGCATAGGGCAGGGGCAGTACTGAGCACCAGTGACAGTCGCGCCCTCAGCAAGAGTTCCCTGTCTGCGAGCAGGTACGTGTAGGACCCCTCCGCCATGTTGACATTTCCGGGATCACGTCGTACACCGCTCATCCCCTGAGGCCGTTACCTCCACACAGGCGCAGTGTAGCACTGAGTAAGCATCTTACCCGACTTTTCAGCAGTTCTTTGTCTTGGAGCTTCAGTTAGTGCCCCCAAATATCCTACTTCCTTTGAATTCTGCTGTATATTAGTTGGATCCATATACGGCACTTTCTACCTAAAATTAATTTATTCCATAAATATTTATGAAATGACACACTGTATGTCAGGCACTGTACTGGACCTGGAAGGATAAAATATTATCCTGGAAGAACTTGAAGACTAGTAGGTGGGAAACGCAATGATAAGAACGTGGGGTGAGAAGCATTACGATGAGGGGTCATGAAGAAGGGGATAACTAACCCAGCTGTGTAGTGTTGGAGAAGCCTTCCAGGAAGAAGTGTCACTGAATCTGGGATTTACACAACAAATAGGATTGTGGCAGGTGAAGAATGGAAATGTATTTCGGACCCAGGTCAGCAGCATATGTAGACCTGGAGAGGCTGAGTGGTGTTACTTGCAGTGCTCCCTCCGTCCCTGCCCCCACCCTCTAATACTGCAAACTCTTGTAGTACCAACATGCCTCTCACCCATAGATGATCTTGAAATAATCAGACGACTACATTTGGCATAGTTGATACCAGAGTCAAACAGACCTGAGTTTCAATCCTGGCTCCACCAGTTCCTGACTGTGTGACTGTGGTCAAGGACATAGCATCTCTAAACCTCAGTTGCTACATCTGCAAATGGAGACTAGTAGTAGTGCCATCACCTTAAGGATGTTACAAGTATGAAAATGACCTAATAATATATAAAGGGACATAGCACAGCACCTAGACAAAGCAAATCCCCAAGATGGTGGCTTTCATTGATAGTGGTAGTTGTTACCAGGTCCACTAGACTAGGACCTCTCCATGAGAAGGAATCTGACTTATTTTTGTTTGTGTTCTTCATTGCGCCTTGAGCTGCATAGACTTGATGACAGATACTTAGTTAGTACCTGCTGATGGATTTGTTGATGTGCATTTTCCATTAATTCATTAAACAAATATTTATTGAGTACTTACTACGTGCCAGGCACTGTTTCACATGCTGTGGATACAGCCGCAAACAAGGCACCCTCCTGGAGCTTTCATCCTAGAATTCTGACCAGCACTTTTATACAATTGATGGTTGCTTATACTTTAGAATCAGGTTTGGAAAGTGTCATCCAAAGCATGAGAATTACCTAAATTGTTAGTGATAATAACTGTAAATTCACTTGATGTTTCTGGAGAACCTGATTCCTTATCTTAAGTCCTCTTCAATGGTTCAGTATTTTTCCACCTGCCACGAGGTCCTGCCTGAATCTAAAACAATGATTTCCACTTCACTCCACAATCTACATCACAGAGTCCCTCTCATAGTCCTTATCAGCAACAGACCGATTTGTTAATTTGCTTCTCTTTGTTTTTGCTGCATTCTGCTGGTACCCGACAGGCTCTCTGTTTCCATTAGAAAGAGGAGTGGATTATCAATCAAGCAATTTAAGTTTTAACCTCAGTTTTTCCGCTATCAATTTGGATACATTTTTCATTTACTCCTTCAGTGAATATTAAAGGAGCACTTCATAGAGACACACAGCATGGCCTGGTTGAGCGTTCAGGCTTTGGGGTCAGAATGCCTGGGTTAGAAACTCGCTCTGCTACTTTCTAGCCATGTAATAGTGGGTGGGTGACTTGACCACTCATACCCTCCTCCTAGGATAGTTGTATTAAATGAGTTAATACATGTAAAAATCTTAGAACAGTGTCTCTGAAACTTGCAAGTTCTCAGTAAATGTTAGACGCTATTATTACTTTCTTGTTAATATCTGTTGTAACTATCAAATGGCAGGCACTGTATATGGCAGTGAAGAAATAGTGGGGGTGGGGTGGGGTGGAAGGGACATGGTGTGTGTCCCTAGAGATCTTGCTTTCTGATAGGTGAAGAGACATTAAACAACTAAATACATAATTACAAATTTGATGAGTGCCAGGAAGGTGGTCTAACGAGTACCATTTGAGTTGAGACTTAAAGAATAAATAGAAGGTCAAGTGGTGAAGAAGAGGTGTGTGCCTATGTGTGAAAGCCTGTGTAGGAAGAAAGAAAAGCATGTGTAAAGGCCCTGAGGCAGGGACTGAAAGGTATGTGTGGTTACAGTGTGGAGACTGAGGTGGAGATGTGGCTGACACAGAGGGCAGGGTCCAAGCCATGCAGTGCTGGGTGATGCCTGTGGAGCTTGGAAGTTTTCCTGAAGGCAAGGAAAAGCCATTGATGGCACATGGTTTCCTTTCTAGCACACAGATTTCTCAAAACTAAAGTGAGAGGACTGTATTAAAAAGCTTCTTAAGCCTCTTTGACACTGAAGAATAGGAGATTCTATAGTGACTACCAAAAATAGAGGCAGTTTCTTGGGAAAAGTAGAAAGAAAATAAAGAAGTAAGGAGGGTGTGGAGGAAGAAGGGGAGATAAGAAAGGAGGAAAGAAGCAAATGACTAAAACTTCAGTGGAGACATGAAGTCTGGAAATGAACTGTTGGATATTCAGTACAGATACAGACTCAGTACATATTACATCTACGGGTGTGTAGGTGTGTTTGACTTATGCACGTATTTGTACGTTCACTGATTTGGCAGGAAACAAAACCGGGGGAGTCTTTCCATGGAAGACAAATAAAGACTAATGGGCTGGAAAAGTTGGAGAGGGGGGAAAATGCTGTGTCAATCATTTTGGGTAAATGCATGATTGCTGGATATAAAGATGCTTCTGGAACAGCTCCTGCTGGAAAGCTGGTGCTCAGGAATTGAAATGCTGGCTGCGTCATGGTTCAGTGGCTCCTTTCAGGAGCTGCACAGTGGAAGTCAAACAGAATTGCGTTAGAAAAGGAGTGCTTGAGAAAGGACTCTCTGGAACCGAAAATTTTATTGGAAAATGGAAAAGAAAAAGGAGTTTAGTCCAAAAGAAGGACTGACTCAAAGAATTCTGATTTGTTCCAGACTTCAGGAGCCCAAAGGCGCTTGAACACTTCTTGCCTTGATGTTTAGATGTGGCGGTGAAAAGAGGCACGCAAAGCAGTGAAAATCGAAAAGTGTTCTCTGGGCCCAGATTTTTCATTTCCAGCTGAGTAGGGTCGACATTTAAGGATTTTTGAAGGGGAAACGCACACCAGTTCGACTCTGCAAATGCTTTATAAAGCTAATACCACCTCTGGCTCTCAGTACTTGCTGTTGATTTGGGCATGTGTGGTTGGGTATCTTTCGACTCTTGTAGCAAATGCTAGGAAAAATACTGATTTAAGTTACCCCAGTACAATGGGAAGTAAAAGGAGCCCCTTCTGGTTGATGAAAAGTTCTTTTCTGATAAGGAAATAACCACTAGCAATGTGTCATATTCTCTTAACTACTTCCTGGTTTGCCAGTGCTCAATTAGCATATGGCTGATTTGAGTTAATAACAGCAGCTGCCACTTAATGGGCATTTACAGTATGTTTTAGGTACTGAAAACACATTATCTCACTGAATCTTCACAATACTTTATTAAGACAGCTTCTTACATTCCCATTTACACACAAGGAAACAGAGGCTCAGAGAGGTTAAGGAATGTTGCTGGGATTGATACGCAGATCTGATTCCAAGCCCATACTCCCTCTGAGCCCGTATTTTCTTATCTGTAAAGTGGGGGTGGTTAATAATATGATCTTTAAATTCTCGTGTTCCCACATCTCCCTGAGTGAGACTGCAGATTCAGCAAATTCACTGGTATTTCTGTTTTTCTCACCATGGAGCCCTCTCTCCCCATCCATTCTCGGTGTTCCAATGCATTCAAAGACTTACTCCTATCAGACCTTGTTCTGGGATCACTCATCCCCACTAAGGGGATGGTAGATGACAGGAATCAACATTTAGCAATAATTCTTTACTTTGCTGCTGCTGGCAGTCAAGGGCTTATACTCTCCCATTTCAGACCACCCAGCGTCATTGGGAGGCAGACAAGGTGAGCATTCTCTCAGGTTGCAAATGAGAAACTAGGGCTCCTTCAGGGAAGGTGAGTCAGCCAAAGCCACATAGTGAGTTAAAAGCAGCATCAGGACTACAGGCTCACATCTCCGAAGTCCTGGACTGTCACCTTTTCCAGCAAAGGTGAGTTCCAAGCTCAGGGGCCAGGCAGGAAGCGTAAATGAACAAATGGACAGGTGAGAGAACACTTCTCCCCCTGCCAGTGGTCACTTAGCTTTAGCCAGAATTCATCAAATGAGGAGCAGGTCCAGATCTTTTTAATTCTTTTTTTAAGAAAAACTTTACAGAGAATCTGGATTTTAATGTGCAATGCCATGATTTTGTAAAAGCTGCCTCAAATTTTATTTCAAATCTTTGTGAGAGCCAGCCATCACACATCTGTAAGCTAGAGCAACTACTGGGCACTTTTCTACTTCTGTCTCACGCTGAAGAAATGAGAGTTTGAATATGGATGCAGAGGTATCTAGCTGACAGCCCTTTCAACCACAGGAATGCCTATTCCATGGGAGATCCAAACCTCAATCAAGAAAACCTCAGAGAACAGTGAAGATTTTGGGTCCCAAACAAAAGAGGGTCAGACTGAGACACTCCAAATCCCAGGAGCTGAGAAGATTGTACCTGCAGTGTGATAGTCAACCAGCTCTCCAGAGAAAAAGAAAAAGAAAAAGTAGCATCTGCCAGTTTTCATGATGCAAATATTCCCACCATAGCCAACAGCTACTGACAGTTTAACAACCAGTTTGCAAAATTCGTGAATATTTAACAATTGGCTCCAGATATTTAATAATTGGTACACCAGAGTCCAGTGGTTCCAAAATGGTTGCATATCATAATCACCAGTGAGCTTTATAAAAAATTCAGCTTCCCAGGCCTTTCCAGATCTACTAAATCAGACTCTCTATGGGTGGATCCTAGGAAGTTGTGTTTTCAAAGAGCTTTCTGAAATGAGCAGCAAGATTTGGAAATCCCCAGTGTAATCCCCACATCCAACTAGGAAAGAAATAGTCTTGTGAAGACAGCCTGTTTAGAACATTCAATGCAAGAGTATAATACAGAGATAAGAAACCCAGGGCTCTGAGAGAGAAAAGATAAGCATGTTAAATATTGTTAAGTAATTAAAATAATAAAACAAATTTAATTATAAATAACAGTTTTTGAGACCAGCCACTGTTCTAGGTACTTTACATGCATTATTTTTTAATCTTCACCCTACTAGATAAGTATAACTATTATTTCTATTTTATATATTGGAAAAGTACAACACAGAGAAATTAAATAACATGACTGAAGTCACATTGTTAGTATACAGGAGAGCTGGGATTGGAATCCAGGCAGCCTGGTTCTGGAAACTACACTCTCAACCAAAATTAGGGAAAGTACCTTCTTCCTGAGAGTAGAGATTATTTTGCATAGAGTAGCTGTACTCAGAAATTTTTCATCAAATTAGACTGAGCAAAAGACAAGAGTTCATTACCCCCCCCCGCCCCCGTACGTGGGCCTCCCACTGTTGTGGCCTCTCCCGCTGCGGCCATGGCCCCCGGGCCCAGACGCTCCGCGGCATGTGGGATCCTCCCAGACCGGGGCACGAACCCGTGTCCCCTGCATCGGCAGGCAGACTCTCAACCACTGTGCCACCAGGGAAGCCCCCAGGAGTTCATTTTTTAAAAAGGTCACACCCTTCTGTATTTCCCAGGGTATCTGGAAATCTTTGTAAGCTATTATTCCATTTTAGTGACCCTTTGACAAAGTCTATTCTGAAGCCACTAGTCCTTGAGCAGATATATTTCCTGATTACTGAACAGAAAGAGTTGAATCTTCTATCTCATTTTTTTTGTGGTTTTGTTTTCACTCTACTTGGCACCCTAATAGCATTAACACTCCTTATACTGACTCTGGAAGTGCACTCCACACCCTGTGGGAGCTATACACCATCTGTTTCTAAGTCATCCTGCCTTCAGTCTTCCATTTAACACTGTCCTGGTCTCACATCATGACTGAGGCTAGAAACCAGCTTTTAGTGCAGATGTTCTGCTGCACAAGGCAGTCTGGCAGTCTGTCCTCACAGGGCAAGCCTGGGACCATTAAACATTCCAGATCTTACAGGCACATGGAGAGGAGAATGACAACAACCCTGTAAAACCTTTAGGCTCTTTCCCAACAAAATGATAAAAAACCTAACCTTTATTTACCACGTATATAAAGCCAAATTTAGAAGAAATAAACCCAGGAAGGTCAAATAGTGCCTATTGGAATGTTTATCTTTTGTTTTGTTTTAGAAAGAATTTAAGGCAAGAGTCTCAATCCCAAATGCCAACAGGACTGGACTGATGTAAATGAGAAGTGACCAGCTGGACAGTGTGGTGACTGGGAAAATGCATGCCTCATCTAAAGGGGGAAACCACTGCCTAGGGTCAGCCTGTTGTGGACAGGTCTGTGAATTTTTTAAGAGAGGGCACAGGACTTTCACTTGTGTTAATGAGAAACTATATAATTTGGACCAATGAGGACAAACAGAAAAACTGGACAAAGTATTAAAATCTGCTTGAAGATGTAAAGAGCTAGCAAGAGAGTGAAGAACTGCAGAGCCAGGATCTGGGGCTGGAGGAAAGTCAGTGAGTAAGCCATGTGTTTGGAGCTACTTTTGCCCTGGAGACATTCACCAATTCCGCTGGAAGCCCCTAAACTCCAGAGGAGTCAGGAATAAGAAGGTGGGGATTGGAGTTCAGGACCAAAAAGTGGTGGCAGTGGAATGAGGCTGTTAAACAATGATCACTTTGAGTTGAAACCCAGAAGAACTGCCCAATAGGAGGGAGAATGAACCTGGAAATAGGTGCTTGTAGGGACTGCAGTTTAGATTCAAATCATCCCAATCCATGAAAATGGATTGCTATCAGTAAGGCAAACATATATTCATTAGGGAAAAAGATAACATAACCCTATGTCTCAAATTATTTCTAGAAAAAAATTCTGCAATACAATGTCCAGCACACAATAAAAAACAACCAGTTACATCAGAAGATAAAACAACATAGATAAAAATGAACAGGAAAGAAGAGAAAATAGGGGGATACTCACAGGGGCTCAAGATATTAGAGCAATCAGACATATGTTTTATTATCAACTATGTTTACTACCTTCCGGGGGTAAAATACAAGATTGATAATTTCAGCAGACTACTGAAAATCATGCAAAATAATCAAGAGAAAATTCCAAATGTTAAAAGTACAAAACTGACATCAAGAATTTTACATCAAGAAAAGAATCTCTTTTCTTAAAAGAGAATTAGTAAACTTCAAGATAGATCAAAAGGAAAATAATAGGATTAAAGCATAGGAAGAGAAAAGGATGGAAAATTATTATTATTGCTGTCTTATTCAGTCCATATTTATTTATATTTACCCATATATTTATTTTTTTCCTTTTTATTCCATTCTGCATCTCGGAGTTTCCATCTAGAATAATTTTCCTTCTCCTGAATAATATCCTTTTTTTTTTTTAAAGATTTAATTTTATTTATTTTTGGCTGCATGGGGTCTTCGTTGTTGGACTCGGCTTTCTCTAGTTGTGGCGAGTGGGGGCTTCTCGTTGCAGAGCACAGGCTCTAGGTGCGGGGGCTTCAGTAGTTGTGGCACGTGGGCTCAGTAGTTGTGGCGCACGGGCTCAGTTGTTCCGTGGCATGTGGGATCTTCCCAGACCAGGGCTCGAACCTGTGTCCCCTGCATTGGCAGGAGGATTCTTAACCACTGTGCCACCAGGGAAGTCCCTGGATAATATCCTTTAGTATTTCCATTAGCATGGGTCTCTTGTTGACAAATACGTTTTAAAATTTGTATGAAGATGTCTTTATCTCACAGTCTCTCTTGAAAATGAGTTTTTGTTGGATACAGAATCTGCACTTGCAGTTACTTTCTTTTAGCTCTTTAAAGATGGAATTCACTTGTTTCTTGTGAAGGGTCAGCTGTCAGTCTTATTGTTGATCATTTCTCAGTAATCTGTTTCTCACCCTTTCCTCACTCTGAATGCTTTTAAGAGTTTGTCTTTGGTTTTCAGCAATGTTACTATGTTGTGTCTAGGTGTGATTTCTTTTATTTAACAAGCTTTGGGTACATTGGACTTCTTGAATTTGTATCTTAATGCCTTTTATCAGGTTTAGAAAGCTCTTGGCAATTGACTCTTCTGACATTATTTCTGAATCCTCTTACTTTCTCCATATGACATTCCATTTGTATGTATGTTAGGGTTTTCCACTGTACCCACTGTATTTCCCACATATTTTGTCAGGTTTAAAAATTCAAAAATTATACAACAATCATGGTATGTATGTTGGCTGGAAAAAAATAAAGCTACAACGTTCTAAGATCTTTGCCCTATCTAGGAAGATGGTATAAGTGGCAATATACAATAAGATTTGCTAAGTCAAGAATGAATGTTGTGATCTCTAGTGTAACCGTGAAAGGAATAGTTAAGGGTTGTCAACTTTCCAAATTAATAAGATGAGTAAAAATAAAATATTTAGTAAATCTGAAAGAAGTCAAGAAATTAATGATGTATCGATAGTTAAACATACTTTTAGAGGGAAGCATACCTCCCTCTAATGTATGGCTTTTAAATCACATACATTAGAAAAGAAGAAAAGCTTTTAAAAAAAATCAGTGAGCTAAGCATCTATTTCAAGAACATAAGCGAGAAGAAGAAAATACAGTGTAGGAGTTAATTAAATAAGAAGCGTACAATAGAAAAGATGAACAAAGTCAAAACAAACCCCTAAAGAATCTTAGAGAAAATGCAAGAGCAAACAAGCACAAAAACAACTAATGTCAGGAATATAGAAAGTAACATCATTACAAATCCTACAGACATGAAAAAGATATTTAGACAATATTATGAACAAATCTATGACAAGATATTTGAAAATGTAGATGAAATGGGAAAATTCCTACATAATATAAATTATTAAAGCTGCCACAAGAAGATTTAACGCTTTGCACAAAGAAAACTCCAGACCCATATTATATCTCTTCTGGGTTCTATAAAACAGTTAAGAAATAAATAACAGCCATCTTACATGGCTCTTCCAAAGAATAGAAAGAGGGAGCACTCCCTTATTCTTCTTCTGAGGTCAGCACAACTCTGATATCAAATTGAACAAGAACCTTATAAGAAAAGAATATTAGGGGCTCCCCTGGTGGCGCAGTGGTTGAGAGTCCGCCTGCCGATGCAGGGGACACGTGTTCGTGCCCCTGTCCGGGAAGATCCCGTATGCCGCAGAGCGGCTGGGCCCGTGAGCCATGGCCGCTGGGCCTGCGTGTCTGGAGCCTGGGCTCCCCAACGGGAGAGGCCACAACAGTGAGAGGCCCGATTACAGGCACTTTATTTCAGAATCAGGATGAAAAAAAATCTTAAAATATTAGTAAACAGGTTATAGGAGTTAATATCATGACCAAGTTGGCAGGAAAAAAATAATGTTGTCATTATTCATAGGTGACAAGATTACATTTTTAGAAAAGCCCAAAAACACTATAGAAAAATATTAGAATTACTAAGTGAATACGGCAGGGTCACTGGACATGAAATCAATATAAGAGTAATCATTTCTATTGTTATATACCAGCAACAAACAAATATAACATAATTTTTTAAAAGATACTGTTTATAATAACATCAAAAAACATTAAATACCTAGAAAACAGATATAACAAATAATATGCAAGATCTCTATACTGAAAACCTACAAAACATCACTGAGGGAAATATAAGAAGACCTAAGTAAGTAGAGCAATATATTATATTATTGGATTGAGAGACAATTTTTAAAGATATCAGTTCTCCCAAACTGACTTGTAAGTTAAAGTCCACCTCAATTCCTGTACCTTATTTTTATTCATAATTTGATATGTTGATTCTAAAATTTATATGAAAATGTAAATGTCTAACAACAGGCTCAAAACAAATTTGAAGAAGAATAAGGTGGAAAGACTTACTGTCCCAAATATCAAGACTTAGGTTAAATTTAAGACCTAAGATATACAAATAGACCAATGGAATAGTAAAGGAAGACCAAAAACAGAGCCACATAGACTTGGTCACTTGATTTATGACAAAGATGCCATTGAAGTTCAGTGGAGAAAGGATGAGTTTTCCAATAAATTATGCCATCAGTTGGATATCTGTATGGAAAAATTGATTCTAGACCCCTGTATCAGACCATACGATAAAATCAATTCCAGGTGGAATAATCTAAATGGAAAACATAAAGCCCCCCGAAGATAATCTAAGAAAATGTCTTGATGACCTCAGGGTGGGAGAAGTCTTCTTAAATAAATATCCATAAAGGAAAAAAACTGATAAACTGAACTACATTAAGATGAACAATTTCTGTTCTGTACGTCAAGAGATACCATTACATCAAGAGATACCATTAAGGGAGTGCAAATACAAGCTACAGAAAGGAAGATGATATTTTCAACATACACATTTGACCAAGGGCTCATATCTAGACATCTATAAATCATTAAGAAAAGCACAGACACCCCAGTAACAAAATGGGAAAAAGGCATGAACTGTTGTTATCCCTGTAAAAAGCATATCAACATTTCAATAAACATAGAAATGAAGCTAACCTCATGAATAATCAAGAGGGATACAAATTAAAATCACAATGAGTTGTCACTACACCCTCACCAGAATGGCTAAAATTAAAATGACTGACAATCCCAAGTGTTTGAGAGAATTTGGAGCAACGAGAATCGTCACATACTGATGGTGGGAGTATAAATTGGTCCCGCCACTTTGGAAGCTATATGGCAGGATCTATTGAAACTGAACATTCTCCTACCACTCCTAGATTTACATCTAATGAAAATACGTGCACATGTGCAGCCATAGACATATACAAGAATGTTTATAGACTCATTTTTCAAAAGTGTAAGCAGCTCAATTGTCCATCCACAGTTATAGATGGATGAATTATAGATGGATGAATTATAGATGGATGACATATTAATTCAATAGAATCCTATATAGAAATGAAAACATGTAAACTACACCCACATACAACAATACGGATAAGTCCGATGTGTGATATCGAGCAAAGGAAATCAGACACACATCAAATCATACTGGATTATTTCCTTTATGTAAATTTCAAAAAAGAAGTCAAAATTAAACTCTAACAATTGGGAATGCACGTTAAATGGTAAATCTATAAAGAAAAACAAAGATGTGATTATAAGAGTCAGAGATTCTCTTTGGTGGGACAGTGTATGTGGCTAAAAAGGGTACAAAGAAGTTCCTGGAGGGCTGGCAACATTATATTTCTTGACCTGGGTGGTGGCTACTCGGGTATTAACTTTGTGATCAATCACTGAGCTATATAGTTTTGCTCTGAGTATGTGTGTTAGACTTTACAATTTATGAAAGTTAAAAATGAAACAGAAATCAGAAACCTAGATTTTCAAGTGAAATTCCTGGATTTGAAAATGTTACTAACTAATTTTGAAAACTTTAGACAACTGTGTGGGCCATTCCCATTTCATCTGTGAGCTGCCATTGTGTAACCTCTAAAGGTAACTTGTGTTTGATTGGCAGTTCTGGGCAGGGTGCTTGGATCTTTTCTGGTGCAAGAGTCTGAGAAAGTAAGAGGAAACCACTTGAGTTTGCATGTAGAGAAGTTATATTATAGTAACGAGTTACTATATTAAAGTATATAGTTATATATACTTTATATTAAAGTAACAAGTCAAACTTATTTCTCTTAGCTCTTTTCTTTTTCTTTTTCTTTTTTTTCCCCTCTCTCTTCTCTCTGTCAGTGGTAGCGGATCCCTGAAGAAAGCTCCAGGGAGAAATTTAAAAAAGTTGTTTCTGTTGTGTCCATGCATGATAGCAACATCACAAATGATATAGGACTCATTCTGAGGCTTCTGGAGATTATTAACCAGAGGAGAAAATATATGGTAATAGCATTTATGGAGAGCTCACTATATACTCAACCCTGTACAAAATTCTCTGCATATCATTTAACAATCATACCATTTAAACATTCCTGTGCCATGGGACTTATTGGACCTGTCTTATAGATGAGAAAGTTGAGGCTCAAGAACATAGCATACCAGCGGCAAATGGCAGAGACTCTGGATTCTTGCTCAGGGCTATTACCGTCATCCTTGTGAGGCCATCAGTACCCACGTGAGATATATAGACATCCTTCCAGGATGTCCTAGATTTTGTAGAGCAGAGAAGTAGGTATTTGCATGTTCAACATGAAAAATGGACTCTAGCTTCTTAAGCCCTCACTACCTTGAGCACTCAGTAAATACAGGTAATTGTTACAATCTGTTCATCCTTCCACTTTCCGTGAGACCCACAGTACAAGCTCAGTATGGTTAAACAAAGCCTAGACCAGTAGTCGGCAAATGGCAGAGACTCTGGATTCTTGCTCAGGGCTATTACCGTCATCCTTGTGAGGCCATCAGTACCCACGTGAGATATATAGACATCCTTCCAGGATGTCCTAGATTTTGTAGAGCAGAGAAGTAGGTATTTGCATGTTCAACATGAAAAATGGACTCTAGCTTCTTAAGCCCTCACTACCTTGAGCACTCAGTAAATACAGGTAATTGTTACAATCTGTTCATCCTTCCACTTTCCGTGAGACCCACAGTACAAGCTCAGTATGGTTAAACAAAGCCTAGACCAGTTCCCTAGAGTGAACACAATGGGCACAGAGAGAGAGGAAAGGAATCATAGCAGTCATGGACTAAAGAACCAGTCTTTGGTACACCATTACTATATGACCAAGGACAATATAGGCTGAACAGTGAATGTTCAAGAAATTCAGAAAAGTAGAACACTTTAGTCTTGGAAAATACCAATAGAGGTGGTCTGGTCACTCTCCTCCATTCTAGAATATGGGAATTGAGGCCCAGGGCAATATGGAACAAGGGGTTATGATGGGAAGAGTTTCACTCCACACATGACTAGTTAGCAATGGTGGCTGGACCTTGGGTGAGTCACTTCATCTCTTTGGGCTTTGTTGTCTTTCAAATGGGAATGTTAGAATAGACATCATTTTAAAAAGGAATTTAAGCTTTTCTTTACGAACAAATCTTAACTGCAATTCTAATATAAGGCAGGACATGGTTAAATAGGGAGGAGGAGAAGTCAAGTTTGTCTCCTTGTTCCTCCTTCCCCCTTAGAGCAGCCCTGGAGGTAGCTCCTAGACCAATACCTGGCAAGTAGTAGGTTCACAATGAATATTTGAAGAGTTGAGTGTGAATATTCTCTGTTCCTGGAGAGCACAATTTACAAAATCTGGGGTAGGGCACTTTAAGGTCCCTTCCAACTCAAAAACTCCAGTCATCTAAGGAACTTGCCTGAGATCATCCTGGGAGCAAGGTAGGGAGAGAGGTGGGTGGCAAACTGGCTCTCCCATCTGGCATTCCAGGGTCCTAGGACTCACTCTCTTGCCTCTTGGCCATGGGCTAGTTCATTTATGAGCTCTTCAGTTCAAGCCCCAACTCTCCAGAGTTGTGTGAAGAGGCATTCTTTGCTCTTCCTCTCATATTTTTTTTAAACTCTGATTTGATTTTCACCTTTGCCTTGAACATGCACCCTGATGCCAGAAGACACACACACATGAGGGTAAATGAAAGTTAATCCCAAGCCCTTCATGTCCCAGTGAAAGGTCAAGAACCAAAGATGGCTTCATCTTAGCAGTGGAATTATGAAATAGCAGGGCTGGAGGATAACTAGAAGTCATTTCCAGTATGGTATCATTGTGCAGAGTGTGGACTCCAGGGCACTTTTCTGAAAATAAAAAGTTAAAAAAAAAAAAAAAGTGTGGACAGGCTTGGTTCAAATCTTAACTCTATCACTCATTGGCTAGAGCAGGGGTCCCTGACCCCCTGTTAGGAACCTGGCCGCACAGCAGGAGGTGAGCAGTGGGCTGAGTGAATGAAGCTTCATCTGTATTTACAGCCACTCCCTGTCGCTCACATTACCTCCTGAGCCATCCATCCCCCCACCCCCCACCCCCAGTCTGTGGAAATATTGTCTTCCATGAAACTGGTCCCTGGTGCCAAAAAGGTTGGGGACTGCTGGGCTAGAGGATCTTCTGCAAGATCCCAAACTCTTATGGGCTTCAGGTTTCTTTTTTGTATCAATAAAATGGGGATAACAGCATCCCTTACCTCATGGAAACACAGGGGGGAAAGTATATAAGATGTTAAACATAGAGCCTGGCAGCCAGGATGTGCTCAGTCAGTGGTAGCTATTATCATTCTGACCAGCCAGCTGCTGAGTGAATTCTCTTGACAGTATCCCTGCCAAATGGTCCTCTGCTCGAAAACTTCCAGTAATGGAGAACTCACTACCTCAAGGGGAATCAGCTCATCCTCAAGCATCTGATCAGCTGAGACTTCCACCTTCCTCTTGAGACAAGGAAGCCCCTGAAGGCCAAGATGAGACCATTCCAGGTGGGATCCCAGGGTGCGATACCACTCTGACAGCCTATAGTTAAGCTTGAGATAAACAGAAGGCTTTACCTCCCAGGTCTGCTGGGTTGGCAATCTCTGTGCAAAGCTCACCTAAACCCAAATTACTAAGCTGCCAGACATAGGGAAACTCTGAAATAATTCTTTAGCAGCAAGATTCCAAGGTGGCAGACATCTATCTGCTTCCTTTCCTGGTTTGCCTCCAGCCCCTAGCCTGGCAAGGAACAGACAGGTACTTCTCTTTGGTCCACTCAGGATGTTTCTTTTTCAGTCTGAGATTTGAGACCATTATTTTCTATAAATGTAAGCCCCTTGTATACAATGGCCTGAGATCCCTATGACTTACCATGGTGAAAAATCTGGTGGACACATGACATTTCTTTCCTCAAGAAATTCAGGATTAGAGAGCATTTCTCTTTCCTACTATTTGGAAACCTAGCCCTACAATCGCCATACTTCTGCCCCATCAGTAGGATATGGCTCACCCTATGGGCCACCTGTGACCAACCCTATTTGGCCCTCAAGGCACTCAGTACTCTGCCTACTTTATCTAGCCAACTTCCTCGTCCTGCACAGAATCTTCACTCAAGCTTGTAGCCTTCCTCATTTTCTCCTGTGACTCTACATGTCTCAAGACCTTTACCCATGCTATCCTCAGGCAAAACATCTTCTCTTTCCTGCCTTTCACTTACTTTAAAGTCCTACTTTCTCTGAACTTTTCACTATGATTTTTGACCCTTCCCAACCACCCAGGATCCATCCCTATAATATAGATGCAGTCACTTTAGTTTTCTGAATTGGTGGCAAACTCACTGGCAGGCTTGCACCACTCTGAAATAATCCGAGAGTGTTGTCCATTTGCAAGATTATGGTCTTTTGGGTTAAGTGCTGTGGCTTACATTACTTTCATGCTTTCTAAAGTGCCTAGCCTAGTAGATGCTTAGTAAATTTTTCTGGATAAAAAGAATCTATTTGAAGTGATAAAAAGTATTAAACTAGAATTAGCAACGGACTGCAAGTCAGCCAAAAAGAAAGGAAATTATATAAAATCAACAGCCCCACTCTGGTGAACCTATGCTATTTAATACCAGTTACCGTCATTTGACTTTTATTTAATCCTGTTAAAGTATTATCATAGGACAGATAGGCAAATTGTGTGGTTTTCAGTGGACCACATCATAATCTCAGGACTACAATACTTACTGAATGAAGGGAAGGATGGAGGAATTCCTGAGAAGGAAATATAATTTCACATGCAATTAAGGGAGGTGGATAAATACAGTACATTATCAAAATCAGTTCTCCTTGAGGCTGCCCTAGGATCTCAATTCTTTTTTTTTTTAAAGAACTTTAAAAAAAATTTATTTATTTACTTTATTTATTTTTGGCTGCGTTGGGTCTTCGTTGATGCGCGCAGGCTTTCTCTAGCTGTGGTGAGCAGGGGCTACTCTTCACTGCGGTGTGCGGGCTTCTCATTGTGGTGGCTTCTCTTGTTACAGAGCACGGACTCCAGTAGTTGTGGCTCACGGGCTGTAGAGCGCAGGCTCAGTAGTTGTGGCTCACGGGTTGAGTTGCTCCGTGGCATGTGGGATCTTCCTGGACCAGGGCTCGAACCCATGTCTCCTGCATTGGCAGGTGGATTCTTAACCACTACGCCATCAGGGAAGCCCTGGATCGCAATTCTTGCCTCAGCTCTGTAGCATGGCATTCAAGGCTCTCCATATTCTTTTTTTTTTATTATTGAGGTATAGTTAATTTACAATGTTGTGTTAGCTTCAAGTATACAGCAAAGTTGTACACCTGAAACTAACACAACATTATAAGTCAACTATACTCCAATATAGAATAAAAATAAAATTAAATGAAAGTATACAGCAACGTGATTCAGTTATACACATATATGTGTATATATATTCTTTTTCAGATTCTTTTCCATTATAGGTTATTACAAGATATCGAGTATAGTTTTCTGTGCTATACAGTAGGTTCTTGTTTACCTGTTCTGTATAGAGTAGCGTCTATATGTTAATCCCAAACTCCTAATTTATCTCTCTCCCCTACCACTATCACCATTGGTAACCATAAATTTGTTTTCTATGTCTGTGAGTCTGTTTCTGTTTTGTAAATAAGTTCATTTGTTTCGTTTTTTTTAGATTCCACATATAAGTAATATCATATGATATTTGCCTTTCTCTGTCTGACTTACTTCACTTAATGTGATAATCTCCATCCATGTTGCTGCAAATGGCATTATTTCATTCTTTTTTATGGCTGAGTAATATTCCATTGTGTATATGTCCCACATCTTCTTTATCCATTCCTCTGTCTGTGGACATTTATGTGGCTTCCATGTCTTGGCTGTTGTAGATAGTGCTGCAGTGAACATTGGGGTGCATGTATATTTTCAAATTATGGTTTTCTCTGGATATATGCCCACGAGTGGGATTGCTGGTTCAGGTGGTAGTTCTATTTTTAGTTTTTTGAGGAACCTCCATACTGTTCTCCATACTGGCTGCACCAATTTACATTCCCACCAACAATGTAGGAGGGTTCCTTTTTCTCCACACCCTGTCCAGTATTTATTATTTGTAGACTTCGGAATGATGGCTATTCTGACTGGTGTGAGGTGATAGCTCATTGCAGTTTTGATTTGCATTACTCCAATAATTAGTGATATTGACCATCTTTCCATGTAAGACTCTCCATATTTTAAGTACAGATGATCTTCCAGTTTCAGCCCTCCAATTTTCTCCATTTGCCCCTATGTTCCAGAAAATGGACTGTTTAGTGTTTTCCAAATATACTTATAGTTCCCTGCTGTTATCTTTGCTTATATTTTTTCCCCTTTCCTCTAAGATGTACTAAACCCAACCCATAATTTAAGCTCCAGCTAACTCCTCTCTGAAACCATTCGAATCAAAGAAAAAGGATCAGCCCAGTCAGGTTGTGATCTCCCTGTCCCTGAATTCTTCCTCCCCCAGATAGTTTGACTACACCTCTTTGACAAGACTTTGTATGTTTGGGCTCATGTGTATAATTTGTGATTGGTTATTTACATGCCATTCTCAAGAGCTTCTCCTGGACTGCAACCTGAGGGCAGGAGTGGTCTTTTATCCATCTTGATGTTTCCCCTGGCACTTAGAAATAGCAAAATTTGCTCAACAATAGCTAATAATAGTGCTAACATTTTAAGAGCCCTTCTGGTGCTAGGCATCATGCCTTATCTCACTGAACGCTCACAATAACCCTCTGAAGCAAGAACTCTTATTATTGGTTTTTTCAGATGAGGAAAGTAAGAGAGATCTTAAGTAACTTGTCTGAAATCATATACCTGTGAAACGGAGGACACAGAATGCAACCCTAGCAGTCTGACCACAGAGCCTGAGTTCTTGAAAAAGATCTGGCGACCCTTCCATGGGCAGCAATCCTAGAGAGAACAGACTCTCAGAAGCGGGTGCAGGATCCATGGCACAGACCTCCAGAGATCCTGGCTCTTGGACATGTCAATAACCATTTCATATTCAGGTGGTCCCCGAACATACTAAGCATTGAAACAGACAAAGGAAAAGAGGGAAAGCGAGTTCTAAGGACCAAATTTCTATTGACCAAAGCACCCTTTCAAAACAGAGCTTAAGGCTCTGCTGAGCTGAAATTTTCAAAACTGTCACTCTCCCGCAGAGTGAACGCTTCAAAGGACCTCCGTTCCTTGCAGACAGCCAAGTGTGCAGAATGCCTGGGGAGGCCAGGGAGCTAGGAAAGCTCGGGATGCTTCCTGTGTCAGGTGAGGAAAGACCTGTCTCTCCCTGTGGCCTGGTCCACCGGCCTGAATGACAGCTGAGCAGCATCAGGACCGGCTTCCACGGATAGGAGCAGGTTTGGAAGCCACATGTGCTTTTCCATCAAACAGCTTGTGAAGCTGGTGAAGAACGGTGGTGCAGAATGGAGGATAAAGAAAGGAGGAGAAAGCGCCCGTAATCTGTTCTGCCCTCTGAGGCTATCTCAGCAAATGTCATTTGAGAAGGGAAAGCAAGGACACAAGGGAACTTGTAAGCCATTAGCCAAGATTTGAGGGTCTCTCTCTCTCTCCTGCCCTCCCCCCTCCCCAGCGTTCCCAGTGTCACAACAGGGCCTTCCAGGGTAATGAACAGAGAGCACTGGCTTTGGAGTCAAGAACCATGGGTTTTAGGTAGTCTTCCATTTACAGCTTGCATAACCTGCTGCAAATCAGGGATCATCATTTCCCTATCTGCAAAATAGAGCTATAGGTGGTATCTGTTGTGTCTGCCTCTTTAACAGGGGCTGCTGTGGGGATCATTGAGCCAACAACGTGTGAAGGGACTTTGTCGGCTGGAGACCACAATGAGATAAATAAGGGCTTGTGGTTTGTTGGATTTTGTAATGCACATGCAGGTGCAACGTGAAGATGGAATGTGGATGCGTGAAGGGTAACTGACTTAGCCAAGTGAAGAAAGCTGAAACTTAACTGTCTGCAGAGGAAGTGGGTGGAGTCAATAAGAGAAGCCAGTAATACCACAGGTCACCAGAAAGGGGTGGAAATTTGAAGTGCTAGATACTCGAAGGACTGATGTACAATGGGGTGAAAACTGATAGAAAGCTCCAGAACCCCTCTCCCAGCTCATGTAACCAGGTGATTGCCTGCTTTCCGGCCAAGCAGCAGACTGGAGGCTGACAATGAAGGTGAAGTGGAGGGACTCTAGATTGGGGTCACCAGGTATAGCTGTGCGGCAGTCGGTGGGGGGAGGGGGGAGGAGGGAGGGGAGGGTCACCCACTAGCCATCTTCCTCCTCTCATGCAGACCATCCTATTGGCTTTTTGACATTTATAAGAATAGATAGTTAAGGGCCTCTAACTATGGGAGGGTAGGAATTAAAATTAACAAACAGAAAAATGTAAATCACAGGAAACAAGCACAGTTCAGGGACCAAAAGAACACTTTAAAAAACTGTACTCTGGGTGTCCCTGGTGGCGCAGTGGTTGAGAATCTGCCTGCCAATGCAGGGGACACGGGTTCGAGCCCTGGTCTGGGAAGATCCCACATGCCGCTGAGCAACTGGGCCCGTGAGCCACAACTACTGAGCCTGCGCGTCTGGAGCCTGTGCTCCGCAACAAGAGAGGCCGCAACAGTGAGAGGCCCACGCACTGCGATAAGGAGTGGCCCCTGATCGAAGCAACTAGAGAAAGCCCACGCACAGAAACGAAGACCCAACACAGCCAAAAATAAATAAATAAATGTATAAAAACGAAACAAACAAACAAAAAACCTGTACTCTTATTCGAGAGACGAGAAGCATGAATAGGATACTATTACAAAGGAATAATAAAAAAAATAAAGAACTCTGGGGAGTCA
>NW_020174788.1:5088477-5108552 GCF_003031525.2 Neophocaena asiaeorientalis asiaeorientalis
GAGTGGCCCCTGATCGAAGCAACTAGAGAAAGCCCACACACAGAAACGAAGACCCAACACAGCCAAAAATAAATAAATAAATGTATAAAAACGAAACAAACAAACAAAAAACCTGTACTCTTATTCGAGAGACGAGAAGCATGAATAGGATACTATTACAAAGGAATAATAAAAAAAATAAAGAACTCTGGGGAGTCAATACAACAGATAAACAGATTAGTTAATAAAAATGCTGAAATATAAAGTTGAAGATATCACCCAGAAAATAACTTAAAGTCTCGTAACTAGAATCTTGGAAGTCCAGCATACAGCTACTAGGAACTGGAAGTGAAAGAGAAAAGAAAAAATGGAGGGCAGGATACTATTAAATAAATTATAGAGGAAAATCTCTTAAAAGTGAAGGATCTGCATTTTCAAATTGAGTGCCTGGCCTCATGAATGACCCATGAATGAAAAACATTCTATACCGTAGCCCATCATATCTATCAACAGTTTGAGGGACAAAGCGAAGATCATTGACAGCTTCTGCCGGTAGAGAAAGGAAGGAAATCCCATAAGAGAAGGAGTGCTCAGAGTGGGCTGGCCTTTCATTAGCTCCAGTGGAAAAGAGACGTTAATGGAGCAATATCTGCACAGTTTGTATGAAATATCTGCAAAATTCTGCATGAAAATTGTGTCCAAGATCGCATTTAATCCCCAGTCAACAGAGTCTGAGGTGGAATAAAAACCATCTCAGACATGCAAGACCTAGAAATTGATCTCTCATGTGCTCTTTTTAGGAAGGCGAGGATACAATCCACTGACGTGGCAGAGTCAATGGAGACATGAGGAAGGATGGGAAATGGAGACCAAGAGAGCCAAAACCAGGGAAGGAGAGGGCCAGTCCTAGGAAGACAGCTCTCCTGCTATGCCTAACAGGTCCAGGCCAGGCTGGAGCAGAAAGGACCAGGGACAGGGTGGGGGTCTCCAGAAAGGAGGCCTCTAGGAGAGAGCAGTGCAACTGAGAGATCTCCTCATATGTGCAGTTATACCTAAGAGGAGTTCTGTGGTTTGCTCTGCAAGTTTGCGTCTGAATCAATGATAAAATACATAGAAAAAATCCACAAAGCAAACGAACAAAACAGCACAAACAAAGCAGGAAAACAAAAAGTTTCAGAGTACGGTATTTGGCTCTGCTGTGGAGGTATGTATCTAGTCATCATATTGGAAACACAATATTTATGTCACCAAAATATGACAGTACGAAAGTGGGAGCCACGTGAATGGGTTGAGGATGTGTGAGCTCAGTCCTCATCTGCCATAGTAGAAATCCAATGAATAACATCTAAAACAGGAAACCCGGAAAAGGCAGTATAAAGGATATGAAGGGGAAATATCAGAAGAAATAGCAAAAAACTTAGAGTGAGTCTCCTGAGCCGGAATTTGGGATAGAAACGGATGAGGGAAGGGAATGCTGAATTTTGTTTTATTACTTAGAATACACTTTGGTTTTATAAGTTGTATACGTGCATTACTTAGGGGGAAAATGAAATGTAAAAATATTCTTATCCTACCAAGCCATGACTGGAAGAATGAATAATCCCCTTTCTCCATTTTTCGGAAGAGAAGACTGAGGATGTGAAAGGTAAAGTGACCTGCTCAGGATCACAAAGCGAGACGGTGGCACAGCCAGGACTAGACTTGGGTCTCCTGACTCGCAGACTGGTGCTCTGTCCACTTTAGATGGAGAAGAAGCAGTAGAGTTAATTTATGCCGTTAGGCCCGTTGGCAGGGATTCGGTGGGATCTAGGATCATCTGCCAGTTTCAGGGACACCCTTTGACCTTTACCACCTCCTGTGAGTTCTGAAAAACAACAGGCGTGGACGGTTCATGGAGTACAGCCTCTTTGGCTATGAGGGAGCCAGTTCCTAAAATCATCTTTCATCAACCCCCTTTGTCTTTCTCCCACGCTCCTCTCCAGCTCCTTCCGGATGCCACGTGCTTTGATAGCGTAACTGCCTTTGCTCTGGGTGGGAAAAACTAAGGTGACACAAAAGAGCAGAGCCCTAGATGTATCTGGCTTTTTAAACTAGTCATTTGCTTTTGTTTCCCTCACTGCACAGGGGATAGCCTGTTTCTTTTTCTGCCTGATGCAGTTAAAGCATGTTTTCCTAAGATACTTCCTGTCTTGTGAGATGCATCCTGGTTTGGGCTTTTGCTTTCATGTTGCAATCACAAAAGATTGTTCTACTTTCTTGGTTTGTACTTAATAACCTGCCCTACTTTCTGCCCTGTGTAGGCTTCTTCTTGCAGGTACTTGCCTTTATGCAGCCCTGGGTTCTTTCAATGCTTTCCTTGCTTCTCAAACTCATCCACCTCCCTCCTAGATCATCATTTATTCCTTTTTTCATTCATTCCAGTGCATTCCTACTAAATACCTCTTTTTTTTTTTTTTTGGTGCTAGACATTAAACTGGGATCCAGGAGTTCATCAGTGCACAAAACTGATACCACCTCTGTCCGCCTAGAGCTCTCAGTTGGGTAGATAAAGCATGCACGAGGTAAATAATTATTGCATTAATAATTGCAATTAATAATAATGTGATGTAGAGTTGTGCAGGGAATTTGGGTACCATGAGACCTTGTGAATGAGGATCTGTCGTAACTGGGATGGAGGGTGTTGGTCAGGGCTGTTGTGTGATACACGTTGGGATACCTCGAATGCCTGCCGCAGTGTTGAGTGGCAAGTTAGTGCCTAACAAACATTGGCTATTTTCGGGATGAATATCCTTGGAATGGTATTGAAAAGTTAAAAGCAGTCTGCAGGTTAAACTTATTATTATCATGCCCTTAGGAAAGGCAATAAAAAAGTCAGGAAAAAGTTCCTGATATAAAATGAGACTTAAACTGGATTGGGGGAAAATTATGGGAAGGATTCTGCTTAGACCAGGAAGATCTAGCTGACTTGTCTACTTACCTATTTCCCCTCTTCAAATGTGTTCTGGAAAGCAATTTCAAATTTCTGCTCAATAGCTCCTGAATAACTAAGACTGGGTCAGGATGTAACTATATCTTTTGACACTGGGGGCAACAGCCATAAAATAGCAACCCACGTTTGCAGTGCTTGTAGTGAGCACAGTACCCCGTCAAAGGTACAACGCTTAGACCTTTTCACACTCTCATACATATTCCTCTCAACTTTGAAAGGGTAAGAAAAAAACAAACAAAAAAGGGTGCTCTTCTGACAAGTACTGTACACACCCTAAATGAGAACAAATGTTTATAGACACAGGAAGCTGAAAATAAAGTTTAGAAACTAGCAAATACGGGTTTCCTGCTTATACAGTAAATTGGTATTGAGAACAGCTTTCAAGAGCTGAACTAAGGCTGCCCTCATTTGACAAAAAAAAAATCTTCTGGAAAATATGTGTGCACAGTGAATTTCTTTAAAATTAGTACCATTTCTACAGAGTTTTTGATTGGAAAGTTAGGAAAGCAGCCTAGTAGGGAGGGTATCTCCCAAGTACGGAAAGAGGGATACACACATACACACATAAACATACCCCCACCACACACACACACATCTCAGCAGCTGGTTGAGGTTGGTTATTTTAGGCGTTCATCAGAATCACTTTCGGAACTTTGCGTGTCTTCATCACTCTTGAATTCTCCACTTCATCCACCCTTGAAGACCGCTTTAGAACTTCAGTTTTTTTACTCTTACCTGAAAAGCTGTGGTTTCCATATTTGGAATTCTCCACACTTTTGATCCCTTCCCTTATGTTTTGTGGACTTGGTATACTAAAGCTTGGCCATAACGCAGCACTCTCTTGAAGGCTTTTACTATCACCTACTAAGGCAGTTTTCTCAAACTCATGCAGTTTATGGGCCCATTTGGAAGGAAACTGTTCTGGACTTACAATGTTGATGAATTATTTTTATTATCAGGATGCTTATCACTCCCTTAGAATTATAAAACAGAAGAAACGGTACAAATGAGACACAAACATCATGATCTGACCAATGCATTTTGGATTGCCAACATAAATTTAATGTGACAAACTATGGCACTTGCTGACTCCAAAACACCACTGGTGACACCGATATGACCCTGTGTTATTAAATAGATTCTATGAGGTCAGCCTGCCTAAAGTACTGCGTACTGCTTGAGGATTCGGTGCTCTCACCAGTGTTTCCCCTCTTTTCCCATATAGTGCATCATTGTGTCAGCTAGCCGTTACCCGGTGTTATTTTACTGTGCATTATTTCTGTGCCAATGTGACAGTCAATGCAGATACCAGCAAGGATTCTGAATCTGTGGCAGTACACAGTTATGAAGGGATCATTCTAAGGTATGCTCCTTACTTTTTAGGATGATCAAAATAAGAACACCAAATTAAACAAACAACCAAACAGACATAAGAGTTGCTGAGTGGCTGTTGTTAGCCTGAGAAGCTGATAGTATAGTCCTTTATAATTATATTTATGTCCAACACTGTAGATTTGGCAGAGCAAGTATGGGAACTATTTTATCTAGTTTTTAAAGGCAAAATTCTTCAAAATATCCTTAATTAAAATGAAAGGGATCCATCAGGGGCTTTGAAAAGTACAAATTAATGCATATTTGAAGAGGTGTATGAACTCCTTTGGGAGCCTTCCATTAGAGTGATTTGGAATAGAGGCACCTCACAAAATACATGGTTTTTCTTCCTTTTTTCCTGAAGAGATTATACATAACGTTTTAAATTTCTATACCGTCTTTCCCCCCAGGCAGTACAAAGTGTAAGGTCGGATCTTAACAAACGGCACCACGAAACAGAGGAAAGCTTCAAGTGAGCTTTGTTAGGGAGCGCTCCCGGGCGAGGTTCACTGGTCCGAGAGAAAGGGGCCAGAGAAGTCGCGCCCGGGCGAGGGTTTGGGCAGAGTTTATAGGGGAAGAAGGGAAAGGGGTGTGGTGAATCCGGGAGCGCGCAGGGTATTCCTTATTTGGTGGTCTTTTTGGGTATTGTGGGGGACCGTTAGTCCCACCCCTCGAAAGGCGGGAAGGCTGGGCCGGGTGGAAAGTCCCCAGGTCAGTTCCTGGAACTGGGTGGTCCGGAGAGTTTCGGTCTGATGCAACCTGTGAATCTGATTGCGTTCCCCTGCCTCGGGCCAGTTGGCCTTACACAAAGTACTTCAGAAACTTCATATTAATGATGTTAACATACTCATGAGACTAAATAGATGGTATGTAACATGGTCCCCGGCTTATAAATAAATGAACAACTCGAAGAGAGGGATAGAATTTTATTCCCTGGACACTTTTTTTCCTCACTCATAGCACTATAAAAATCGACACTGTCTTCTTTTACTTTTTTACTCTTTATTCACTCACCCAAGGAATCTGTATTAAGAGCAATGTTCTATGCACTGTACTAGATGTGATGAGGATAGTAAGGCCAAGACAAGGCATGGTACCCGACCTTGAAAAGCTAATAATAAGAGAGGATGAAAAGGAAAACACTCATACAAAAGCTGAAAGATGATTAAAACATAATAACTTCATATGAATAAAAATGTCTGAAAACCTGGTCTAGGAATTTAGATAAAGGGTCCTCCCTAGAGGGCTGGTGGTAGAAGGGGGATGGCACAGAGATGGCAGCGATTCGGGTGATATTGATCTGGTGATTAGAGGTTATACATTTTGGATAGATGTAGAAGAAGCTGTTCTAGGCAGGAGAAATAGTGCATCACTGGCTGCGAGACATTAGATAAGAATGGGCAGCAGTGAGTAGACCACAGAGTATAATATTATTATTATACTCTGTTATTATTATATAAGTACTTTCTGTATGCTATGGAGTATGCACAGGCTTTATATGCTTATCTGATATAATCTTTACACTTGGATCCAATTTAAAGGCACAAAAATGCAGGCTCAGCAAGATTAAATAATCTGTCCTGGGTCACAAAGGTAGAAAGTGGAAGAAACGAGACTCACACTGGCTATTTGACTCCACAGCCTCTGCTCTCAAACATTATGTTATATGATTTCCCCACAGTGAGAGATGACAGCTAAAAGGTAAGTTGGTGCTGGATTATAGAAGTTTTTGATGCCATTGGGTTCAGGCTTCACACCGTAGGGAGTGGAAAACAATAGATAATTTTTTGAGTAGGAGAGTAATAGGAAACACAACAGTGCTTTAGAAAGAGGAATTTGGCAATGGTGCATTGGATGGGCCAGAAGGGGAGACACAGAGAAGAACAAAAATTGATTCCTTCGGGTGTCTAGGCTTGGATCTTATCATGGCCTCCCAGTGTCCCAGCGTAGCCCCTCCTGACCTCCCCAACCATATCCCATCCCACCCTCCACCTTTGCTCTCTGTCACCGTCCAAATCAGCCTATTTTCACTGTTGTGGTCGGAGTTATACTCCCTTCCACTGAAGAACATTTGTGCATGTTGTTCTAATTAGCAGAAATGAGTTTTCCTCCTTTTGATTCCTTAATTTATCCTTCTCATCCTTCAGATTTTGGTTTAAATGTAACTTCCCTTGTCCTGGCATTTTTGCTTATGTCAAATGCCCTGCTAGGGACCCTCATAGCACCATGCACCCTCTCCTTTGTAACATTCATCACAGGCAGAATGATCCATTTATCTGTGTGATTATTCACTTAACATCTGTCTGCCTCCTCTAGAACATAAGCTCCTTTTTCTTCTTTTTTTAAAATTTATTTTTGGCTGCGTTGGGTCTTCATTGCTGCGCACGGGCTCTCTCTAGTTGCAGCAAGCGGGGGCTACTCTTTTCGTTGCGGTGCGCGGGCTTCTCACTGTGGTGGCTTCTCTTGTTGTGGAGCACGGGCTCTAGGCGTGCGGGCTCAGTAGTTGTGGCGCGTGAGCTTAGTTGCTCTGCAGCATGTAGGATCTTCCTGGACCAGGGATTGAACCTGTGTCCCCTGCATTGGCTGGCGGATTCTTAACCACTATGCCACCAGGGAAGTCCCTAGAATATAAGGTCCGTGAGGGCAGGAGTCTTGTGTGCTTTTTGCTCATCACTGTATTCCCAGGGCCTACGGCACTGAGTATCATGTGGTAGGCACTCGACATTTGTTGAATGAGTGAGTGAATGAGTGGATGAATGAATGTTGGATCAGGATGACAGAAGTGGGAATGAACAGAAAGGTACGATGAAGTGTTGGCAGAAGGCCCCAATGACGGATTTAGGGTAGGGGATGGGAGAAGCAGAGGCAGGGAATGCAAAGGTTTAGACACTTGTCACTGATGGCTCTGCGGTGCTCAGGCCTGGCTACTAGACAAATCAAAAAGCCTGCAGTAGTACACTTTGCACTCACTACCATCTCGGGGCAGTAGCCGCCTGAAATTTTGAAGCAAGGGGCAAAGAATCAGAAGCAGAAATGGGTGAGTGGCTTAGAGTAAATCACGCCCTTAATCAGAGAGTTCGTGTAGGAGACCGGCAGGGTGGGGCGAAGTCCCTGTGTGGAAGTGTGCCTCGTGGGGGATTATCGGATTTCCCAGGCACCGAAATATACAGTTGATCCTCAAGCCATGTCACTAACACTGCTGCAGTTTCCTTTACATTTGAGTGAAGCCTGATTCCTATTCCTGTTCCAGGGAGATTTCATAATGTCAATTGTCCCAGGTGGGGAGCAGCTCAGCATGGTGGGGAAAGCACTGATGACATCCTCCAAGGCCTTGACCAGATATTACCTTTGTCACATGGCCTTATCTGACCACCATGACACTCCCACTCTTCCCCAGAAGCACTAGATCCACCCTCACTCACCCATGTCCTGTAGTGTAAGTATGGACACGTCTGTCATGGTCACATTATTTCTTTATGTTCAAGTATCTTTTTTTCCCACTAGATTATGAGCTCTTTGAAAGTAAGGACTTCATCAACTTCATATAGATTGGGATTTAGAGCAGGGGCTCTGGAGATAAAATGCCTGGGTTCAAATCCTGGCTCTTCATGTACTGACTGTAAGTTTGGACAAGTGACTGAATCTCTCTCTGCATTTTGGTTTCCTTGTCTGACAAAAAAGGATAAAAGTTGCACCTGCTTAACAGAGTCACTGTCAGGATTCTCATCCATTCAGCCATTCATAATTGATTCCGGTCATTTAGTCAGTATCATATTCCTGGCCCTGAGCTAGATGCTAGAAATACAACTGTAAATGAAATGGAAAAGGTTCCTCCTCTTTCAGAGCTTATATTGCATGGGAGGGAAAAAAGAATTACAAGCTGATAAATACTGTAATTTCAGGCAGTAAAATGTATGCCAGAGCTGGTTACACTGGCTCACAAGAGTGAACTCTGTGTATTTCTTCCCAGCTTCACATTCAGCAACATCACACGGATAACCTGGAGCATTGAATGAGCCCTAGTGGAAGTATTTACATGAGGAAATTGGCAAATGCTATAAATCCACAACCCCTACCTCGGCCCCACTATGTCCAGGGGCTAAGCATTTATTAGCACATCACAGGGTAGGAAGGCACTAAGACAGGTTGATTAAGAGAAAGTGACTAAGGGAGTGAGAGTGGGGTAACTCATTGTCAAGGAATCTCTGAAAAAGTGAAGTTTGTGCTCGGACCTGAAATATAAGTATCCAGAAATGATGAAGGGAAGAGTAATCTAGGCTGAGTGGACAGCTGGTTCAAAGACCTAAAGGGGCAATAAGTCTGGTGTATATTCCAGGAACAATAACTATGAAAGTCACTGAGGAATGAGGGGAAGAATGGAACCAGGGTGAGGGGGGGAATGAGATGAGGTGAGGTCAGATCAAGGTCACATAGATCCTTGTAGGCAAAGCATCTGCGTTTATTCCAAGTGCAGCTGAAAGCTGTCGAGGGTTTTAGCAAGAGGGACTATTTAAAGGGCTTAGCCTGGACCTAACGCCTAGGACATACTCAGTGAATGGCACCTATTCCTTTGAATACTTACCTTGGTGTCCCTGCGAGCTCACACATTGTCTGATATGTAGAAGGCATCCAGTTAAAGTTTGTTGAATAATAAATAACTGTGTGGTCACAAAGAAGCCCCCTTGCCCTCTCGGAGCCTCAGCTGCCTCATTAGAAACATTAATTCTTTGTAACAGATGGTCTCCCAGGTCCTCCTGTTCCTAAGCTCTGCCACTGTATTACTGTGCATTACAGACTGGTTTTGCTAACCCGACCTGGGAGGTTACTGCAGCTCTAACCGCCAATAGTCTTGAACAAATATGCAGCACTATTTGAGTTACTGGAGTTACCTCATTTCAGAACATGACATTCCTACCCTGTACAGTTGCATAAAACATAACAGGATCCATATTTCTGTTCCCATCTTAAGGGGCTGGAGGAGAAAGGGGAGAGAGAGAAAAAAATAGGCACTCACTAACAAGGCCATAAATATTGATGTCTTCCTCAGACCCCCCTAGAGCTCTATCGTTTTGTCAACTGGCTGATTAATAATAGATTAAACACTTTATTTTGCTTACTCTGAGATCCATGACTTTAAATGCGTCTGCTGTATGGGAACTGGTTTAGGTGGGGATCCACAGATCACGCAGACTTCCAGCATAAAAATACAACGGGAGGGGAAACAAATGGAGCATGACAATCACTGTTTCCACTGAGTAATATCTCCAATGATGCATGCAAGGCTCGGCATGTCTTTCCAGATGTTCATTTCTTTTCCCAAGAACCCACTCACATAAGAACACAAGTGAAAGGACTGTGCTAACATGTACCATATGGTAGTGTTCTGAGTAAGTGACAGAAGAGAAAGGAAGTCTTCCCACACCTCATCCAAATACCAGTTAGTGACCACAGGAATTTGGGCCAACATGGGCACAGCTGGGAGGAAACTAGGATGCATGTCGGTGACTGCTGCAGTAGACCACCTTGCCCTAAAACCTTGCTCTTGGTGGTGGAGACAAGTGACAGGACCAAAGAATCCACTGATGCCCCACTGGAAACCATTGGGAAGGTAAATGGGCCCTTGGGGCAGATGTGGGCAACTGGAAATACCCACTTAAATGCTCATCTTTGTAAACCAGCGAGAGGATCACCATGTCTGAACACCAAAAGGCAGTTTGGCCTATTGGAAAAGATGTTGGGGGAATCGTGATACCGGGCATCCTACTGTGACATTATCACTGAGTCTCGGTGTGACTCTGGACTCACCCCTTCCCTGGGCCTGATTTTCCCATCTGTTCAGCGAGGGGATAGGTAAGAACAGTGTTTCTCAATGAGAATTACTGGTGGAATTTTTAAGAAATACAAATTCCAGTATTCTTTAGCATGTGTTGCATTGTGTCCTCCCAAAACACATGTTCATGTACAAAGCCCCAGTACCTCTGAATGTGACTCTCTTTGGAAGTAGGGTCATTGCGGATGTAATTAGTTAGGATGAGATAACAGTGGAGTAGGGTAGACCCTTAGTCCTATACAACCGGTGTCCTTTTAAGAAGAGAAGACACACAGAGCCAAAAAGAGAAAACGTTGTGTGATGACGGAGGCAGAGACTGAAGCGCAGCGGCTACAAGTCTATGAACGTCAAGGATTAATGGCAACCTCCGGAAGCTAGGAAGAAGCAAGGAGGGATTCTCACCTACAGTTTTTAGAGACAGCATGGCCCTACCAACACCTTGATTTCAGACTTCCGGTCTTCAGAACTGTGAGACAATAAATTCTTGTTGTTTTAAGCCACCTGTTTGTGGTACTTAGTTACAGCAGCCCTAGGAAACGAATACATCTTGCATCTAATCTTACCGAGTAAAAAAGTCAAAGTAGGGGCTGGTGGAAACTCATAGTTATAAAAAGTTCCCTAGAAAAATCTGGTGCACATCATGGCTTATAAACATTGAATTATGTGCCTTCCCAACTCTGGAATTCTTTTATTCATGTGGAAATCTGACTAGCTTCTGGCACTGGAGATACACCGTGAAAACAATGAACTAGGAAAGAGATGCTTTGGTGATAAGTAGGGGAAACTTCCCTATATATATTCTGTGACAGAAGAGTGGAGTCATGTTGATAGTGAAAAAAGAGGACCTCAAGGTGATGCTGAGATCATCACTCCATCCTCTTTCTAGGCTCACTTCACGTCCCCCACCAAACCTAAACTACTTAAAAGGAAAAGTTGATGGTGCTACCAGTGAGTCAAAGATCCCTTTGAGCTACAAATAAAAGCCATAAACATTCTTGCCAGAAATATGCCTGCACTTTCACAGAGCTCCAGACACCCTGATCCTCATCTGCTGACTTCTCAGGAATCTGTGAACATCCCATCAAGAGCCCCTGGATGCTGTAACCTGCCAAAGCCCCAGTATGGCCCAAAGGTGTTCACATAAAACCTTCAGAGAGAAAACAGGAAGGCAGTGATGGCCACTCTTCTCTGCTTCTACCTTCTCCATCTGTAGAAGGAGGGGCTCATTCATCCATCTCACACATATTCATCGCCCATCTACTCTGTGTCACAGCACCTCTGTTCTTACGTGCTGCAGATCTGAAAGACAGTGAAGATCTCTACTCTCAAGGTGCTAATCTTCTAGTAAGACCATCCATAGGTAAACGAGTGACTGTATGCTAGGAAGACAATACAGCAAGGTGATATGGTGGGGGTTTGGGGTAGAAGTGGAGGCCAAATAGGAAGGTCAGGGAAATACTGGCTGCAGAGACTTCTGAGCCAGGCTGGGACCCAGGGATGCGAAGGAGCCGACCATGGAAAATTTGGGGGAAAATAGGTGCAGGAAAGAGCTCTAGGTGCATAGCCCCTAAAGCAGGAGAAAGCTTGGCATGAGTGAGGTACAGAGAGAAGGCCTGTAGGGCTCCTGCATAGTAAGGTGGTGGAGCTATTTGGGAGGTGAGGTTAGAGAGTTCAGAACAGGTCAGATAAGGCTCAGTATCCGGGACATAGAAGGCATCTGTATTTTATTCTAAGCATGATGGGAAGCCAGGAGAGGAGTTTTAAACAGCAGAACGAGGTGATCTGATTCACATTTTAGAAAGGCGGAGTGACTTTCTAAGGTTTTCCAATGTGGACTTTCTAGAAGGAAACAGCCTCATGTTCTTCTATCATTGCTGTCAACGTGGACAGAATGTCAATGTAACTAAACAGTACAGTACTATGGTGACAAGCAGTGGTATCTCACAGATGTGCAAGGGGGGAAGAAAAGGAGAATAGGAAGCTGTTTGCATGCCAAATGTCGAACTGAGCTGCTACCTAAGCCCCTGGGTTCCCAGTGAAATGTATAAACTACCTTAGTTATTTCTAAAGGGTTATCTGTTGAAACATCTTTAGGCAAAACCTGTCATAAGATGTCTCTCCAAACTCACACTCGATCTCGGCTGCCCCCATTAGGATGTTGACACATGCAACATCAAAGTCAGAGACGCCCCACCGAGTGGCACTGCCAAGGTACCAACAAGCCTCTCTGAATACAGATAGCGGTAGGAACCTAGGCAGCGGAGGGCGACTCTCGCCCCCTCCCTTCTCCTCTCCCTGGATCCAAATGTTAGCTTCTAATGAGATGTCGCAGCCTGAGCGAGCTTCTCTGTGGCTGACCCCCCCAGAAATTGGCACCAGACTGTAATATTAATGAGACGAACACATGCATCTGAGTAGAAGCTGACAAAATACAAAGTGTATTTTCATCCATAATGCCACTGGAACCTCATGTACATTCTAGGAGGAGAGCTGGGTGGGTATTTTTAGCCATTTCACCCACAGAGAAGCTTGGACCCAGGGCAGGCACTTGACCAAGCCCACGAGGCTCACACCTGGGCAGCGCAGTCCCACCCCTGTACTCATGCACATCCCAGTGAACTTGGCTGCCTCTGAGCTACATCACATTTTAGGCTCAAATTGGACAAGATAATGAGTACAGCTGCCAAGTTGTATAGAAGGTCAATGCAACTAGTGCAGCGGTTTAAAGATGGGTTCTATGAACCAGTACATCTGGGTTTGAGGACTGTCTGTGTGAGCTCAGGCCAGTTACACAACCTCCCTCTGTTCCATTTAACTCATGTGTAAAATGTGGGAACTAAAAGTTTCTCCTTTGTTCAGTTGTTGAGAGAGGTTGGTGAGATAAAGCAACCTCTTCTACTATGAAATGACCAGCTCTGATGTGATGATGTTGATGAGGATGAGGGGGAAGATGATGATAGCAGCAAAAACTGGCTTTTATTGGGTACTTACTACATGCTGGGTCCTTTGCCTGTTGTTTATATGTGCTTCTCTTATCTGGTTTCATAGTGCCTGTTGTATGATGGGCCCTCAGTATACATCTATTTTTGTTGACTATTAAGCTTTTTAACATTGGAGATAATATTCTAGGGCAGATGAAACTCTATTTTAGTTACTGGAGGTGGAGATAGGGGTTTGGGAGAAGGGGGTTAGAATTTGTCCTTCTTTTTCTATAGAGGGTGTCCATATGCGGAACTAAGGAAACAGAGTGTATTCCATGGACCAAAATATAAGAGCCTTTTATACTACAAATAATTCAATGTATAATCAAAACGGCCAAATATATCCCATCCAGCCCATACATGGTGGAATTAAAGAATGCTAAAGTTGGAAAGAACTCGAAGATTCACTTTGTCCAAAACCTTGAGGGGAGGGCAAGAGAGGCCTAGGGCAAATGTGTGGTGGGCCCAAGGTCAGCCCCAAAGTCCCAGAGACCTCCTTTCCATCCAAAAGAGAAAACTCTCTATTTACTGAAGAGCTATTCCCAGTCCTTTTCTCCCTTTGGCAGTGCAGCAAACTGCGGACTGCCTTGATTTCTTTTGCATCTTCCTAATCCGCTGCCGCCCCCAGCTATGCATGGGGTTGAAAGGCAGGATGGCAGGAACTTTAGTAGGTACTTGAGCAGGTGGTACAAAGAGCACTTGCCCACTTGGCCATTTTTATCTGTGTGCAAAATTTACTTAATCTGGGGTTTAGGATCCCAGTCTCCTTTCTTAAGGCTCCCAGGGGAGCTGAGGGTCTCAACACGGTGTGCTGGCACAGGATTTGGGAGCCCTGGGACCTGGTTTCGCCTCCTCCATCACTCACAGTATGACCTTGAGGCAAACCACTTGAACGCTTCATGGCCATTTCCCCAGTTAGAACACTGCCACTCTACCTCTGTGCGTGAGTGTGAGCTAGATGAAAACAATAGATGGGAAACAAATGTTTTGAGAAAAGTAGCAAAGGGCTATGTATATATATAGGTATACACACACATGTGTATATCTATATCTGTATGCATTACTAATCATTTATTATTATCATCATCGTCGTTTGTATTATTCTTCACAAGTCCTTCGCAGGTAATGGGGGACCTGTGACTAATGAGGACAAGCTCCCACCTGCTGCAGAAAGTGCCCAGTTCCAGGCACACACTGGCTAACTTCACCCGCAGTCCCGCCCATCATATTCTCTCGGGATATTTTTATTTCTTAGGGTTAAATAGCACACTTGAGTCTAGTTGATGTTTCCTGGGCCAAAAATAATAGAGAATAAGTTAGCGCCATGGAATAAAGAAAACCAAACCCCGACTCTGATAAACAAGGGAACAAAAATATAAAGTACATTTTCTTGGGATGGGGTTTTCAGGGCATTGGGGGCAGATTATCTTATCTGTTCCTGTGAAGGAGTCCAGGCTTTGGGGAAAGATGATGTTGATAAAACCTTAGGTGTGCGCGACACTTTATGGTTTAAAAAGCGTGTTCATATTGTTATTGAACAATTCAAATCAACTCAATATTGATCAGATGCTACTTGGAGCAGTGTATTATGATTAACATTATGTGAGGCCTCAACAACCTCTTAGAAGGACACAGCAATAGGAGATTTTTTTTTCCCTCCGTCTTTAGGAGAGGAAAGGGAAACAGAGAAGTTGAGTGATTGGGCCAAAGTCAGATTCTTAAAACAGAGATTAGATCACGTGCTGTTTCTACTTATAACCTTCCAGTGGCTTCTCATGCACACAAAACAAAATCCAAATTTCTCTCCATGGCCTCTCAGGCTCTGCCTTATCTGGTCCTTTCTCTGTCTTCCCAGTCTAATCTTCTGTCGCTCTCTCCGTTGCCAAAAATGCTCCAGCTACCTGGTTGACCCTCAGTTCCTCAAATTCCACCACTAAGCTTTTTCCTACCACAGGACCATTGCACAAATTGTTCCCTCTGACTTGAATATTTCTCCCCCAATTTTATTTTGAAGAGCTAGTACCTTCTCAGCCTTTAAGACTGGGCTTAAATATCACCAGCCCATTATTACTTGTATTTAGACATTTATTTGTTGTGTGTATTTTCTTCGTCTGTCTTACCCCATTAGAACTAAGGTCCATTAAGTCAGGTACCTTGTCTCTCTTATTCACTACCATATTCCCAGAGATTGGCAGAGCCTGCTACAGAGTAGGAACATAATATGTAATGAATGAATGAATGAGTGAATGAATGAAGCTTATACACTTTGGACCTGAATCTCAAAACACATTTCTTCTGACTTTGGTTTGCTGGTCCTTCCTTTTATTCTATATGATCTCCCTGCAGCCCAAGCATTACTACCCTCAATTCTGTACCTTGGGATGGGAATGGGCAAAGATTCTGTTTTTCTCAAACGAGGGAGAAACTGCAAACACACTATCACGCATTGTGTGAAAGGGGACCGTCTCTTGTACAGATAGCCTTGGTTGTTGAGGGCCTTGCTTCACAGGACATTTACTAGATTTCCTATATCACAAACTTACAGCCGTCAGGCTTACTGCCCATCCCCATTTGACAGGCTCCAGGGTAGCCCAGAGGTAAATGACTGCAGGGCATGCCTACTTTCTGCACCCTGGGATTTCTGCTGAAGCTGGGATTATCATTGAGGACAATGATAAAGTTTGGCGGATATTCAGAGCAGCTATCAACTCACTCAATTCCCCTTTCTCCCCCATCCATCCATCCATCCATCCATCCATCCATCCATCCATCCATCCATCCAGTATTCATTGAGAGCTTACTATGTATCGGGCAACGTGGCCAACTATTAGTGACCTTTCTAAAGCACAAACAACCTAAAATGCTGCATGGACTTGCTGTGAGGGCCAAAGGTGGAGACATGAATACCACCCCTTACAAACTGTAAAGTCTAGAACACAGAAGGAATTATGACTGTTAATAGTACAACATAGCAAGTGGAGAGCAGGGGGAAAGTGAACATATTGTAATCAAAGTCTAAGGTGGCTGCTCATTTGGGGAATTATTTGGATATAGTCTTTACTTTTTTTTAACAATGAATATATTTTACAAAAAATTCAATAAAAGGGAAGAAAAGTTTCTGTGATGTGACTTGTTTCAGTACATAGTCCCCACTCTTCCCCAGGGGACCAGTTCAGGAAATTAAAATAGAAAACATGGTTGAAAGGAGGTGTCAAGGATTGGAATATTATTTGAAATGGAAGTACAGAGCCCACAGTATTAGAATAATGAGAAGCTGTCTTTGGACATTCGCTCAGGGTACTGCCTCTACTTTCTCACTTCCTCTGGCCCCTTTCTCTTCTCCTCTAGTTTGCAAATACAGTGCAGTTGTTTAAGACTTCTCTGCTTCGCAACCTCCCCCAGGAAGTTTTCCTAACCTCCTCAGGATGCTTGCACATTTTCCTCTTCTCTCTAAATTCTCATAATGTATATAAACTAGGTCCTAGAAATTCCTACTTAATTCCGTGCCTCTTGGTTTTTTTTTTTTTTTTCTCATTTAGTTGAAGTTAACTCTGCTCAGCAGATACTGTCCTTATCACCTCTGTCTTAAAGGTGGGAAGAACGAGGCTCACAGAATTTAAATAGAGCATCAAGGTTAGGTGACAAGTGGGTGATGGCAGTCGGATTGGAAACTAGGTCTTCAGAATCCTAGTCCATTTCTCTTGGTAGCACGACTCTCTGTATCTGAATCAGTATGTTGGCCTGATTTGAATTGGGAACAGCAGTTGGATCTCTGGATGAACACAATTCTGCCCCAGGTGCTAGTGGTATATATAAAGACCTGCTGTATACGGGTCACCAAAGCCTCACAAATCCAACATTCCTTTGTCTGTCAGTCTAAGGTACCTGGTGTCCCTCATGCCCGAGAAGAATCCTAAATTTATGTCTGACATTACACTGCGAAGAGTCAGAAAACAGAACTCTCTCGGGGAAAGTCAGGCAGTCACTGGGGCCAGGTCACGGGAAACTTCCGGATGCTATGTTAAGAGTTCAGTTCTCATTCTGAGTTCTAGTCCCAGCTCTGCTGAGACTCCCAGGTGGCTCTGGCAAAACCTTGAATCCTCTCTAGGACCTTGTTTCTTAGTAGCAGCACCACAGATTTTTGGAAGCTCTCTAAGGTGTCTCCTTTTGCTGATGTTCAATGACCTTTCTCAGCCTTTAGGACTTCCCAGAGCCTCAAGGACTAAGTTTCCAAAGTCTGAAGTACTGGATTGTAGGTCTCTTGAATTTTCCACCCTTTGTGTGCCCTAAAAATGGTAAACAGCATTATTGAATAGACAGTGTGCAAATTGTGTTTTATTTCCCTACATAAGAACATTGGATCTGACTTCTGTTAGGGACCGAAAATCAGGCCATAAAGAGTTAAGAGGGTAGGCAACCAATATTTAAGGCCTGGCTGAGGCTTTCACTGTCCTTTTGCTGGTGGTACCTGGGGTGCGGGTGTGGGACAGCTCCCCAGGTGATTCAAGTAAATTCTTCTTTGTAAACAGCTCTCTCTCTCTACTTCCACGGGAGCTCTGTGTGCAGCACTACTGAGCTGAGGGAGATAAGGCCCAAGAGCCCATCCCAGGATTAAATAGAGTCTCCTTGTGATGGAGAAGCCTGAAATTGCCAGCTCTAAATCAACGTGAATTCTCCATTTAATCTGAATCAATGGGTTTTATGAGTCTGTTTCCCTTTCAGTTTATCAGTCAGATTCCCTCTCTCTCTCTCTCTCTCTCTCTCTCTCTCTCTCTCTCTCTCTCTCTCTCTCCCTCCCTCTCCCCCACTCTCTCTCTCTCTCTCTCTCTCTCTCTCTCTCTCTCTCTCTCCCCCTCTCTCCACCTCTCTCTCACCCACCTCCGTTTCAGTGTTGTGCAGGCAGAAACCTTATACTCTGGCAAGCCTGAAAGGGACCTTAGGGATTGTCTCAACCAAGCCCTGGGTTGCACTGATAGGGAAACTGAGGCCAAGTAGAGTGAAGAGATTTATTTGTTCAAGGTCACCTACCTAGAGAACTAGAACCCCTTTCTTCTCTCACTCCCATCTTTATTATATTTCTCCCATATCACCTCTCCTTTGCTTTACCTCAGACAAAGGTTTTTGTTTACTCCAATTGTTTATTCTTTCTCTCTGCTGTTAGATAATCAGTCACCCCCTCAGGGTTCCTATCACAGCGGCCTGTTGCAGCTTCAGTTAATCAGAGATCAGGTCACAAGACTTACCTTGAGTGATTTTTCTGATTAGCTTTAAGGAGAAATAGATAATCTCTCTTCCTCTTTCCCTCCCTTCTGTTTTTCCATACATAACCAAGATATTGGTTGAAGAAGATATTGACTGTTAGAAAAAAACAAAAAAAAAACAAAAAACAAACAAAAAAACCCTTATCTACTTCTTTGGACACCCAAATTCAATTACTGGCCATTGAGCATTTTTTCTATAACATAACAGGGTGTTTATCATCTTTATTATTATTAAGGATAACAACAGAAACACCACAAGCTAGAATTGATATAAGTCGCAGTTTACCAAGGCTTTAAAATAAACAATCTCCTCTCTCTACCCGCTAACGATAACACGGGGTGAAGCAGGTGTGACAGTTGTGCCCTTCTTGCTGAGTTAACTGAGGCTCAAAGAGAACCAACAACCTTCTCAAAGTCATCAAGCTATCACAACAACAGATCTGAAACTCAGATTGAAGTCTCCTGTTCCCAAACCCCAGTTATCATCACCTCTCTGCACATCACTTTTTCTGGAATGTTTTTATTTTAAGGCAGCTTGGTATTTGGTGAGAATGCTAGTCCCAGAAGGAGAGGACCTGGGTTTTAGGCCACTTGCCAGTTGGGTGAGTTCTTCTTCTCCTGGACATCCAGCTTGCCTCTTGGTTGCTTCTGTCACACACTCATAGAAGGTTGGATTGGGACAGAATGTTGGCCTTGCTGGTTTCTTGCCTCGGGCTCCAGAGCACCTGGCACACATCATCACAGTAATAGTACTTGTAGTGTTGTACTGTCATGTGCATTACCTGTCTGTCTCTCCCATTACCCCTGGAGTTCCTTGAGTTCACAGACTGCCTCTGATTCGCCTTTAGATGTCTGGTGGCTGGGACAAAGCCTGACACGTAGTAGGTCTTCATAATATGTTTACTAAATGAATCAAGACTCTGGTCTAATACTCTCAGTTGACATGAGAGATGATTTGCCTAAAAATCTCACAGGGAACTGATGGCAGAACTGGAACTAGATCCTGCGTCTCCAGACTTTTTCTGTGTATTTCTATGTATGGAGAAGAAGATGATGATATTATTACTACTATTAATGACTATAGCCACCATGTATCAGATGCTGACTAAACATTGGGCACTGTGCTAAGTGCTTTCCTATTTGGTCCTCCCAACAATTCTAGGAAGAGAGTTGTATTTTTACCCCCATTTCTCAAGTGAGAAATCTTTCTTATCATTAGAAAGATAAGTAAATCACTTTAGATTGAAACTATATTTCTTTTTTTAAAAAATTTTAGAATTTTATTTTTTTATACAGTAGATTCTTATTAGTCATCCATTTTATACACATCAACGTATATATGTCAATCCCAATCTCCCAATTCATCCCACCACCACCCCTACACAGTTCCCCCCCTTGGTGTCCATAGTTTGCTCACTACATCTGTGTCTCTATTTCTGCCTTGCAAACTGGTTCATCTGTAACATTTTCCTAGATAGCCACTTTCCCCCCTTGGTGTCCATACGTTTGTTCTCTACATCTGTGTAGAGATGTAATTTGCAGTTTCTGCTCTGCAAACTGGTTCAACTGCACCATTTTTCTAGGTTCCACATATATGTGTTAATATACAATATTTGTTTTTCTCTTTCTGACTTACTTCACTCTGTATGACAGTCTCTAGATCC